>NC_143012.1:233881721-234204210 GCF_055824585.1 Amblyomma mixtum
GTTTAAGGACTCTTGGCGTAGAATTAAAATGACTGCCGCACTCACCCGCCATCCAGCCGGAAAGAACATGGCCCCTCTAGACAATTCTTTACACCTCCGGAAACTGAAGAAATATTGTTTTGTACGGACGAATGTCTGACTCACTGTAATTGCCCATAGCGAAGCCATGGTGTTTTTCTCAACATCGCTTATCCCGGAACTTTGAAGGAGCCGCTTCTGCTCTGGCTTGTGTCGCAAAACGTTCATTGTTGTTGCTGTTTCCTGAAAGGCACTAATCTAGTATACGAAATATCTTGAACTTGTTTTAGGTTGTTCAGGATGAAGCAGCACGACTGGTGTGACACCTGTTGTCGCATTAGGTGTTCGAAAATATGCGCCGACACCATCTACGATGATGGTCTGAACATCGTGTCGCTCACACAGGGCTAGCTGGACGTAAGATAAACTTTGGTAAAGCACTGTGGAATACCATTACCTTGCAAGCGGTACAAAGAGGAAAAACGGTGACGTATTTCACTTTGTTTTACAAAATTCCGCACTACGGTAGACAACAATTGTGGCTGGTAGTCAGAAGCTATTTTTTCAGTGTAGCGTTTCTGACCTAGAAGTTCAGGTAGGAAATGGCGTTATTGAGAGCTGATGTTCACATGGATTTTGACCAAAAGGTACTAGATCGTTGCCCATGATCTTACCCGAAGATTTCTCTAGAAACACGTGAGGTTATTGTTGTAGAGCTGGAACCCAGCCAAGCGATTTTTGCTGGACTGGCACGAAACAAATATTCTTTCAGTTCTTCCACCAGCTCGTCCAACTGCGGCCAACATATTGTTCTCGCGGCCTGTTCTTTGTGCCGTTTGTGTTTTTCTTGGGTAAAGTACAGTCATGGACAAAAGTTTGTGGGATGCAAATTCGCGGCAAAAAAAAATGATTGATGCGGGGTCAGACAGAGTACATCACTGAAATGCATAGGAACATAAGGAACCAAACGTGCTCCATCTGTTGCGAGAATACAATCTGCCTGTCTCGTGAGGCAACGCAGAAATAATTCGTTTTTCGCAAATCCGCCTCCCGCAAACTTTTATCCATGACTGTACGTTTTGAATGACGGAGAGTTTAGAGCCGAAAGGGTGGTATAACATGAGTCATTGCAGCAAAACTTTGTTTTTAGTTGCCTGTAACTCCTCGTTATCACAGAACAAAATACTAATAATAAGTGCGAGATTACTTATTTTATCACCCACTTTTTCGACTGTATTTGTTTATTGACCTGGCAAAAATTATTATTCGGGACAACCATGAGGCATTGACAATGAAACGGGCACACAGCCAAAATATGACGGTGATTCGGAAAAGAATGCCTCCTATTTTCTCGTATTCACATGTTAAGGCTAAGCCGGATGCTGGATGCGGTGTTGTAAATACTGTACCTTCCTGCTAAAGTGCTGTTATTTTATTTGTGCTGTGCAGACAGCAGCAGATAAACTCTCTATCAAAGCGGGGTTGGACACAGAGCTGCCCAATAAGTAGGTGTGTGTAATTGCTGTTTAAAAACTAGCACCAATTAACTTCTATCTACCATCGGTGAACGTCTACGAGGACGGTAGAGCGAACTTGAGAACAGAGAGCCGGTTCTTAGGGCACCTCAGAACCTGAAAGAAAGGTGTACACGACAAGCCACGCTCCAGGCGTCCCTGCTCAAGTTCCACTTCTCTCAATGTAAAGAGCTCGATAAACTCATTCCTGCTGATTAGTGGACAACGATCAAAGAATTATGTTCAAGCACCTAAGTTTCAGCCGTAATGCATTGGAAAAGATGTTCGCAAGCCTGGGTTATCGAAAAGCTCACTGCCCTAACTTCAAGAGTCTGGGGAGACATATGATTGCACTTTTCACGCCAGGCCCCATACTCCGACCATAAGCATAATTTATAATATGTCTTTATTGGCTTTCCACATTCACCATGGAGTCGGTCAAATGTTTAGGGGAATCCCCCAAGGTGGAGTAAATTTGTAATAAATGGAGTAATTACTCAAAGGCAACCACCCAAGCGCAGCCATACGGCTACAAAGGAAAGCTATACAGCTTTCTCAGAAACTTCGTAGTTAAAGAAAAATTCATCCTGGTTCGGGGGGAGTAATTACTCCCTTATCACCATGGAGTCGAGGCTTATAACCTTCAGACATCCGACAATTTGTGGCTATGAAAGATGGACCACATGCCTAGTGGTTTGAGCACCCGCCTCGAACACGAGTGGCGCGGATTCGATCGCTACTGTCGCCGGGTGCGTACTGGGGATACAATAGGCACAAGATTTCCCCTGGCCTGGTGCTCGGTTTATCTGGAGTGAAATGGTTGAGAAATGAGCATTTCACCCCACCTTCAGTAGAATGAAACACCTTGTGTCGTATCACTCATGGCGAAAGCTGTCCTTGCACCATAAGATTAAACATCATCATTAAGATGTACTAAGGTTGCAAACTTTGCCAGTCTGTGATGCTGTCGTCGCAGCTGTAAGAAAGTGGCTTGCCTCTGTTAATTCAAACTTTTTCGAGCGTGCCGTACAGGCTCTTGATCATCATTGGCAAAGTTTCATGACGAAGGACGGTCACTGTTCGGAAAAACGACTGAATGTAGCTTGGATATTTCTTTATTTTGTTGCTTTGTTCAGTTCTCCGCACCTGTTGTAGTTTCCCGAAATTAATTCGGAGCCATTACATTCGGCATGACCCTCATGTTATTATCAGGACTGCTCGAGGAGGAAGGCAAGCAGTACACGCTTAGGCTGCATTAATCTCGTTTTTCTAAACAGCTTTTATATCTACAGCACTGACAACTAAACACAAGACGTAGGAACGTGAAACCATCAAACTAGAATCCGTATTGTGCTCAGCCGTAAACAGTAGACAACTTGATTCTGTTTTGTCGTCGTTACTCATGGATAAATATGCGACTGTTGGAAGGTCCATTACAGAAACTCAGTTCGCGCCTGTCTTCTGCGGTTGTTCTATCCTTTGGCGCTTCTATGCTGTGACATATTTGCTCTGCCATGGAAAATTTTCTTCTAAGAACAGAACGCCTACCATGATAAGCTTTCGTAATGCCCGTCTTACCCTTTATTTGGGTATTTCCGTTTCACTATACCTACATGTTTTTTTTTTCCTTTTTTTACTCACTCCCTCGCATAAATTTAAACTTGTTAGACACCCTTTCCACCCTCAGCCATCTCTGTCAAGGTAAATGAGTCGCCCAAAATTTTTGGATAATCCCATGTTTGCCGCTTCCAATTTGCAACACAGGCAGTCACCGCCTGGTTATGGCCAATCCCTCTGGTGGGCATTTGACATTTCATGAGGCAGACGACAACAACAATAAAATAGATACTTCTTACTTGACTCTAGCACGCTTTCAGCAATTCCAGCGTTTCCACACCTTGAGCCATGAGCCTCTCCTCGCTGCAGCGGATTTTCAACACCTGGCATTTCCTTGGAGTGTGCGGATGTGCAGTTCGAGGCAATATGAGGTGTTCATGACCCTTTTGCGCCGCAGGATACCGCGGCTAAATCTTTATTTATGCCGATCGCGGCTTTCCATATCCAACCTTTGTGAGCCTTGTGGCGAAATTGAGTGTGTAGAACATTTTTTCCTCTCCTGCCGGCGGCTCGCTGCTCTCCGTAGAATTTACTTGGAGATCCCCCTCGCTCGGCTTAGGCTTCCTCTATCTATTCCGATTCTCTTATCCTTCGGGGCAAGCGCCAAGGGATATGCCCTGAAACCAGTGTTCGATTCTATTCACGATTATATAATTTCATCTGGTAGATTCCTCTGCTAGAATGTGAATTCACAACTTTTCTTTCTCCGTATTTCGCTTTGGGACGTTAAACCCCATAAACCAACCAACCAACCCTTTCTCCGTATTTTTTGTTTTGTACAAATTCTAGCTCTGCGTCCCAAAATTTTAAATTTAAATATACTCCATTCCCTGCACATGAGTGCGTTTGTATCCGCTATGCACCCTGGCCAATCCCCCGTCGTGGGTATGTGCCATTCAGCCTGAGGACATCATCATCATCATCATCGAATACTTCTTAAGTCCCTTATTCGCAAAGCAGCGTTGCTGCCACGGTTGGGCTGTCGCCAGCACGTGGCACGTTCGCACCGCTCGTGCGAAGAAGAAGCCGAGCTTTACCCGGTGCCGGACGCGTTTTTGGTCTCTCCCTATTTCACCAGCGACCCGCAAGGTAAGAATGCACCACGACCTGGCACGGCTGCCCTGTCACCTCCATACATGTGTTGGAACCCTCAGAGACGCGACTGACGGTAGACCTCAGGGAAAAGCTGCGACGTACAAAACGTTTGAGGCACCCCTCAGAGCTGTAGGCGGCCTTGACAGTGTTTTATCAGCAGCGCGACGGTGATGGGAAGCATTGGCTGCATCGTACGGCTTAAAAGCTTGCCTACGTTTTACCAGTTTTTCTCCAGCCGCTGCTTTTGCAGCGAGAGCTACACAACGCTACCCAGCTGAGCCTGGGAGGCCGATAGTGCGCATGCGCGATACTCGAGAGGAGCAGCAGGTTCAAGGCGCATGACGTCAGAGTACGCCGCCGCCGCCGCCGCCGCGCGAGTTGCCGTGCCGGTCCTACTACGCGTGAATGCGCATGCGCGGCAACCAGAGAAGGGCAGCAGGTGCGGGGCACTTGTCGTTAGGGCTCGGCCGCCGCCGCGGCCGTGTGTGGGGTCGTGTAAATAAAGTGCGCATGCGCGGATGTGTGTACAAAAGCGGAGGTGATACAAAATGCGTAACCAGGGGGGGGGGACTGTAGATCTCGCTACGTATATACAGGCGTAGCCGAGTTAAGCCACTGCCAATTTTTTTTTCTTTTGAAGTGCAGTGCTGTGCCGATAACGTCTAACGCTCGCAGTGCAGCCAGCTTAAGTGAACGCACTAAATACACGGTCCACGTTAGCGCAATTTATTTTGAAGTCCATTGCAACAAGGTCCCAATATCAGCGTCTCGCGTTCGAAGGACAGTTCTCACGCTCAAGAGCAGTAGCAAATTGGGCTTGTTTTGTTGATAGGTAATGATGAGGATGTAGAGGCGCAAAGGCACAAGGCTACATCAGGGAATTGACAAGACAACCGATATCTCGTCCACCTCTCTACTGTGGTCCTTGTGCCTTTTGCGCTTCTACATCCCCATCACGTTCAAGAACGGACCGTGTACTCGCTCATTATGAACAAGGTCCCGAGCCACACGTAGCTTTACTAATGAATGAACCTGACAGGTAGCTTTTGCTGGCGCCTTGAACAATGTTGAGCAGTTATTACTGTGTTAGCACTAGAGCTACAACTCAGGCTCTTAGCCGTTGTCTGTACGATACCTTTGCCCACTGAGTTGTGGCAAACCTGTCCAAGGCACCTGTCTACTGCCCTCTTTCCCTCTCCGAGGCCACAACAGTCAGTCCGAATTCTCTGCCAGGGCTCTGCCCAAGCCAGTAAAACCCACCGCCGGCAGTCGCGAGAGCCGACTTTCCCCTGTTTTTTAAATTTGAAAGCTAGGCTTTCATGGAAGGCGCTTCAACCTGGGAATGCGGCCGTCACTTGACTATACAGACGCTACTTCCAACAGTAAGTTCTCAGCGAAAGAACGACGCTGGATGGAAATGCTTTCTTTGCTTGTCGCACCACGGCACAGAGTTCGACAAGCACGGTGGGGAAGCCATGCAAAAGCAAGATGAAGAGCCAGTGGGGACGGTGGCCGATGACCGCATGCGGACGGAAAAGTCCCACAAGAAACACAAGAAGCATGGACACAAAGGTGTGCGCGCCTCAGCTCTGTCAGCACTGCGTATTGTGCACTCGTGACCTCATTTAATGAATGAATGCACGATATATGAGCATCCACTTTGAAGTGAGTGGCGGCGGGTGACAGAAAACTCCATCTTTTATTTTTGTTGTGAAATAGGTCCTACTACATGTTTGCGCTACAATTTAGTCAGTCCAGGAAACTGAAAATTGAACGCTAATCTACTCTTAACATAATGGTACAGCACTCGTGATATGTCACACAACTGAATGCACTTGAAAACGATTCTTTACTCTGCCTTGATGCAGCTGATCGGCTTTGAGTAAGTGTTCGGAAGCCAATTTTCCTTAACAACATGGCAACACTAACTGGTGGGCTTCAGGTTTTAACAGGAGTGAGAAGCGTGCATTCTATGACGCAGTGACTGCCGAGTTGTTCATTAAGAAATACAAGCCAATACGTGCCAATAAAGTATGCTAGCTTGTCATATATGAACCAGTGACCGTCTACTCAGCCAAGTGGCTGATGGACACTGAGGGCAAATTGAAATTCTCATGTGTCAATAGATTTCTGTTTTAGAGTGATAGAGGTTGTTTTCACTCAAGAATGATCTTTCTGCAGCTAGAGAACTTGAAGATTAAGTATGGCTAGGTATTCACTCCACAGGAAGTTGTCGCATAGTGCAGTCCACCACATCAAGTTTTTGGAATGCGGATCTCTGAGGATATTCTACACCACCGTTCACTTCCAAATGGCGATCGGAGATTCCCTTAATTAGGTTGGCCCAATATTAAGGAAAACATTCTATGTACAGATTTTTTCTAACAGGGAGTAAATACAAATTAGCATCCACCCAAACGCCCCCATACGTTTGCAAAGGATGCCTATACAGCTTCTGGAGAAACCTCGGGGGGGGGGAAGAAAAATTAGTCCGGGTCCAGTGTCCTTTCAGGTTTTAAGAGTTTTGAAACCAGTTCGGTTATAATTTTTATTTCGTTTAATAGTAATAAGTGCACCTTTAGCTACAGAACGAACATAAGAGCACAAGAAAGAGCCATAAAATAGATTCCTAATCCCAATAAAAACTGAATCACGTTGTCCTCAGTGTACCTTTATCGTTAGCAGTTTCGAGCACCAGAATAAGTTCACTAAGAAAGGCATTGAGCACCGTCGTCAGCAACAATGTCCCCCCAGGCCGCAGCCGCGGTGCCGAAAGCTCCACCTAGGCGCAATGTCGACATCTGACCTTGGGCGGAGTAAACCAGTTCTCATGTAAACTGCAAACAGGCGAGCTTCAGTAAGAGTTTGTAAGTAGATCTGAAAAGTACCTTCAAAAGTATCCAAGTTATTTCTAATCATGGGAATTTAGTGGAAATGAAAAACGCTAGACGGCAGCAGCATTAAATATCACAACAGCACAGCTCCGTAGTCTTTGGTGCGGGATCTGCGGATTTAGTTTTTCTCATTCAGATAATGCAAGCCAATATAACTCCAAGCATAGTGCAGGGAACCGGCGTTACGAATGATAATGAAAGCGTCACGCAAGGACCGGTGTTACGCAACGATAATGAAAGTTAGTACAACAATGCGCTAAGCATTGAAGGTAAGACGTAGAAACCGAACACAATACAAACGTTGAGATCAAGCGAAACCTGTTTACAAAGGTGCAGTCACTGCAGAGAAAGCTACGGTCAAAGAAAAAACGCAAAAGCGTACAACTTGACAACACCACTATGTAGACCTAGGGAGCTAAAATGTCAGTAAACAGGCCATTCTCTCTTATCTCGGACAGGGTCCCACCAAGCGCCACCATCTTCTATACAGCAGCAGAGTCCGCGGCGAGGCCAATCCGGAACCTCGTCCCCAGCCATAGTCGTGTCTCCCCTGTCGAGCGATGAGCGCAACCAAACTAGCGCCGCGGCCAATGTGGGCTCTAGCGAGCTGTCGCCGTCGTCGCCACCTATGCCTCTTCCAGCGGAACAAGACGTCAAGCCCGCCGAGCACCTTGACAGGTGGGCTCTGCACGAACCTGCATACTACCAGCGCCCGCAGCAGCCCCCCTCGCGTTTGCTGCTGGCGCCCTTTATACAACGATAGGCGTTATACATAGACTACCTGCGGCGACTCTTTGCCTTATTTGCATTTTTAGTTGGAGCCTTCACACTGGCTCAAGGCGTTATTTTTCGCTTTGTGCGTAGCCGGTGACCACCACAGTCTTGGCAAACAGGTTTGGCGCGCCGCGATGCAAACACTTCGCGTAACGCCTCGCCGCTTTCGACCGCTACTAGAAGAGTGCATCTGACAGTTAACGGAGTCCGCGAAAATTGGCGACCACTGCGGCGCGAAAAAATGCCTAAGGCGCACCTGCGAAGAATCTGCTCGGAATTCAAAGACCGACGTAGGGCCTTGCACACACCAGGTACTCTAGCTTTATAGGGAAATGTGTTGAGCACCATTGGAGAAAGCAGCAGAACCTTCACGGGCTCGTCCAAATCGCTCCACCATCCAGGCAGCTCCAGGGGTCGGAATGCGAGATGCGACCCCTGTTTTAAAAAGCACTACCAACGGTGTACTGACGACTGTCAAAGATATTCACATCCTAGAAATGTTACTCCGTCGGCAACGCACAACGCACTAAGCAAACGTCTTTATGTTCCTCAGATAGATCTAAGAAACCCTTTGGGAGAATTGTTTTGCCTCGCTCACTGGGCACGGATGAGCAGCATTGCAATGCCCTAGTTTAGTTGGAAGAAGAACAGGACGCCATATCTAACTGGTCATGCAAAAACACCTCCCCAATCTACGCCGTTCCTCATAGCTTATATGTCGCTTCGGGACGTTAAACAAATATTTTGCAAGTGTTATGACAGCGAGATCTTTGTGTAGAGCACCTTCCACAGCTTATCACGCGTAGCTTTTCTCCACAATCAGATGGCCATTGTGTGCACGTAGCCAGTCCATTACGCGTGGGGCAACTTTTTCTCTCATCGCTTGGGACGAGTGGTCGTTAGTCGCGGCAGAGCGCGTCTGAGCGCCTCTCGGTCATGTGTCCAAGTTTTAACAGGTTATTAGGAGACACACTGTGCGAGACATACGGTGCGTAGCCACAGAGACCATGCCGTGGAAAGATTAGTGTGGAGATGAAAAGGGCAGATATGAAGAGCCAGCAATTACACTTGTTCTCAGTAAGTTTCGCGACTTCTGCGGCGTAGCGAAAGCGTAGTAAATTTGTTTCATCTCTCGAATCTTCCGCGAAAGCCATCTCTCACTGTTCGAGAGGGGCGCACTGGGTCATTTAATGACTGGCTACGTCAATGCTATACTAACCTCCTGAGTCGGGTCAATAGAGCCGCTGAACCAAATGCATATAGACACCAAATGGCGCAGATAACGAATCTCGGCAGTGAACACAGCAGGCGGTTGGCTTCTCTTTGCAACGCTTCACACAATTCATCGTTCTGCTGTCCACAGGGCCGACGAGGTGGTGATCGACGGCGGGCAGCCCGCGCCTGCGGACAACGTGGGACGGGAGGCGGCGAACCAAGCGATCGAAACCAAGAGCGTCGGCACTGGCGTCGATCCCGGGACTTCAGCGAAGAAGAAGCACAGCAAGAAGAAGCATCGAGAAGCCAAGGAGGGCTCCAAGGTTAAGGCGGCTGAGCCTCCTGACGAAAACCTATCGCCGGATCAGGAGCCGACTGTGCAGTCCCCAGTGGAGCCAACGAAGACTACCCCGCCAGACCCTGATGTTCCAGCGGGTGCTGAGCAGCAGGCAGAAGGCGCGCCTCTGGCAGACGACGCGGCTCTGAAGGACGCACAGCCCGTGGATCAGCCGCCACCGCCACCGAAGGCGCCTGATGAGACCACTGTCAAAAAGGAAAAGCAGCACAGCGACCTGAAACCGGGTGAGGTGACGATCCCACCAGACCGCCGGAGCATCCGGACAATGAAGGACGAACACGACGACGAGCGCGACCAGCGGTGCGGTCTCCTGGGCGTGTACCCTCGGTTCCTGCAGAAGTACCGCACGCCCCGAACCGCCCTGACCGCGCTCTGCCTCGTGTCGTTCACCCGGAGCTTCTGCATGAACGGCGTGATGATGGTGGTGCTTCCGTCTCTCGAGCGGCGCTACCAGATGAAGAGTTCCGAGAGCGGCATGATCCTGAGCAGCAACGACGTGGCCAGCTGCCTTGCCATGCTGCCCGTGTCCTTCCTGTCCACACAGCGCCACAAGCCGCGCTTCGTCGGCTCCGGCACCGCCATCATGGGGCTGGGCAACCTGGTCGTGGCCATGGTGCACTTCCTGTCCCCGCCGTACCACCTGGGTGGCGCCGGTTCCGACACGTGTCCGGAGATGGGCGGCAGCGATTCATGCGCAGACGTCGGAAGCATCAGGTGAGCAAACACTGTTGACACCGCTTCTCGGTGTAAAGAGGGGCCACCATAAAACTAAACTCTAAAAACCAACCGGAAAGTAAACCACGTTCTGGGTAGACATTGATTGCTTGTTTTATTTCATACTCACCATGCGTCCTTGGCTTTGTTAAGAATGCACCGATAAAATGGGGCGCTTCCTTTTTGAGATATAGGGGGTGTCCCTTTTGAGAGTTTTTAACCTTTTATGAATCTCAACTCAAATTAAATTTTTGTGCTTTTAATAGAAAGCCGTATTTTCAAACCAAAAGCGTGTGATCTGGCATGTGCATACCACCCTTATTTTCAGCAAGCACCGACTAGATTCTGACCTCTGTTTTTAACCCTGGCGAAGTCATAAAAATGCGCCAATACGTTGAAGCTTTTTCGCCAATTTGAGACGCCTTAACACTGTGGAGAGATTGTAGACTTTTATACGCTTTCAAAGTGCACTGAAAGAAACTACACTTCATTTTATGAGGAGCCTATTCAAAAAGAACTTCCTGTTTTAGACTGAACTAAAAATTTCGTTGTGCACACTGTGTGCTGGGTGTACGCTGCCAGTTTATAAAAGCAACTCTCTCCTTAGGATTCCGCAAACTCTAAAGTTATTAAAAGAAACATAGTTAATACCTGCCGAGACGCTCCGCTCGAGAAATGGTGTGCTCACAAAACAGCCAAATTTTGATCCACAGTTCGCAAGAACTTTGGCATCGGGCTACCTTTCGTCGATTGTGACAAGCGTAGCCTAGACCCACCTGAAGAAAGTCGTTTGGTTCCAAAGCCTAAATTCGAGAGCAACTGAAAGAGCCAGGGGTCTTACACAGGCAACAAACTGAGTGCGTAAGTGAAGCTTTGATTGGCGTGTACAGTTCGGAACGCCAGCTTTTCTCTGCCATAATATAGAATTTTATACGGCGTAGTGCCTTTGGCACATGTGCATTTGTGTTTAGATTGTTCGTGTTTAGTTTGTTCCGTTTAGACTGCCCGCGCTTCTACAACGCTGTTTTTATAAGTCGGAATCCCTTCAAGCAATAAACGGATCAGTGCAGTGTCTGTCCGTGTGTATATGCCTCAGCATGTTATCCTGATTTTTTCCGCTCAAACTATAGCCAAAAAGCCTTCATTCGGAACTTATTTACTAATAAAATTCTGCTTGTACAAAGGCAAGCCTGTGTGCATGTCGTGGGTCACACTCGTATTCTTTAAGGCGTGATATACGATAGCAAAATCTGCGTACTAGCGCCATAGATGGAGGGGGGGAGCTATGAGGCACGTCGTAGAAGGATATTGGGACATTTTTTTACCATTCGAGGGGGACTATGGAAAGATTTCAACCCCTTAAGCTTCTTCGACGTGTATTACAACCGTTTTACACAGGTTATTTGTTTGTTTGTTTTTCATTTCTCCCTAAACTAAATTTGTGCGGTATAACACGCGAGACGTCGCCCTCAAAAGCAAAACGTTAGGTAAGAACGTAGCTTATTGGCAGCGTTAAGAGATATAGTGGCGCCACTGTGTTTCATACACGAAAATTCTAGACAAGCGAATTTTCATGCAGCAGTATTAGAGCTCTCCTAACACTGAAACCTCGCCGATGACCGGTGTCACGAAATTCCCTGCTTGGTGCCGAGAATTCAATTGACATTATGACGACATAGCAACCTGCCTACCAAGGCAGGTAGCAACGGGGTCACCGGATGGTGAGTAGCCTGCCACTGAGGTAGGTGCCAGTTAAATTAATGCACCTGTGTTGCGCAACCCAGATAAAAATCGAATTCATAAATCGGGGAAAATAATATATATGCCAATGTTGGCTCAGCCACAGCATAGCGGATACCTCCTACTTGAGCACAGTTTGGTGACGGTGGACCGATAATAACAAACAAATTTACACAAACATACACAGAAGTTGCAACACTTAGGGCAGAGAAGTGCGCAGTACCGCTTGTACTGTCCACATATCTACCGCAAGACCTGTCCGTGTCGTGGGTTCTTTTATGCTCCAACGGCTCCCACCAACCTGAAACTTCGCCCTCTTGTAATAAAACTTGGTAAACATATAAAAATTTCATGCTATCGTATTCCAACCTTAAGGTATCTTATGGCCACCCGAAGTTAATTCCATGGTAATTTGTTTATTAAAGCAATTTTTTCACATGTCGTAAAACTGCACCAAAGCAATCAATATATCCTCACACCTCTCCTCAGAAAACTGGCTGTTTTCTGCTACTTTTTCTCAGACTCACATGAGTGGTTTTCTATGGCAGTCCTAACTGGTCGGTGCGAGCACAGCACAAACTTTGAAACCAAGCTTTTGCTACGTACTGGAAGGCTAGACCATTCCCATCAATCTGTTGATGATAGTCTCACAATATTTTACCGTTGCTGCACAAATAAAAGTGACGTCCAAGAAAGCTGGACTTGAATGCTGAGGAAGAGAGAAATAAGCCACCACTTCAGTTTACCGTTCTTTCTTGGACCGCCACTGTTTGCAGGAACTTCCGATTCATCATGATGGCAGGCCAGATGCTCAGCGGGCTCGGTGCCACGCCCATCAACACGGTCACCATCGCCTACCTGGACGAGAACCTGCCCAAGAAGAAGTCCGGCTTATACATTGGTGAGAAGCTGCAGTGCAACTTTCTGTAAGGCCACCTGCGGATAGATCTGCCCCTCGGCTGAACAATTTTAACCGTAATTCAGGGCAGCTTGGATTGCACGTTCTTTCGCTGCGTTAATTTGGACTTAAACAGACACAGTACCGTTTACTTTATCGCCTTATTTAGCTACTTTAAACTCAAATACATGTTAGAAAGACACAATTTCTGACAGAAGTTGTATTCTACATCACGATGACATCGCGGAGGCAAAGAAAAATCTAATGAGTCGAAGGTCATTCATTAGCCGAACTTCACCCACCAAAGAATAGCTGTTCAGCGGCGGTAGTGAAACGCCTAATGGACAGCATAAGCACACCTAATGAATTTGGAGCACAGTAACCTTCTACGCGCTCCATCGTATACACTGAACTGGGCCTTCGAATATCACAACAGCTCATAAAAAGACTGCAAGCACCCAACAAAGTATAATATACCGCTGGTGCTTTTCCTATCGAAAAGACAAAAGCCCAGTAAATAACTGTCATGCGTGAAAAACACAAAACCAGGGCGCATAAATCACGTCTGACGAAGCATAATTCCTTCCAAACTCAATGAAAAGTCCTCAAGACAAGGAACACTGAGACGGGAAAAAATTATGATTACTTTCCATATAGCATGCCTCATATGTGAGAAAAAAATGATTACTTTCCATATAACACGCCTCGTATATGGCCGCTCCGAATGTCTCCGAATGCCGGTCGGTACTGGCTACACATTTAAGGCCACATTCGGAGACTATTGTCCGTGTCGTATGGTATCGGAGGACCCGGTAAGCAGCACTAAAAAGCCTGATGAAAGCAATACTGTCTCTTCGGTGTCAGGAACTTTCACGACTGGGCAATACATCTCTCAGCTCGAAGGGCGCAACCAGACTGGTGAAGTTATCTTTACAATGCGACGAGCGTGTCATAGAAATTGCTATGTCATTCTACTAAGAGTCCTGTTTCCTGTGTATTGGCCCTACTGCGCAGGCATCTTCAACAGCATGGCCATCATGGGACCCTCGATGGGCTTCATTGTGGCTGGCTACACGCTGACCTACTACGTTGATATCTCAACCGACGTCTCTGCGTACGTGCTCCTGATTGCTCACGCGACCTGCACGCCATCCCAACGCTGTACTCCATGCACTGCAGCAGCCTTCAGCTGCATCAATCAGCCTGCAGGGTCTCCTCGTTTGTGGTGGAGATCACAAGGCGCTAGCGCACATATTATACACGGTATTTCAAGAAATAGCTTTTGCATGAGCGTAGCCAGATTCAGTTGTCTTTCTGGGGGCTTAATCATAATCATTTGTTTCGTTCTTTTAAACTTTAAGAGATTTACTGGACACCTGCATATGATGGGCAGAAAAAGGTTTGTTCCATTTGATTTCCGTCTAAACTTTCCTTGATGCGAAAAGAAAGAGGTGCAACAGATAAATGATAACGTTCATAGCTCGGTGAACGTCATTATTAAGCGCCGTTATGCCGCGTCCGTACCGCGGGGGCTACCCTAACGAATTCATGTTCTGCAATCTCTGTAAAAAGCCTCGGATGCCACCCATTAGAGCTACAAAACTCAGTGCGGCGACCGATAGCAAGAGTTTAATGTGAGGCAGGCCCAATTCACTTTTTAAGCATGTGTTCAGCGCTGCTACTGATCTGTGACCCAGGGAAGGGGAAAACAGGCCATCAAAACCGATACGCTTGCTGCGTTCGGTAGTTAGGTAAGTTACTTATTGGCTGTGACCACATGCGCTGTTGCTCCCGCACCACAGCTGGCATCCCGAAGCTGATGCTTGTTAGCACACAAACCAGGTGTAGTACGTAGAGCAAAGGACGAATATAAGCAGCAGCCCTGGACTTGCGAAACTGTAGTAATGTGCCATAACCTGCTGCTCCCCTCACTGCAGCCTCGGCTTGAGTTCCAAAAGTCCTGCATGGGTCGGTGCCTGGTGGATGGGCTTCCTGGTGTCAGCCATCATGGGACTCATTTTAGGCCTATTCACCGCCTGCTTCCCGAAGCACCTGCCCGGTACGCGCGCCAGTCATAGCTGTTGCCGTATTCGCAGACATCCGCGAAAGAGAAGCCGAAAAACACCGTATATTTCACTCAATTGCATTGAGCAGTGCGGGCTGTACAGTAAAGAAGGCAATATTCTCAATTTCAGCGAATGCGAAAACCAAAACATGACTAATCGGACACCCCACTGCATGGTTGTCCCTCGTGGTCCGTACTCGAACCGCCGCAGTTGAACAATTTTGTCCATGAATACTTCGCTCGTTGTTTAAGCGACAACAGACACAGCATTATTGCGATAACCGGACATTCAGGGAATCGGAATGCTGTGATTACCGTTCGATAATCTTCCATAACAACCTCCTCCTACTTGCGGAGTACTGAAATTTCACATCCATGTGGACGCACATCTCTCCTCTAAATGTAGCCCGTACTAGCCCTGTCCCGACGTCTGCTTTTGCGTTGCAAGGCTAACGACACTGCGGTGAGTAAAACAGTAGACAGCGGGATAACTCCCACCAATTTATTTGTGCAGGCTACTCGGAACTGTGCGCGGAGAAGAAAGGAGACGCCTCCATGTTTTCGGTGGTGAGCATGATGCCGTCGGGCGAGTTCGGTCGCCGCCTCAGCGACCTGCCCAAGGCCATCCGGCGGCTGCTGGCCAACGTGCCATTCATGCTGCTCTGCTTCGCCATGTCCTTCAACCGTGAGTGCTGCTATCCCGAGGATGCCGAAACGCCACGACACATGTCCAACATTTTTGGAGAAAAATTTGCAATGTTACAAAATTGTAAGGTAATGTTACAGAAATATTAAAGGTAATGTTCCATTCTTCCTTTCTTCCTATCTGTAGCGAAATCTTTTTTTTTAAGTTTTCCCGTCACTCGCGTAGAGCAGTTCAGACTACCATATAAAACCAATGGCGAAGGTTTTTGACCACGGTAAAGAAATGGCGATCTTGCCGACGGGATATCTGCGGATATTTTGATTCTTACGGTGAAATGTATGAAAAATGTGAGTTCATAATCTCTTGCCCGTCCAGTAATGGTTTTGTGCACAATTATTGGGTATTTTATTGTGACCCCCAAGTTGTGCTCTTCACACTCAGCTGTAATTTTGATAGCTATGCTGAGTTTCGCTGTAAAGCGCCTATTCAGTATGGCCGTCGACTCGAGTTTACCCACTGGCGTATGGGGCAAATAAATAATCGTGGAGCAGGATTCACACCCGGTAGGAATTTCTTTGAACTCTGGCAACGTGTCTGTCAACTCCTCTAATGGATGGCTGCAGTGAGCTTTCAAAGAACACTAATACGAATTCCTAAAGGGTGCTGTGCGCTACCACTTCGAGATTACATCAGTGCCACTAAAATTAAGCGGAGTAGTGATACATAACAAGCTTGCAAACAGGTTTCATTGGCTGATTTTAAACCTTTGAGTGCGCATCAATGTTCTTAAAAAAAAAAGGAATTAAACTTCTCGTTCGCGCCACTGCAGAGGATCTGAATAACAAAAGCAATATAATGACCACTACTCACGAAAGGTGCACGCACAACCTTTTCTTTTCCTTCAGACGCCAGAATTCTGAAACAGCCTTGCAACGCAGTCCTTATTCAGCGAAAAATCTGAATACCAAGAAAGATTTGCGAAACTGTCCTTCTATTTTCCTTGATGATTTTCAGTGCTCCCGCTAATTCCTTTTTGAACATTTCTCTTTCGAGCCACTCCTGGTATTTTAATAAAACTGCTTCACTTTGTGCATGTGATTCTGTGCTTGAATGGATCACCTGAGAACGATAATGCATGATTGAAAGCCTGCATGAGTGCACACTTGAGTAGACCAGTGTGTTAACCATTCTTGCCTGTCGGCTGTGTTATCAATATGTGGCACCTTTATTGCTCAGCGGGGCTCTTAATTTCTCCATGACTTCACGCCGCGTGTGCAGAGATGTTCGCCATCGGCATCACCTCCATGCTGACAAAGTTTTTTCAGTCACAGTTCGGGATGCCGTCCGCAAAGGTCGCCTACCTTACCGGTGAGCTCCTTACAACTCGTTACTTCCGCTCTACCGACGCACAAAGAGCTTTGCATTATGCGGTACAACACACATGTGATCGAAGCTTGTCCAGAGTGCCTCAGCGTTGTGCGACAGATCAAATAAAGTTATACCTTAGCGCAGTTACTGTGTAAAAGATGCGGTTTTTGCCGTATGTGAACCCAGACATGGGCAGTATCGAAGATACATGTATCTTCGATACTATCTTTCGATACATTTTGTGTATCGGTATTAGGTATCGCGTGCTGAAATCTAGAGTATCGGAGTATCGGTATCGAAAATACATTTTTAGTGTATCGTGTATTTTACGATACTCGATACAGAAAAAAACCTGTAAAAGCGCTCGCTCAGGCGGTAGTACAAGACGGGCGGCAGCACCTTCGCTGCTTTTTAGCTAACTCCCAAGCTACCACTTCTCGATAAGCGTTTTTCGGAGTTAGGAATGGATTCACCCGCAGGTTTGACCATCTTTTGACCAAGAGGCAACAGTTGCTGCTGTTCTACACCCCTTTTTCAAGTTGCGGTGGTTGCCAGCAGAAATGGAAGACTTCCGCCGTCATGCTCAGAAGCTTACAGAAGCTGTTGTCGACTATGTCAGCACAACACAAGCCGCGCATTCTTCCGCACGCGAGGCAGTGGGATCATCGGCGCCAGCAGCATCAAATGCGTCAGTTGACGCATTCTTTTCATTTGAAGAGACAAGCGGTATAACCAGCCGTAGCTCTCAGAAGGCGTTAGTGAAGCTTCAGTTTCTCAATTATTTACAAGATCTTCGTGTTGATGTGGCTATGCTTCATTCTTATCCACTGATAAGAGGCGCCTTCGTCAAGTATAATACTGCGACGTGCTCGTCTGCTCCTGTTGAGAGGCTTTTTTCATTTGCCTCCCTTATAGCGCGCCCACATCGCGGGGCTCTTTCGGACCGGCGGTTCGAGCAAATGTTGTTACTTAAGACCTTCAAGTAAACGCAACGAATACCTTTAGCCTAATAAAAACGTTCAGCCATTTTACTTGTTGTTTTAATTCCAGCTTTTCAAGAATAGTTTCAGCTTCAGAAGTTTGTTATCGCAGTACTGGCAAACTAACTGTTCGGTTCCCAAGCGCACGGAGCTTGCATCATTTAGTTTGATCCAATGCACAGGCCATCGGGTAAGTACTCTATAGTATCGAACCGAAAACAGAAAAAGTTTCAGGTTTATTCATATAGTCAAGTGCTCACAGACTGGTTCGTATGAGGAACTTTGGGTTAAATGATTTTTCGCTAGGCTCCTTACGGAAGCGATCACTTCAACATATACCAGGTGTCCCAGCTAAATGTAACCAAACTTTTAAAAAAGGCAAAGTGTCCTAGTCATGCAGTGAAATCAACTCAGGGTTGTTCATAGTCGCGTGGCCTAGTCTTGAGTATTTTTTTCGCTCTTCAAAGTTAATTAATTAGTTAAGTTTAATTAGCTACATTTTTATTTATTAACTTCAGGAAGAAAGTGTCAATGCAAAAGTTTTAGATCACCTCGAAAAACCGCTAGCAGTGCTGTTTCCGTCAAGTTACGATTTACGTAGCTTCATTTATTGGCCTTGAAAGAAAAGTGTCACGTGACCAGCTGCTCGCTCACTTCTCTGCCCCAATATGCACCCAAAGTCTCATCGAGGTGAGGACTTCAGAAAAAGCGGATTTTATTCTTTAAGGCTCGTCTTGGGAGGTTGAAGTGGCAGAGTTGTCATGTGGAAGCTTTTTCTTATTGTGCGGGTTATGGTTAAAGGGCGGTAAAAAAACTACTTTAGGTAAATATTACTTTGCTGCAAATGTCTCAGTAAGCTGTTTCGCGAAGCGATCTACAACTTTTCCATTGACACTTTGTTTCTACAACTTTTCCATTGACATTTTGTTCCTGAAGTCAATAAATAAAAAGTTAGCTAATTAAGCTTAACTAATTAGTCAACCTTGAAGAATGAAAAAAATACTGCGGACTAGGTCACGCGACTCTAAACAACCCTCATTTGGTTTCAGACGGCTAGGACACCCCGTGTTTTTTAAAAGCTTGGTTACATTTAGCTGGGACACCTGGTATATGGCTTTAGTCCAAATTAAAGTTCTAACAAGGCCAAGTGCGCAGACAGCGGAGCTTCAACAGATCCATGCCGTCGGATTCATTTATAAGTCCTTTCAGGAAAAGTGCTCCATAGAAATACACTAAAGGTTACAGAAACCACGCGTACATTTGCTAAGTTCTCCAATTATATTACCGGAATTATTAGACAGTGATTTCAGTTATGTAAACTTTGTTAGTCGTAATATAACCTGTATTATATTTGATATTTTAGTGATGTATCGAAGTATCGAAGATACAGTATCGAGTATCTGTATCGAAAATTGATTTCGGTTCTGTATCTTGTATCTGTATTGGAGATACAATTTTCAAAGGTATCGAGTATCGTATCGAAGATACTATTTTGAAGTATCTTGCCCAGCCCTGTGTGAACCCATGTGGCTGCGCTCGAGCGCAATTAAATAACTGCGAAACAGAGTACCTTCATTAATAATGCACTTTGACCCGCACTGCGTTCATCGCGCACTCTAGACAAGCCTGGACACATTTGTACGGCGCCTCTTGTTCACTGTTCTTTTAACTATGTGTAATGTTACCAACTGTCATCGTTTTACTCTCATGTGCCCACGGGGCCAAAAATATTTACGTTAATCTTAAGAGTCTGCTTATAACAAGGGAAGTTAAAATGTAATAAAAACAAAAATAAACGTTCCCGCTACAGACGAAATCAGACGCTTCCGCGCAGTAATATCCACTGCGCCAACGCCAGCTTAGCCACGCCATGGTAACAGCCTACAAAGTAGCGCTGGTTATTCGGGACACCCTATAGTAACGAACAGCAAGGAGCCCCACAGAACGTCAGGCCTCTGAAAATAGACGCTTACGTTGCAGACACTTTAATTTCATGCATTTTATTCATAGGACGCTGCAAAATTCCGTCCTGTAAAATTACTGCAGCGACAATCGGTGTGGCGCGAACTCTTGACTGTCCCGTTTCATCATGTGGGCCTCTGAACTTGAAGTCATGACATCTTCAGGAAAATAACCAGCCAGTGTTGGTTCTGAACGTGGAGACGAAATACGGATTTAGAAGCTGGAGGATTATTAACATACAGTGGCGGAGCAACGTACAAAGTTCCATCATAATACTCAAAAAGCGTGTAAAACAATGGTAATAAACCTCAGCTGTAAAATGATCCTATACCTAAGGCAAGTGAAGTAATGTTTAGCGAATAATCATGAAAACCGTACATTCCCTAGGTAACCTCGAACAAGACCACTTCAAATTAATTCTATCAATATGCCCAAACTTGAAGGTCTGCACAGTGCAGGGGCCCGCCAAACGAAGCGCCATCGATATCGTCATTAAATCCGCTTGATGTGTGGACCTGGTCACTCACTATCTGCGGCCTGGCTGCCCGCATATGCCTCATTACCTCCGACAAATACGCGGCATGACAGTTCGCGAAGCCGTCGCTGACGCCTGGTACTCTGTCCGTATAGATTGTTCCCTGCCGAAAAAAAAAATGGCATTGCTTTAATGTATGATTTGGATGAGCGTGCCAGGTGGAGGTGAAGCGAGAAGAAATCACAGGGTGGTAACGAGAGCATAACGCGAATGTTTGAGCGGTACCTGTGGTGTAAGCAAAGAAGCAGGGCGTGGAGCCAGGCAACGCTTGTACCCATCTTTGTTGGGTGGTAGGCTGCGAACGAAATCTCCCGCAGCCATAGCGGATGCCCAAGCTACTAGAACACCGATCGCCTACCACCGTCTTCCCTCTCCACTCTCTGGAAGATTCCCACTCCCACTTGGCCGCCTGCCAACCGAGGCAGGCGCAGGTGGCTATGCGGACGCAGACGTCGACAACGACGACGATGACGCAAAACTGAGGAGAGATGCTTCTTTGCTCGAAGATAGGGCTAAATAATGTGGCACGTCTGCGCCACACACGTAACATAAGATTACAAAAATAGCTTAACCTGCTGAATTTTCAGAAAATAGCAAGTAGCTTGAGATTCACTGACAAAGATCGATGTGCAGGGCCCATCGTGTTCGTGGGCGGTGGCTTTGGCGCCATTATAGGCGGCGCTCTGGTGAGCCGTTGGAACCTGGACTACGCGGGCATCATGCGACTGTGCATGTACAACTGCTGCTTCTCCTGGTTCGGCGTGCTCGCTTTCTTGATGAACTGCAGAGAGAGCACGTACGCCACCCCGCAAGGATTCGTCGGGGCCCCGTGAGTGCTGGCATGTCGCTTCTTCAAGCCGGACGTTCAGTGTCGCTATTGCCTAACGATCCACGTTAACTTCGCAACACTCACACTGTGCGTTATTTATTAAAGGGTAGCTTTTTATACGGCGTATACTTTCTACTAATGATGAAATTGTTTCGCGGACCTTTAGCAACGAGTCGCCGACTTGTGTGGGTCTGAGAGATAGGCGAATGTTTTCTCCTTTATCTTGTTGCTGAATGAGTCCGTGGATGAGCAGGATGTCAATTTCGAGAAGGAAGCACACGTGCTCATGCCGGCGGAATTGTTACCTTTATTCAGCGGCAGTTGTCGCGCTTGTTGATTTGACTAAAGTCGAAAAGCGGTAGACAAAAAAGTTGAAGCAACATATTTCGTGACCAACCACATGCGAGGGATAGAAGTTAAAGTTCTAGCATTCACTTATTATCTTCGCTATTTATGCGGTCAAAAGGAGAGTCCTTTCTTGCTTTCATCCTGTACAGGTTTCTTTTCATCCGGATGTTAAAAAGCCGCCGCATTTGGCGATCTGCAGGGGCCCCACCAGTTTCGATTTCGAGTGCAACAGCAACTGCAACTGCACCTCGGCTATTCTCAACCCGATCTGTGGTGCTGATGGCGTAGTTTACCTGTCGCCATGCCTGGCGGGCTGCCGCAGAGAGTTCCAGGTCACGAACCTCATGGTAAACATGCGGAAACCTTATATGTATTTCGCATATTAATGAAAATCGAATATTCTTTTCGACTACGGCTGAAAAATATAATTTTCAAAATACAAAATGCAGGCGAAAGATATGCATACAGGGAAGTGTCGGAGGAAGTCTTTTTTATATATTTTAGCAGTAAAGCCCGCACCACGCACGACTAAACTTAGATGATTGTTATGCCGCTCAGTGAGAGGCATAAGTATTACGAATCACAAATTAGATTCAGAAACATTCTCCTCCCAGCCAGCACACGTGTCGTCTGCATGAAAGAAAAAACAGTGGACTCCTGACAGCATCCTGCTGTGCGGGTGATAACTGCGGAGGCAGTATGGCAGAAAGGCGGTATCTTTTTGTGTTCTCAGTTGGGACGAGTCATGCACTACTCGTAAAAATCGAAACTGCCGCTGCTGCGCAGCGGCTACAAGATATTGAATTGCCCACGCTGTATTGTGGTCTATTACGAACCGGTTCAGGGTTACTTGACCATGCGCACAGTATACACAAAAAAAAAAAAAAATGCGGATCATAAGTGTGACCCTCCACTTCTTCCTTAACTGTGAGCCAGGTGGCCTAATTTAGCTCGCACATATCGCAAAAGTGCTAACTCAGAACTAACTTCAGGAGACAATAGGAATGTGCAGAAGGCAAATGCAAACTAATTACTAGGAACACTTGTTCCCACAATAAAGTGTCTTCTAGCTTTTCCTCATGGTGAAAAACATTGTAGAGGCAGGCCCCACACAAGGTTATGTCACCAATTACTCTGAGTGGCGTTTCAACGCTCTGTTAATCACTCCATAACATGCTTATATTCTGTGGTCACCTTAACAAGATCTATAGGAGCCTTTGCAGTCAGATGGGGTAGTGGTTTTGATTCTGGTTTTATGGAATTTAACGTTCTAAAGCGTCTCGGGCAATGAAGGACGCCGTAGTGAAGGGCTGCGGAAAATTTCGACCACCGGAAGTTCTCTAACGTGCACTGACATCGCGCAATACACATGCCTCGAGCATTTTGTCTCCATCGAAATGCGACCGCCATGGCTGGGGTCGAACCCGCGTCTTGCGCGTCAGCAGCCGGGCCCCATAACCACTCAGCCACCGCGGCGGCAGGCTAGAGTTATGGGATTTTTGGCTCGAGGTACAGATAGCCATTCAATTTTTTATGTGTTGCACAGCGCTCGTTTGAGGTGGCGATTGCAGGCGTTGAAAATGCCAGTAAAGTTGTTGTGAACGCCATTATCGGTGACAACTCTGGCAGTATCGCAGAAACCAGCAGACCAATAATACCGTTTCTATAGAGGCGCTGTTGTCGCATATTCCTCAGCCAATCATACGGGTCTTGAAGCGGATGGCTCATCTGGAAACTTCTACCGTTGAACTGTTTCGCAGGTCCGAAAGACTCATTTAGCCGCTGTGGGCCATAAATCTTGAGCGGACAGAGTAAACCCAAATGTTTTTAATGATTTTTTTCTTATCTCGCAGTTCTGAAAGTTAATCCTTGTATGCATATGCTATAGTGTTCCACTTCGCCCCGAATGTTGTATTTCTACCTGAAATAAGGGTTTCAATACATTAAAGCCGGGATTCACACCCCTTTTCATTGAGTCAATGCTCTTATTGCATTACGCAACACATATATATGACTAGCGCCGCTATGGCAGCATTAGATGCTGTCCAAACATTCCAACGACGATAGTCTAACTAGAGCTATGGTTGTAGAGGCCTGCGGGCTAAGCCCATGCAGTAAAGCAATCGTCTCACTCGAACGGACTGACCACAAATGAGTGTATAAATTTGACCGAGCAGCTGAGCAGACAACAAAAAAAAAAAAGCTCGGGAAGGTAAACGAACGGCCGACTGCGCGAACCTCAGTACACCGGAAAGCTTTACAGTGAGGCTGCTTTGAACTCCATACTCATCTATTTAAAAATAAAATCATGCACCACACCAGTGCATTTATCGTAACAAGGCAACAAGAAAGAGGCCAGTTTTTTTTTCTTTTGCGTTCTATATGACCATGCGGAAATATACTGAACGCAAATTTATTGCGTAAAGAGTGACGATTTTATTTCTTGCAAATAAAAAGCACCAGTGATTGCCTTGAATCCAGGCTAGGTGAAAGCATGCAACCACTGCTTTATTACTGTGCTGATTAGCTTTTGTTCGTTGGAATAACACAAAATTCTGGACAAAATGACAGAGGTAGGCGATACCTATCACGGTTGCAGAAAAAAGTGCGCCAAAAATTCCGCATAAAATTCACAGGTAGCATACGGCGTATCCTGTTACCTTGACAGACAAAACTGAAAACACTGCCCCAGCAGATTCCCCGTCACTCGATATTACAGCAAACGCTAACGGACACGCCACTCTTGATGCCACTAGGTCGGTAAAATTTCCCGAGGACTAATTTCCAAATTTCTTATTCCAGCGAAAAACTTGACCTGGCTGCGTGACAACCAACAGGCTGCCCCATCACCGTTGCTTCTGCCTAGCATAGACGCCAGTCGCTTTGTCTCTCCCGCTATCGCAGGTGTACAGCGACTGCTCGTGCGTGAATGGCACGCTGACCGAGGTGCCGGGCGTGAGCAGCGAGCAGGTCCTATTGGAGGCCGTGCAGGCGACCAGGTCTCGCTGCAGCGTCGACTGCGCGCTGCTCTTCCCGTACCTGGTGGGCGTCTTCCTCTCCCTCAGCTCTGCCTTTCTCAACGCGGCACCATCCACCGCGGCCACCATGAGGTGCGCTCTCTCCCGTAGGTCTGGCAATCGGGCTTCTCGGGAAGTATCATTGCAGCTTCGGCCGGCGTGGCCATCACCCACAACACTTCAAGCAGAGTAATGAAAGGAAAATTGCATGTAACCAACGGCGACTTCATGAACTTTAGTCAAATGTCCTTGCAGCCGGGGGAACCCTGTCACTGTTTCATACCTCCAAAGCGGTCCTAACGTTACCGGTATATTAAACAAAAGAAGTGACGGTGGATTTGCGTAGCTAGGCCAATAATGCGCCTGCACTTCGGTTTTCACTTCGCTTCCGGTGTTCGGATCCACTGTTCATCGATAGAAGTTATTCGGATAGCGATAATGAGTTAATGCCCATACATGCGGTACTAGTGATTCTTGACTTTGTATAGTCCTCGCACCACTCCTGCCTCAGTAGTGCAGTGGTTAAGCGATGCGCCACTGCCCTGTGATGGCAGCAGTTGCTGCCACCGGTTGGGATTGTGAGGCCCACTTTGCTCTTCCGGAACAACCTCGTGCTACAAGACATCATTTGAACTGCCACCTGCCATGGTGGGCACTTCGTCCGCAACCCGGCGGGTACAGGCTTCAGACAATCAAGGAATCAAGAAATCATTAATCAAGCAAGCATGCACTTCAGCAAGCAATATTAAAAATAACAATGAAAGAAGATGTGCTAACCTGCTAAGTTATTGCTGCTGGGCGAGTTAAATGCGTGCTATCGTGTGCGTTAAACGAAATCTATTGGCGTACCATCTGTTCTTTCGTTTTTTATAGGGCAGTCATTGATATAGTACGAAAGTTGCTGTATTGAACTCTTCTCTGAACTGGTCAACCAGGATACTGTTGTTACTATGATTCTATGGCATGCTCTGGAATAGTCTGCCCGTGAATGCTGTGAGCCATAAGTAACGGGCCCAAGTAGGCATGGACGGCAAGTCATGTGGTGTCGCAGAAGAAGGCTGAATTACTTTGCGGATCCCAGCAAGCCAGCCTTAATCATTAGCGCGATTAACATTGTCCTCTACCCGCTCGTGTTCCTTTCAAATGTGTTGCAATTAGTGATCATCATTCTTTATGCTTAATTGCCTCCCGAGCAACTGTGTACCGGGAGCTCTACCCCTCGACCTAAAGTTCAATTTTTTTACTGCATTTTTTAGCTTTGCCTGAAATTGCTATTTTTGTTATGTTATAGAAAAAGCAGAATTGAAATTAATATGACGGCCATTTTTGTTCAGAGTTTCTTGGTTAGATTTGGCGTGCGTTCACAGAAAGAACTCTGTACGTGTGTAAAACAAGCAGGTCCTGAACATACCGCCCGCGCGGCCGCCTATAGAAAGTTGGGCCACACGGCAATAAACTCCCACCTAAGTTTTAATTGTTTCAGTTTACCTTCTTCGCATCAACTGTACGTTTGCGTTTGTTTGTGCCCTACGTGTACAAGCTATGTCGGAACATGCACTGACCCACCGCAGGTGCGTCAAGCCCGCGGAGCGGTCTCTGGCGCTTGGAATCAAAACCATAATTGCCCGCCTAGTGGGTAAGTGCCCGCGGCAACATCTGCATTTTTACAGCGTAGCTATTTAAATGGAATGCCGGGAGAAATTGGCGTCCCCTGTACATTAGCGCGGAATAAGAAAAATCTGTCATTTGCGATGAGGAAGGTGCTGTGATAAGTGTAAAGGGCTGAGGAGATATCACTCTTCTAACCCACGCATGCACAGAACGCGCAAAGTGCGAGCGCGAGCTATGCACAAAGCAAAGAAGTCGCGTTTAGGGGCCGTACAGAGGTCGTAAACTACCTTTTCATGGATCCGTGACGCCCTCAGCTGTCCTGCCGCTTTCTATGATTAAAAGCTGAGAATCTTCTGGGTGGTGCCTGCAGAGTAAAATAAGGACCAAAAGTTTACAGAGTACATTTTCTGCCGGTAAAGATATTGTAGCTTTTATCTTGCTGCAGTCTCTGCTACTACTGCTGGCAGCGGATGTAAAGTGAAAGTATACGCTCTCTACGAGAGTCAGAGTGGCGCGTAGGTCCGCCTATTTGCCTTTGAAATTATAGCAGTTATAAGGGAAAGGCGCAGCTGTAGCATGTGGAAGCCATTTTTAGCGCACCGATTACAGCGGTTGCTTGACCATTCCGTTCAAGTTTTGCGCATCGAGCTCGCTTTATCCTGAAAAAAAAAAACTTGTAAATACGTGAGGCCCCGTCTTAGTCGTAAGCGGGATCCACCGAGACCCAACTCAAAACTTCATAAGCGAAACACCCGCCGCGTGGACGGGTGGTGACATCTGTTGCAAAGGGCAGGATTTACAAACGCTATCTGTTCAAATGTAAAAGGAATTATGTTATAAAACTTCGTGTTGTAAACGCAAAAATGACCTTTTAAGGCATATATGTGCGTGAGAAACAAATACCCTTACGAGGGTGAGAACAGTACGAAAAGGGGTTTGCTGCAGCGATCCAGTGCCAGATGTTGCGAGTAAGTCTCCTTTTCTATCAGGAAGACTTCGCAGTCTTGTGGTCCCGAGCGGCGCAAGGAAAAACAATGAGAAACTGTGGCTCCCGTAGGGAGCTTAAACATTAACTCTGAGCGCATGATGCGTGCTGCTCCCCTCATACAGAGAGGCCTTTTTGTCTTTAGGTGAGGTGCGTTTCCAGAGTCAACGCAAAGGATCATGGGAAAGTCATCTGCTACCACTTCTTCCGGTTCCAACTTTCTCCCCCTGCTCCGCTGCTTTTGGCTAGTCGCTGTCTAAACAACGCTGATTCTGCTAGTTCATTGCTATTGCAACGTAGCTGATTGTACTGCTTCATTGCAAGATCAATGCGAGGTGGACTGTGCTCTTCTTCGTGTCGACTTTGCGTATGAAATGCATCGAAACAGTGAGAACGCTGTGACTCTTTAATGAATATATCTAATGGGATGTGTCGACACGCGCTGTGCGCATGGTGGCATGTTCCGCAATATTACACGCGCGACGGCGAAGAAAAATAAGCAGCTGTCCAAGCGATGGCACTGGGGACATCATCTCGTTTTCTTTATAGCATTGCTGCCATGGAGACTCAGCAAAAAATAAAACGGGGGATCGCAGGTAAGACGAGATGGCACCACCGGTGCCACCGCTGAGATAGCGGCTTGTTTTGCTTCGCTGTCGCCGCAGACGATGCAAATAACCGACTTTTTCTGATCGAATCAAGATGGTACCCTAAACAATTGGGGAAAAAACAAAGCTACCGATCAAATGCCATTTTTGTGCGAAATTTTGGGTCGAACAATTCAGCAGTTAAGAGGAGAGACCGATTCTATGGCGCGCGCAAAATTTCAGAAGACATATGCAAAAGCTTCTTGTTTTGGGTCGTCCCTGCTGCGGATGACGTTGATTTATAATTTTGATCCCGTCAGGTAAGTATATCATCAAAACCAGGCATTGAAAGAGAAAGACTGCCGTTTGCCACTGTGCGTCAAATTTCAACGCGAATAGGCGTAATAATTAAACCAGAGAAGTATCTTACGTTGTGCTTTAGATTTGCAACAGTCAGCAGGTTATGCCCGCAAATCCAGAGTGCTTATCAGAGGAACGATTGTGCTACCATTGAAGTTGCGGCGATGAGGATGGGGAAGGGAAGAAGAAAGGTGTTCTCTAATATTTTTGCTCAATAATGTTAAAGCAGTCTAGAAAGCATCTTCAGTTGACCCTGTCATCCCACATCTCCAATTCATCGCAGCTTCAAACATGTAAACGAACCGTTCCTCGGACTGCGCCACCGGTGTCAGTTACCGAGCCGAACATGATGGCAACAGCCACCACCCTTTTCAAAGGGGACGCTCCTATCTTCCACCCATCCAAAGACAAAGGCAGATTGTCCGCATTAACACGACAGAACACGCTTATATTTGGGGATTGTCAGTTTTTGTGCTAGGGCACGCACATAAACAGCACGGGCAAACCTTGCAACGAAGGTATACAATGAGCGATGTCGCAGCACAAAAAACGTTAGAGGGCACTGCGGAAATCGCATTGATACAATGCGAAAGCACTGACGCCTCCTCACCGCCTCTAATTGCTCCTGTTTGCCTCTATGTTGACTGCGACGTCGCATCTGACAATGGAATCGCATAATTCACCCTAAACCACAATTAATGCACCGTACTCTATAATTCGCATTTATTTCACAATTCATTTCATTCACACTTAATTTCACTTGTTCATTATTTTGACGTAATTAATCCCCAATTCAACTATTTAATCCACACTTCATTCATTTAATTCGTATTTTTTTCTTTTAGTTCACAGTTATTCACAGTAATTCACCTTTAATTCATTCCAATGTATCATTAAGTCCCACTATACCCACATTAATCCACCGTAATTTTTAATTCACCTTAATTCACTCTAATGCACCTTAATTCATCATTTATTACTGGTGTTTCTATAATTCGTTATTATTGAATAGATTTCGATTAACTCCAAAGCTCCCCTCATTTCACCTCGGTATTCACTTCGGACACTCAAATATATCGGCGCGAGTTGGCTACGCCCACCTTTACGCTCACGTTCGCTAATCACGTGGTAGGTCACGTGGGGGCGATACGTTGTACGACACTTCGGGCGGTTCAAATTTCGCACTACTCGCGCCCTCACCACACCCAATTTTGGTCGTTTTTTTTGGCTGTGTATAATTAACTGATAATTCGATTGGTACCAAATTTTTTGCCAGCCATCCTCACATCACCGCCCTTTGATTATAACCACTTTTTAGACATCTCTTTATAGTTCCCCGCAACTGCTGGCACGTTTTGTCACGAAATCGTCGACATAGTCAACAAAGGCTTTCTCCTTAAAGGGGCCCAGAAACACAATCTTAGTTGACTGTTTTGCCTGTTGATCGCATGCAGTGAGTTACAATGGTGCTATTAG
The DNA here is from genome assembly GCF_055824585.1 of Amblyomma mixtum. Classification (NCBI taxonomy): domain Eukaryota; kingdom Metazoa; phylum Arthropoda; class Arachnida; order Ixodida; family Ixodidae; genus Amblyomma; species Amblyomma mixtum. Next base: position 233,911,328 of record NC_143012.1, read on the forward strand.
CGTCAGTAATACCGCGTATATTGTTTTTTTACTATTTTGTTGTCCTCCCAAAAACAAATTCATGGCTCTGATGGTGTTTTCACACAGTGGCGTGTTTTAGCAGCGGATATGAGATCACCTGGCGCGAGCTTGATGATTGTAAATATACCGCAAATTGTGTGTAATAAATAGACGCACATTCTTTTAACTGTCGGTGTTTTATATTAGATCAACAAAAACAACTTGTTCGTCTTAGATAGAAGCCCTGCAAAGCCATTAAAATAAAAATACACCACCAGGGGTTCTGGCACGGAAACGACGCTGCCAGTCTCAGCAAGAACGCGTTGCAGAGAGCAGGCAACCATGGAGTGCAAACTTCCGCGACGTGCTCTGGCAGGCTGTTTTGATTGGTTGCACCAGGTGCCGTCATTGGGAGAGCGAAATAGGAGTGGGAATCCCCGCCAAAATCGAGTTGAGGGCAGCATTTGTTTGCTTGTATTTTGAAATTTCTTCATTGAATAACTCCCGTTCCTGTGCATCGATTCCTGTAATTCTTTAAGTCAGCCTCTGTGTGACATAAAAATTCCACCTGAAGTATAGCCGCTATCCTCGCAAGCAGTGTTTCGCCGCCCCTTTAATAAATTAGCGAATAAACGATGCCGGAAAACACGTTGACTGCGATACAACAGGCAAAGAGTGGGAGAAAATTGGAACCGGAAGTAGCTGGCAGAAGAATCCCCATGATTCTTAGCGTTGACTTCGGAAACGCACCTCATCCATTGGCTTGCATACAGTAGGAGACATAAGCTGTAAACGTTTTCCGCTGACAGCTCATATTTCATAATGATTCAATGTGGAAAGCGCGCTGTGTTGTGCAAATTCTATGTATGGCATGAGCAAACAATTCGACTGCGTTTGCAAAGCCGCCCTTCTATTTATGCACATCGCATTTAAAAGAGCTGACGCGTGAGACGAGCATGTTCCCACTGTTTACCCCGTTCGCGACAGGATCCATTCCGGCGCCGGTGATACTGGGCGGCATCGTGGACCAGACATGCCTGATGTGGCACAGGCCGTGCGGCTCGAGTGGCAACTGCATCGCCTACGAGAACGAAGGCATGGCGCGAGGAATGTTCTACGCCCTGGTCGTCATGCTTGCGGCCAGCATGGTCCTCTTCTACTTCTCGCTCCTCGTGTACCGCCGCAACGCCCGCAAACGCGCCGAAAGGAAGAGGAATGCCGCACTTGCCGCCAAAGCGGCCTCGGCCGCAAAGAGCCATAACCCCCAGCGGTGACATGACCCGACCCGTGGGCGCAGCCCTAAGGTCTGCGCCACCTGCAACCCTGTGCTGTTCTGCCTCGTGTGTCGCGTTGACTTTGTGGCACGCCTGTTGTAGGTGACACGAACAATAGGGCAAGCGGAAGCCACCGCGTTTGGGCTTCGTGCGTGATGTGATATTGGGGCCCACTGTGCTTAAAAGCGGATTAGAACGAGTAAATATTAAATGTATCTGCTGGAGCCGACCGCACCTCACTAGCTCTTTTTTTTATATGACAGCACTAAGAACTTCCAGATTCTGCTGCGTAGTTAAACGATGGCAGCATCTCTTTTTTGGCGATGCATCCATCAGCCTTATATTGCTAGTGACTGGAAAGATAACTCCTCAAGTGATGCACACTTCTGCTCCAGCGTGGGCGGTGACAGGATTCGCTGATGGCTGGAGTGTGAAATGTAGTTATGGAGTAAATATTGACGTAATCGTTATGCAATGACCGCTAGAGACACTAGATTGTTCTGCAAATGCAACTATTGAAGGTTTCGAGAACTAATGACAAGTCGCACCACACATAACATTTTTATTTTTTAAAAAAACAGCTATACTGCATTCTTTGTAAGCGCTGTGCGTCGCGCAAGCCGAGCTACTTGTTTAGTCGACTGGATGGTTATGCAGAGCTGAGGAAACGAGAAAATACATTGCAACGGCGTAATCATAGCGCGGGAAACAACACAGGACAAAGACGAGACGGGACAAACTCTAACGCAGGACCGCAAAACCGCCCTCTTTATCCGCTGGCAGTACACAAATCGTGCTCCTGAAGGGCAGATTCCAGTCGCACATATGGGCGCTCCTGTCCGCACTTTAAGAGACCCTGGGAAACGCAGGAATCACTATCATCCACGGGCTCACGTCTCGCTACTTCCCGGACACAGGTGAGAAGTACCCGCTGTATCTTTCCTTGGGTGGACAGCAAACTTTGGACCAAAGCTCGTGACCTGCTGACGTCTTCCGGAAGATCAATGTCGCCGAAGGTGTGGATCTGGTTATCAGTAGCACACCGTCTTCCACGAGGCACCAGGAGACGAAGTCTGCCGAAAACTAGGTGCCAGAATGCGTGTAGAGTGGACAAGCAATCTGGAAAACTCTCGCCCTTTTTGGTGTGCTCGTCTCTCTAAAATACATATTTTTTCTATAAGAGCCTGGGCTTGAGTGTGGTATGTCATAAGCACATGTTTTTCTTGAAAGGACTTGATAGCGAGAAAAAGAGGGAGCCGTGGCATTTCAGTTAATTTGCACAATAGACCATCAGTGGCCGCTGAGGTTGAGCCATTTTTTTTTTTTCCGAAATTCGTTGACGCTACATAAAGCTGCGCCTGCTTTAAATGAACTGAAATCAAAGCTCGGATTGAAGCAACTCATTACTTTCATCTACACTCAAGCTAAATTTTCTTGTTTTCTTGCATATCACGTTAGGAATGAAATTTTACTAGACAAAAGGCTAAATCCTAGTTGTCATTTATTCCGTTGTTGGCGTCAAGGAAAACAGTTATTAGGCGTTTGAAAATGGATTCATTGAAGCTTTCACTACGGCTGGTGCTACTTGCTCCGCTCACGTTGGAAGAGGTCACGCGTCCACAACAGTGGCTTCGTGGTCCCGTGGAGGGCGAGGCTATCGCGCTGCGCGAAGGAGCCCAAGTTTTACCCCCCAGCACGAGAGGCGCAAGCGCAGTCCAGGTGGCACTTGATAAGCTCGGCGAGAGCCGCGTCAGTTGTCACCATTACGCAATGCAGCGAAATCTAGAATACTTGCCCCGTGGCGCCTTCTATCAGCACGACCAGTAACCAGCTCCTTTGACGTGTAGCGTCCAGACGCGGCGAATGTACCAGCGTTGTGAGTAGCCCGTGCTGCCACCATCCACTCTTCTTCATCACATGGCGAGCGCCGGTCCCGAAGGTCGACGTATATTCTTAGCGGCAAAGAAAACCGTGCACGCTGTCGCTCGGGAAGGAAAAACTAGGCAGAAAAGTGAATGACGAGGGACGTTGCACAAGAATTGTGTGCGGGTACCCGTATCTATGATCCATCCCAGACTGAGGTGCGCCTTTCTTGTAGTGCATTTCAAGCTTACATCTATTCTCGACGACAAGATAGTGTGTTAATTTTATATTTTATACAATTTTCTCGGCTTGATTTTAGGAAATATTGAAATTATATGGTCCCGTGAAATGCTGTTGGACTTACCTGATCATTGGAAGTATTTACTTACGCCGCGCTTCAAGGGTACCGCACTATTTACCCCTTGACTCGAATTTGTAAAGTTGTCTTCGTCTTTCTTTGTTCTTTAGCCAGGTAGAGCACGCTTTACAGGATAGCAATTTGCTCGCGCTGTCGAGGCCATCGATCCTACCGATTGCTTCAGCAGCTGCGCTGGCTGCGTTGCTTCGCCATTTTACTGCCAAGCACAGGCACGCGGGATCGACTTTTTCCCGCAGGGGCAGCATTTCAATGTGGACAAAAGACAAGATTACCTGCGTGCAATGAGGTGTTAAGTGCTCTCAAAGAACCCCAGGAAATAGATATCTTTGCTGAGCCCCTCCACTACGGTGTCTGAGAGGACACTGCAGTGGAGAAGAATCAGAGACGTTCCACTAGAAAAGCAAAAGCAAACCCAAAACTAGAAATCAACCTGAGTGCTGAGACACTTATCTTAAATAGAGGAGTCAGTGTTGCCTCGGTATCATGCTTGGCCAGTCAGGCTCCCCCAATTCTCGAACCTATCAGTCGTCCACGCTTCTACTTTGACTGCATTTCGAATATTTTACCTAGCGCCAACCCACCGAGTTTTCCTCGTGGCTATTGGTGCACTCTGGTAGCCGCTAACTCGGATTAACACGAAGCTTTTAGCGGAGCCGCCGCGGTGCCTCAGTGGTGATGGCGCTCGGCTGCTCACCCGAAAGAGGCGGGTTCGATTCCTGCTGCGGCGTTTGAATTTCGATGAAGGCGTTCTTGTATAGGCCCGTGTACTGTATGTTGTCAGTGCACGTTAAAGAACCCCAAGTGGTCGAAATTTCCACAGCCATTCACTATGGCCTCCCTCATAGGCTGAGTCGCTTTGGGATGTTAAACCTTCAAAAAAAAAAGAAATCAAAACTTACACGCGTGACAAAAAGAAAAGCCATGGCCTTGTAGATTAAGAATTCTTACCAGCCCTTCACCGTCATGGTAGGGGCCGCTACTCTAGAAACTCTCTTCATCACACACTAAGTTCCTATCCTGATTGGCACAAAGAATATGTCGCCATACAACCGCACATGTTAACAGCCCTACCGCACATATCATTGCTTTTTTGCGGGCAGAAGTATGCGGTAAACATGTTCCCAGTTCGCAAACTGTCTTCCGTCGCACGCGCTGAGTATTATGCTCAACTCGTATGAAAGGATGCATGTACAATGCTGCACAAGCTGTGCTCTAGGTTGTCCCTTTTTTGACCGCTGTTTCGGAGCTTTCGTGGCACTCTGTGTTTCTTTTTGATTCACATTCCACTACGTACGCACTCATGTCAGTGTTGTTGTAGTCATCACAGGTCGCGTACAAAAGTTTGCACACTCAAGCATACAGCAAGGCAATGATGACTGACGCTGTCAGCATGGCAGGTCGTCGCACATATTTGTCTACTCGTCCCTTATCCTTTTTACGACTGACTTGACGATCAGTTGTATTAAAGGTACAGCTGGAACTTTTGTCAACGTTTTGATATGCGGCAAGCAATAAAACCAAGAATTCGCAGGAGTAAGAAAATTTTCTTATACATCAGGTTGCGAGACTGCAGAGACACTGTTTCAGAAGGCAGGATGACCACAGAGATGCAACCGTGTGAACGAACCCTAGAGTTATCTCAACCTCTTGAGGCATTTCAACAAAACTTGTGGCGCTCAACTGCCTCCTATCGGCTGCTACGACAACCTTTACTTCGACCATATTTGTTGCACATTGCTGCCCTCTGTTGCCTTGTGCGAGAAACAGCCCATGGGTCAAATTATTGGCGCACTGCAGCCCTCTATCGGCTGGTGCGAGAAAAATTAAAGCTTGCTTCCCCGCAGTGTGAAGAGAGGGCGGAAAGGCAGGAGCGCTATCTTCTAAAATTAATCGCCACTTTTCACTAAAGTAGAACCACGCGACTTGTGATAAAACTATGTTCGCGTGTCTTCGGAATTATGTCCCACAGCTTCAGTGCTACGAAATATTGTTTCTTATTGCATGGTTCCTGTTATCCTTTTTGTGTATTATATTCATCCGTGGCAATTTGCGTTGTTCAGAAGCGGTTTTAAAGTTGGTTTCCTTTCATACACGGCAATTTTTAATATTTTCTGGTTTTTTCTTATAAAATGTGAAGGATCCGTCGGTTTAATCTGTTAAGTTTGATTTTACAGCAATGCTGACGTTGTGTATCTGATATCAATCAATATTTAGACTATTAACTCTAATACACTTTTCTTTATTTTAGTAGCAAGGATACGTTGCGAAACTGATAGTCCTCAACTTTAAAGGTAAGCATTTCATTTCATTTTATTACCCTCAAGCGCAAAAGCATTACAGGGGGGAGTGGTACATACATTGTGTAGCGAGAATAAAGAGAGCACAATAAAACCTAAACCAAACGAAAAGGCTAATACAGAACAGCAAATAGAAGCACAGAAATAAAGATAAAGAATACATGTTAGGAATATTAACTGAATACGGGAATAGGTAAACGGCAAAAGTATACTGTAGCAGAGCAGATGGAACAACCGTAAACGGAACAGGTACACACATAGAAAAACAAGGAACATGACAAAAGATAACTGGATGCTAGGAGAGATGTCAAGAATCAGCTTTAAGGTACCTTGAAAGTGTTTCACGAAATAAGTCATGATCCTTTATTAACGCGATGTCAGACGGAAGGCGATTCCCCTCTGCCGATGTACGAGGAAGAAACGAATGATTAAGGGCGTTGGTCTTGCAAGTGATGACGTCTACTTTACCAGGGTGGTCGATGCGTGACGAGTGATAAGATGGCTGAGCAATGAATGCATGCTTCAGGTGACTGTGATAATAATTTTTTTGGAAAAGGCAAAGACGCGACACTTTCGTCCGTATCTCAAGAGATGGCAGTGACAGTGTTAGCTTCATAGAAGTAATGTTGATTGTGCGGTTATAATTGGAAAGAATGAAACGTGCTGAATTATTCTGAACGATCTCTAGTGAGGATGTTAGGTGCGCCAAACCAGGGTCCCAAACTGCAGAAGCATATTCTAATTTAGAACGAACTAGTGTCTTGTACATAATTAGTTTAGAAGATACAGGAGCCCTAGAAAAGTTGCGGCGCAAGTATCCAGGCATGCGATACCTATTTTTAATAATGTAATCAATATGTTGCTGCCAGCTAAGATCATTATTTATACGCACAGCTAAGTATTTATAAAAAGTAACGGGATCCAAAGGTATGTTATTTAATACATAGCAAGCAGGGATGATATTACTGCGTGACACTCGCATGACCTTACATTTTTTAACATTTAAATTCATGGCCCACGTGTCACACCATTTTGCTATGTTATTAAGGTCACTTTGTAAGGCAGAAACATCGGTAGGGTCAGTTATTTCGCGATAAATGACGCAGTCGTCTGCGAACAAATGAACCGGGGAAGTAACACATTTAGAGAGGTCGTTAACATATACTAAGAAAAGAAGGGGGCCCAAAACGGAAGCCTGTGGCACACCTGAAGCGACATGAGTTAATGGTGAATTCTTGTTGTTAGCAAACATGAACTGTGATCGTTTCTTAAGAAAAAATTCTATCCAGCGCAGGAGATTTGCGTCAATAGTTAGGCACTTCAGTTTAAGTAGTAGAAGGCAATGGTTAATTTTATCGAACGCTTTTGAAAAATCTAAGGAGTCAGCGAACGAACGATTTTCAATAAAGGTGAGTATGGAATTTGTGAAACATAATAACTGCGTCTCGCAAGAGTATGATTTCCTGAAACCATGCTGTGCTGAATTAAAGAAAAAGTTCGAGCCAAGAAAACTAGCCAGTTGTGAGTGGATGACGTGTTCGATAATTTTACATGGTATGCTAGTAAGAGAAATGGGGCGATAATTAAGGGGTGATTGTTTATCACCAGTTTTAGGAAGTGGAATAAGCTTCGCCTGTTTCCAGTGCCTGGAATAACACCTGTGCTTGATGACTGTTGAAATATTTTTGTCAAAAATACAGAAGAATAGAACTTAGTTTCTTTGAGGAATCTTGCGTATATGCTGTCAACACCAGAAGGACATGAATGTTTCAGAGCGTCAATAACATTTATATACTAGCTGTATCTATTACTATTCGTTGCATATATACTTAACTATTGTTAAATATTTTTAAATATTGTTAATCTGATATGTGGTGCGCTATATCGAACGTCGAAAATACCCATTCGAAAGCTTGTTGAGCTTCTTTCCCACATTTAGTATTGATAAATAGGCGTCTCGCAATTTCTACGGATCAATTATAAGCGCCCTTGGTGCATTTCATAATGAAGAAGTTTACTTAGTTTCATCGATGACACCACTCGCAGCGATGCCATTTTATAAACATTTAGCGCGGGAAAGAAAACTCATCGTACTTTCCAGTGCCTATTTCTAAATTTGATATTTCTGACTATGCTGCCAAACAATTTAAAGACAGGGTTCAGTTTCGATATTGGCGGCCTTCATCATTATAGACATGCCACATATATTGAGTAATAAAAAATCTGCCGACGATTACGTTACTTCTTAATGCAAAATTATAGTGCAGCACATAGCACTTTCAGCTTTTCGATAGATTGAGGGAAAGAATTCGAGCAAGACATGTGTGTACAGTTTACAGATAACTTGTCATTTTTCACACATATTCCTTCCTCAAGAAACACTGAACTTACAGTTCATGATTGTCATGAAAGAAGCTTTGTAGTAGGCGAAATAGATAAATATATGCTCGACTTGCGGCACCAATGCCTGATTCTCAAAGACGAGGTCTATGCAAGTATTTCGCGAGGTTGTTACAGCCATGGGAGGCGTTACAAGCGAGAGGAACGGCATGCTCTCTCGCATAAGTGGTAATTCCTGTTTGTCTTTATATCTAAAGTTCCCACCAACCGTGCCACCCTGGCATGTGACAGTTAATGATTGATCGCAAGAGCTCGCTCATCGATGTCGGTGCTAATGCATGCAGCCCACATCTATCTTGCATCACCTCACGTACCTATAAGCGCGATTCAGGCGTCCACTGACCCAGGGAGCCAGTTATGCTCACTTCCTTTCCATAAATGATCGGAGTGCAAAACGTCATCAACGCCAACGCCAATGAACACAACGAACGCCCACGGCCTATGGCTTCAGCGCAGCGTTTCTGGCCCAACCTTGTCAATGGCTGCAGCTGTCTCATCACCCCACATACCTATAAGCCCGATTCAGGTGTCCCTGACCCAAGGAGCAATTATACTCACTTCCTTTCCTTAAAATGATCGGAGTGCAAAATGTTGACAACGCCAACGCCAATGAACACAACGAACGCCCACGGCCTATGGCTTCAGCGCAGCGTTTCTGGCCCAACCTTGTCAATGCCTGCAGCTGTCTCATCACCCCACGTACCTATAAGCCCGATTCAGGTGTCCACTGACCCAGGGAGCAATTATGCTCACTTCCTTTCCTTAAAATGATCGGAGTGCAAAATGTTGACAACGCCAACGCCAATGAACACAACGAACGCCGACGGCCTATGGCTTCAGCGCTGCGTTTCTGGCCCAACCTTGTCAATGCCTGCAGCTGTCTCATCACCCCACGTACCTATAAGCCCGATTCAGGTGTCCACTGACCCAGGGAGCAATTATGCTCACTTCCTTTCCTTAAAATGATCGGAGTGCGAAGTGTTGACAACGCCAACGAACACAACGAACGCCGACGGCCTATGGCTTCAGCGCAGCGTTTCTGGCCCAACCTTGTCAATGCCTGCAGCTGTCTCATCACCCCACGTACCTATAAGCCCGATTCAGGTGTCCACTGACCCAGGGAGCAATTATGCTCACTTCCTTTCCTTAAAATGATCGGAGTGCAAAATGTTGACAACGCCAACGCCAATGAACACAACGAACGCCGACGGCCTATGGCTTCAGCGCTGCGTTTCTGGCCCAACCTTGTCAATGCCTGCAGCTGTCTCATCACCCCACGTACCTATAAGCCCGATTCAGGTGTCCACTGACCCAGGGAGCAATTATGCTCACTTCCTTTCCTTAAAATGATCGGAGTGCGAAGTGTTGACAACGCCAACGAACACAACGAACGCCGACGGCCTATGGCTTCAGCGCAGCGTTTCTGGCCCAACCTTGTCAATGCCTGCAGCTGTCTCATCACCCCACGTACCTATAAGCCCGATTCAGGTGTCCACTGACCCAGGGAGCAATTATGCTCACTTCCTTTCCTTAAAATGATCGGAGTGCAAAATGTTGACAACGCCAACGCCAATGAACACAACGAACGCCGACGGCCTATGGCTTCAGCGCTGCGTTTCTGGCCCAACCTTGTCAATGCCTGCAGCTGTCTCATCACCCCACGTACCTATAAGCCCGATTCAGGTGTCCACTGACCCAGGGAGCAATTATGCTCACTTCCTTTCCTTAAAATGATCGGAGTGCGAAGTGTTGACAACGCCAACGAACACAACGAACGCCGACGGCCTATGGCTTCAGCGCCGCGTTTCTGTCACAACGTTTTCAATGCCGACGCGTGCAGCGCACACCTGTCACTACCGATACTTAGCTTAAGGGCAGTTATGCGCCCTCCCTCTGTTTCAGGGTTCCACCGAGATGTGGACACCTCGCCCTCACCTTACGCTACGCTACGCCCTCACCTTGCACAAAAACTGCAGCTCATCCCTTTTTCCGATAAAGAGTGGCGTACCCCAAGGAAGTGTGTTAGGTCCGCTGTTGTTCAATACATACGTTAATGACTTGGTGAATATTGATAATACAGTAAAACTAGTGATATATGCTGATGATAGTACTATTGTTATTTCTGGCCCTAATGCTGATGGTTTAATCATGCAATGTAATGAATTTTTAGCTAAGCTATCTACATGGTCCAAGTTAAACAGACTTCAAATCAATTGCACTAAAACTAAAGCTATTATATTCCGCGCTAAAAACAAATTAGTTGAAATAAATCACACTATAACCTATTAGCACCAAGAAATTGAAATCGTTGACAACCATAAAATATTAGGTGTACATTTTTCCTCGCATCTAACCTGGGATGCTCACATTGATCACCTTCGTAAAAAACTTTCCTCGATTACAGGAGTTATATCGCGCTGTCGTACAGTACTTCCACCCAAGATAAAACTTAAGTATATCATGCTTTGTTTAACTCTCATTTAAGATACTGCAGTCTAGTTTGGTGCACAACCACCAAAACCAATTTAAATAAACTCCTGGTTTTACAGAAAAAAATCATCCGTTACATAGCAAATATTGAGCCCATGGAAACTACAAAGAGTGCATTTGAATCATTCAATATCATAAGTGTAGACAAGTTGTATGAATTTCGCCTATTACATTCAATCTACTTTTCCTCCCCTGAAGTTACTAACCTTCTAACGTCCTTGGCATCCTTAGAGCGACGAAATATTAGCGTGCAAACAAGAAATGTTGATGCGTGGGCAGTTCCTCATTTTCGTACATTTTATAAATATCAGTCACTTACCCATAACCTCCCTACAATACTAAACAAATACAGACACACAGTGGGCTTGAACAAAAAACAATTGCATTCCTATTTTGTGCAGTTGTGATCCATTAATTTTTGTTTGTTGTTTCCGCGTATGTGCTTTTCAGTTGTTTTATTTTGGTTTCAGTTTCATTACTGGTTGCTTTATGTGACTGACATCATTATTACTTGTCACAGTAACTGTTTTATTATTACCCTATTACTGTCTTCCTATGTACTATTCATCTATTATGTTTCTATTCTTTACGCTGCTGCCTTGTATTGGTCTCTTGGGCCTCGTCAAGCTTTTGTGTAGCTTTTAGCCCAAGAGACCATCCAGTTGTCTTCTGGAAAATAAAGATGTATTGTATTGTATTGTATATCCTGGCATAGCAGAGCTAAGCCACTACCCTTCCAGTTCTGAAGACGTCCGACAAGACGTCGAGTGTGACGTGTAGGACGCCGTCTACATGTCTACATATTGGAACGTGTCTACTTAACGCGCCACTTTGCGCCATACAAACTGAACTAAACTTCACGATTAGTTGCACTTCTATGTTATTAATAATTGTTAATAAAAAAAGTTAAAAACGCGCTGTTAGTAGTTTGCTTTTCTTTTCCTGCCATAATGATGCGTTCCTCGCTACCGCTTTAGCAGACGATCTCACCCGCATAGCAGACGATCACACCGGCACGATTTCCTCCCGCGCGATTCACACACATAAGCTGCTATAGCAATCGTAGGTCCACAAAGACTACTTTATTGGCCGCCAGTTCTTATAAATATGAACTTAACGGAATGACTTAACGGAATGATGGTGCGTCTCCGGGCTCCAGTGCCCGCAAAGAGCACGGCTCGCTCAGCTCCGACTACACCAACTGCTCTGCCATCTTTAGACAGGAAGTTAGTCTGCGTCGATGTTGACTTTGGCGAAGCATCCTTTCACGGCTTCGTGAAAAATGGAACGCGTCTCAAAATGGCGGCTGTCCGGCAAGACGTCTGAGTAGACGTCTACTCGGGAGTATTAGAACGCACCCATATCTTCGTCGGTGGCTTCCACGGTGACTCCTCGCGGAGCGCGCGTTATTGTTTTTGTTGCGACTGAGAGAAGAATGAAAAAATTGGAGGCTTATCAAGGTTAAGCCCAGTGGATGCGAAGCATGTTAAGCAGCGTTTGGAGGCATCTTGACCCCATACACGCCCGGCGCAAAGACGCTGGCGCGGTTGCGGGCACAGAGACTGACGCGACGGCGGGCGCGCGCCGCTTCATCCCTGGCGTGACGTCACATATCACGTGATGTAGCGATGGTGGCGCCGCTGCCGCGTCGCGCGCGACGGCGCGAACCGAAGCGTGGAGGCCTCCGCCGGGCGACGTCCGACGGCGCGATATGAGGCCCCATCTGCAGCCGGTGTGACGTCATCACGTGACGTCACATCATGTGATCTCACTTCAAGGTCAATGGTGGCCACCGCCGGAAGGCGACCAACGGCGCGATATGACGCCCCATCTGCAGCCGGTGTGACGTCATCACGTGACGTCATGTCACGTGACCTACTTGAAGGTCACTTGAAGGTCAATCAATGGTGGCCACCGCCGGGAGGCGACCGACGGCGCGATATGAGGCCCCATCTGCAGCCGGTGTGACGTCATGTCACGTGACCCCACTTCAGGGTCAATGGTTGCCACCGCCGGGCGTCGCGCGAAGGCCCGAAACCTACGTTAATATTTGATATTTATTTATTTACCACCACAATATACATGGTGACAGGGTGCCCATAGTAAAAGCGGCCTCTTGGACCGCTTGACTTGGCCATGGACACCCAGCTGCGAACTTTGGCAACAAAACCGTGGCACACTTTGAAACTAAATACAATATTGCAAAAAAATCGCGACAGGTACTTCCCACAAGAAAAACAAAATGACAAACAAAGCAATGAAGAGTGCAATACAGTAAATTTTATGCTTCGCATAAAAGGAAATTGCACGGGCCTGCCAACTGGCTCCAGCCCAGCCACCACCGCTGCCACGTGCAGATAGAGGAGAGTTAAAAATCAGAGGAAAGAGTGAAAGAAAAGAAAAGACGCGCGCCGCAGCAACAACCGCGTCCGCCGAAGCGGACGCCGGCTGAAAAAACAGATAAGCGGCCGTAGCCGTGCTTCGTCACCACCTCCCCCAGGAGCGCGTGCATGACCGGCTCCTCCCGGCTGCGGTGGAGAGAGCAAGCTGACGTCACGCGTCGCCATAGCAACGGAGAGGCTGACGTCACAACATCTGTTAGGCGCGGCGGCGGCTGCTCGAGGAGCAGGAGGTCCACGGACCACGCGACGAGCGGTAAGACCTGGCGTAGTATTGCTTTCGCAATAAAAGAATATTCACACACCCCAAAATATAGCTGCACCAATTCAACCATCTTTTATTTGGTAATAGTAGTGGTAATACCTCAGGTTTAACACCTCGAGAAGACACGGGGGCTATATGATGGACGCTGTAGTGGAATGTAGACAAGCTGTGGTTTTCGAGTCAGAGCTCCACTACGCCATATTTCGCCAAGGTCATCAGGTGTTGCGCTCTGACCTTCAGCAGGAGGAACGCAGAGGTGCGGTTGTGACGTAAGGCAACGTGACTTGCCGCAGCTGCGTCCGTCGAGGCAGCGGTAGGGAGCGGACGTGTGGTCGACGGCTCCGTCGACCACGGCCGCTTCGTATAAAAATCTTGCGGTGCGGAAACCTAAAGCCCTCCGAATCGACAGAAGACGACGAGCGAACACTGCGGATACCAAATTTTCGGATGTGGGAGCCTTTTTTTTGTCTGTCATTTCTGGGACATTTCCGCGGACAGCGTCCGAGCCTAACGCTAGGCCTAGTGAGGTGCAGCCACCGACGGTGGCCCAGTCCCGCCCAACGGCTGAGGCACGATGATGGAAACCGTCGAAGGGACGGACATTGATCCGAGCGAGCTAAATGGGCCCGGCCAGTAGTACACTAGCTAGAAAAAAAGGCAGAGCGGTGCCGAAGGAGGCTAGTCATAACCTTAACCCCAACCAAGAGACGCGCATCGTGGAGCGGCGGCGGGCTGACGAGGCTCTCGCTAGAAGGAAAATAGCGAAGTCGGGGGAAAGGCAGAACATCAGGCCCCCCAGCGACGCCGAAAAGATAATCATGAGACCCAGCGGCGGCGTCACGAGGCTGACGAAACACGGAAACGCGCACTTGTCGGACGCGATAACCCGGGCTGCCGGAGTCGAGCAAGACGCAGCGGGAGTGTACATCGTCTCCATTAATACACGCCAACAGTCTATTCTCGTGGCAACGAGAGACGCCAGGCGAAAAAATTCAGGGGGCACTTTGACTGTCTAAAGTGCGTAGAGGCGAAAGCGTTTTCCACACCACTTTGACTGCCTCTGTGGCACTTGTGGCGTCATATATAATTGAGTAGAGTACTAATTACTAAGTGATGACAAGTCACTAATTAGTGGTTAATTACTTATTAATGCCTGAATGCTGATTAACGGTTAATTAATGACGCTTAAGCTTCGCCTTTAGGAGTGGAACGCGACAGCGTGTTGTAGCGCTGCCAGGGAGTCCACGGAACGCCACCACCCGTTCGGCGCTATGCGTTGCCCTTTGAACGCAACGCTTTTTGAGCAAAGGAAATGGCGCAGTAATTCTCTGCAATCTCGGTGGACGCCCGAACCGCACCGTAGAGGAAGGGAGGAAGTGGGAGTGAAAGAAGACAAAGGGGGCCCGTAATGAAGAAAATGAAAATTGTATTTGAGGAAAGGAAATTACGCAGTAACTGCCTCTCGTATCTCGGTGGAGACCTAAACCTCGCCGGAAGGAAGGGAGGAGGATGGGAGTTAGCGAAGACACCGTATTCACTAGACGCGCCTTTGTTCATTCCAAACTATCGAGCTGGCATAGCGGAGTGGATAGCATGCTCGTCTCTCACGCCGAAGACCGGGGTTCGATTCCCGAGCTCGACCAATTTCCTACTCGGTTTTATTTATTTATATGGCGTGACTAGAAAAGCTAATTAGGTTAATTGTGTAATTAAGGAATTAACTAAGCTCAGTCCCACTTACTTGGAGCATCACTATACGGTCCCTTCAATTGGTTGCATGGTTACTAGGAGGAGGAGGAGGTAAACTTTATTAAAGAAGAGGTCTTAGGCGCGGATTGGGGTCATGTTCCCCTCCCCGCGGTGGGCTCCTCTTCTAGGCCGGACGCCAGGTGGCCGACCGACGATGTCGTTCGGCGACCTCTTCGGCTCGCTCTGTGGCTCGAAGTTGAACCTCCGGGTCCGAGCTGAGCAGCGCGGCCTCCCACTGAGATTGGGTAGAGAGCTGCAGACTGTGCGATGGCTTGTCTTGAGTACATGAGTATAGGATGTGCGGTGTGTCTGCCTTTTGGTGCCCACAGAGAGAACAGACGGGGCTGTACTGCTCCGGGAACCATATGGAGTACATGTATGGATTAAAGAAAGTGTCTGTTTGGAGCTGCCGCCAACTGACTTGTTGTGTTTTACTGAGGGATGTATGTGGTTCTGGGAAGATCTGTCTTTCTTTCTTGAAGTGGGTAGTAATTTCTTTGTAGGTTGTCATTCGCTCCTTGGCCGACCTGAGCTCGGGGTAGCGCACCTCCCGGTTAACCACGAATCCTCGGGCAAATTGGTGCGCCGCCTCGTTTCCAGGATGGTCCGAATGGGCGGGGACCCAGATCAATGTTATCTGGCGGGTATTGGAGATTTTTTGTAAGATTTTGATGGCTGCTGAGTGGGCCCTTCCTTTTGCAAAATTTCGAATTGCTGTTTTGGAGTCACTTATGATGTATTTGGCAGTGGTGGAGGTAATGGCTAAAGCTATGGCAGCTTCTTCGGCCTCCTCCGGAAATTTTGTTTTATCTATAGTCGCCGATGCAAGGGGAGAACCTCGATGATCGACAACTGCCAGAGAAAAGGCGTCTCTGTCCGCATGTTCTGCCACGTCAACGTGCGCCGTGTCTTTCTGAACTGAAAATCTTTCGTGAAGTTTTTGTGCCCTAGCCTTTCTTCTGTCCGTATCGTAGTGTGGATGCATGTTTTTGGGCAGAAGAGGGACTGTTAAGTGTTCGTGCACGTGTCTTGGAATTGGCAAGGTGTGTGTACGGATTCCTTCATATTCTATTCCTGCTTTCTTTAGGATGAAACGTCCCGTTTCAGTGCCTGATAGTCTTTCGTATTGTGCAATGAGGTGTGCTTCTATCATTTCCGCTAAGGTGTTATGAATTCCTAACTGTAATAGTTTTTCATTTGGAGTATGACGTGGGAGGTTGAGCGCAATTTTGTAGGACTGTCTAATTAGAGAATCCAGGTCGTCTCTTTCTCTTACTGTGAGGGTGACGTATGGTGTAGTGTAGTTGACTCTGCTAAGAACGAAGGCTTGTATTAGTCTCCTGGTCTCGGCTTCTTTAACTCCTCCTCGCCGATTCGCGATGCGTCTGATGAGGAAGGAGATTTGGTTGACAGTGTTTCTCAGTTTCTTAATTAACGTGTCGTTTTTTTGGTTAGACTGTATCAGCATTCCTAATATTCTTAGTGTTTCCACTTCTGGGATGGCTGCCCCTTCCGCGTAGATTTTGATCTCAGGTGCTTTATTTTTCCTTTGACGCTTTGGGTGTAGGATGAGGACTTCAGATTTTTGGGGGGAACACGCGAGTCCCGCGGCTTGTGCCTCCTCTACTACTACATCTGCCGCTTGTTGTAGTGTATCTTGTATTGTGGCAATACTCCCCTTGGTGGTCCAAAGAGTGATATCGTCCGCGTACAAAGAGTGCTCTAGGTCTGGGATTTTTGCGAGTGCGTGTGCCATTTTGATGAGGGTTATATTGAATAAGAAGGGGGAGAGGACCGATCCTTGCGGCGTTCCTCTGTCTCCTAAGCTGAAGGTGTCGGATTTAATTGCGCCAATTTGAATTTTAGCCGTTCTATCGGAGAGAAAGTCCTTGATGTAGTTAAACGCTCTTTCGCCCACATTCAACGGTGAAAGAGATTCTAGGATTGCTTTGTGTTTGACGTTATCAAAAGCTTTTGTTAAATCTAGAGCTAGGATTGCCCTAGTGCTCCTTTCTTGCTCCTGAGAGAGGACTTCGTTTGCTAGTCTGAGCATCGTGTCCTGTGTTGATAAATGTGGTCTAAAGCCAATCATAGTGTGTGGATATAAATTGTCTTTGTGCATGTGAGTCTGCAGTCTGTCTAGTATGACGTGCTCTATCAGCTTTCCTATGCAAGATGTAAGCGAAATAGGTCTGAGGTTTTCGAGCGCGAGCTTTTTGCCCGGTTTTGGGATGAATTTAACGATGGCATGTTTCCAAGCCGCTGGGAGTTTGCCCTCCCTCCAACACTCGTTCGCAAAATCCGTGAGGGCTGTGATGGAAGCGTCGTCTAGGTTTCTGAGTGTCTTATTGTTAATGCCATCTTCTCCCGGGGCGGATGTCGTGCGTATCTTATGGAGGGCTGCTCTTATTTCCGCTATTGTTATGTCAGCGTCCAGGAGGGGGTTAGGTTGTCCTTTATAATCTGGTAGTGACTGCGTCTCTCGGGTTGTGCAGAAGTATTTCTGCTGTAGCGTGTTGATAATGTCTTGATCCGTGCCTGGGTCCATGTTTAAAATTTTGGTGATTTCCCTTTGAGTCGTAGCTTTATTTGATTCCGGATCAAGGAGATGCCGCAGAAGATTCCACGTCTCTCTCGTGCCTAGATTGCCATTTACATTTTCGCAGATATGGTCCCATTGCTGCCTTGCGATTTCTGCGGAGTGGTGTTGAATTTCTTTTGTGAGTGTGATTATCTTGTTTCTAAGCTTTTTGTTGTATTTTTGTTTAAGCCATCTTTTTTCTAGGCTTTGCCTTGCCTCCCACATGTGTGTAAGTCTGCTGTCAATCGCATTTACGTCTAGGTCATGTGCTAGTTCTTTAGTGGCCTTTCCCACATCTGATAGGAGGGTTTGTGTCCACTGTTCTAGGTCTGTGATCGGTTCCTGATTTTGGTCGCGGATCGTCCTAAGTTTGTCCCAGTCGGTGATCTTGTTTTTTCTGGGTTGGGGTTTGAGTTTGGCGATGGTGATTTTAGATGCTATGATATAATGGTCACTTCCCAGATTTTGTCTGGTGTTGCTCCAGCTTAAGTCTGGGAGATTTTTGCCTATCGTGAGGTCCGGGCACGTGTCCCGGCTCACGCTGTTACCTATCCTGGTAGGTTGCATGGGATCCGTGTATTGGGTTAGCCCTCTTTGCTGGATAAAATCAATTAGGGCCGTGCCTTTCTTAGATATAGTTGCGTGTCCCCATTGCACGTGTTGAGCGTTGAAGTCGCCCACAATTAGGGTTGGGTTTTGGCCTGCAATTTGTAGGGCTTTCAGTATAGCGGCTTTTGCTGGTCCAGCCTGCGCCCTGGGGTGGCTGTATGCGTTCAGTATGAACAGAGAAGAGGAGTTTCTTTTGCTGGGTAAAATTTCGATTAATATACAGTCGAGCTCTACGTTTTCAATTTCGTGGTTAACCACGGTAAGGTTTCTATGTACCATCGTAGTGGTTAAAGGTTGTTCTGTGATGAGACATGGCAGAACTGCCCGGTACCCTGGCAGTTTTAGTCGAGATATTCTGGGTTCTTGGATCGCTATTACGTCAGGTTTTTCGGATTGCGATTGAATATGTAACTGCAGATCTGCTTTTTTGTTGCGCATAGATCTGCAGTTCCACTGCCAAATTGTTATGATTTTAGGATTGGCCATTTTGCTGGGATAGATCGATTGGCGCCCCTTGAGCTGATGGGGGAAGCCGACGTAAAATTTCCTGTAAAATGGTGTCGATTACCCCGAACTTGTGATTTACATCCTGTATGTGTTGTTCGAGTCTTTGTGATAAATTGTCAACTGTTTGTGTTACGTTATCGAGTTTCTGACTGTGCTCTTCCACTTTTTGTTCGAGTTTTGGGACTCTATCCTCCAATGAGGGATTTCTAACATCAGCTACTGCTCGTTTTTTGCGAGGTGTTTCTTCCTTGCTTACTACGCTTACTGGGGTTTCGACTGTTGCGGACACAGTAGTTTCCATTTCTGTAACTTCCTGCATGGCAAGTGGTTTTGGAGGAGGGTCCTCAGATTTGGTGGGTGCTTTTAGTTGACTGTTTTCCTGTTCTAAGTGTTTGATGCGGTCCGTAAGTATTTGAATGTGGTGGAGTGCCTGATCGAGTTTAGACTGTAATAACTGCAGCTCCGTCCCCTTTCCGTGAGAGGCCACTCCCGCCCAGCTCACCTGTTTCGGTCCGGGGCTCTGCGTCCGGCTGCCGGTGCCGCTGTCACCTCCACTGCGGCTGCTGCTGCGTCCGCTGCGGCTGCTGCTGCGTCCACTGCGGCTGTTGCTGCGTCCGCTGTCCAAGGGCGGGAAGGAGCTCGAGCGGTCCTTTCTTTGGGTGGATGTTGAGTCGTCGCTGGTCCGGGATTTTGATCTTGATTGGTGCTCCGACGTTTTAGTGTGGGGTCGTAGAAATCTTTTTTTGCAGCTGTTATCGCCTGTGCGGTGCCCTTCTCCACAGACAATGCAGACTGGGTCGCAGATTTCTTCTTTGAGGTGCTGGTTTCCGCAGTACGGGCACCGTTGTTGCGGTGGCTCTGGACATACGTCTCTTCTGTGTCCGACTCTTCTGCAGTTCGTGCACGCCTCTACTTTTGGGATGAAGGGGTAGACCGGATACAGGACGCCGAAGTATATGATGCTATCTGGCAATTCGTCCGCGTTGAAGTGGAGCAGGAGGGACTTTGATGTTCTTCCCATGGTTCGTGCTTGGACGATTTCAGGGTTTCTTTTGCGAAGTTCTTTCATCATTTCTTGCTGCGTTTCGCCATCGTAAGCCCTGTAGATGATGCCCTGCAAGGCCTTGTCCGGAGGAGCGATGTATGACGTCATGATGATGTCTTTGCCTTCCAGCTTGATTTGTTTGACTGCGACGTAACGTAGTGCGTTTGCCTGCACCGGCGTCGATATGGTGAAGACATTCTTCGTACAGTTCGTTCTGGATTGGTCTTTGTCAGCCTCGGTCGCGGTAATGCCGCTAGCTGATGCAATAGCTTGCCTGATAGATTTCTCGGTGTAGCGCGTGATGTCCACGCCACCCGTTGGTCTGTAGATTATCTTATAGTCTTCCTCCGGTAGTCGTGGAAGCGGTTTCTTAGGATGGAGTGGAGGGAGAGGTTGCGCCTTCGACTTTTCGGTCTGATTATTTGGCTTCTGAGCTGTTAATGATACAACTTTGGGGTCCTGATTCCGGTAAGACACAATCGTTTTCCAATCGGGCGTCTCGAATTCGTCTGGGGAGGCGTTCGTCCCAGCTACGGCGTACTCCATGACTGCCGCCGTGGCGTTCGCGCCGTGGCGTTCGCGCCGCGCCAGGCCTGGCGTTCGGGTAAGCTAGGGCGCCGGAGCGACGCTGGCTTTAGACGGTTGGAGCTCGGTCGCCCGAGCTCCGATTTGCTTAAAGGAGGTCTTGAAAGGACTCACGCTTCTTGTCCGTGTGTCGGAGTCGAAGTATCCTGGCTTTTTTCCTTGCAGAAGGTGTTCGAAAGCGGAGCCCATACGAAGCACATGCGCCTCAGTTGGCCCTCTAGCGGGAAAAAACTGCATGGTTACTAGCCAAAGTACAATTGGCCCCGTTCGAAATTCGCGCGCTGTGACGTCACGACCGTTTCGACCAATTGAAAATCGTGACATTTCTGTCGACAACTGCTGCTTACAACGATGAGACATTAAAGGCTTTCGCCTTAAAAGAAATTACGCAGAGCTGAATCCACGACGTACCCCTCTACTTCTCAGAATCGGACATATTGCACCGTCTCTAGACGCGCGGCAAGCCCCCGGTGCTGGGAGTTTGAAGATTAGGCAAGGAATCGAAGACAGTCCTGATACTGTTCGAAGACAGCAAAGTATCGAGGTGGGTGCGCATCACGCCATTGGCTCAACGGGACGCGCTTTATCGGAAAAAATACGAAGTGTGCAACGCATGCGGAAGAATGGGCCACCGAGCCGACGTCTGCCCGGACCCTAAAACGTGATAGAGAAACCTGGGAAGCCCTGCTGCGGAGCGAGGCCCCTTCACAGCAACAAACCATCCGCCTGGCGGAAGAAGCCGCGAGGAATCACGACCTCTTCGCCTGCTTCTAATCCCGGAGGTCCCGGCCCCCGTCACCAAGGCCTGCGTGCCGGGGACGGGGAGTAGGGGGCTTCCTTATTCTGGCGGAAAAAAAAAGTTGATATCATCATCATCATCACTGCCGCTGCTGCGGGCGCTGCGCCACTGCTCCGACCGCTGTGTGCTGACCTCCGCTTCGCCAGATGTGGTCATGTGGTTATGCACGTGACTCCGAGCCGAGTCGTCGCCGCTCTCGCACGTAGTTTCGCCATGGATGACAGCGCGGCTGACAGTGTGCCTGAAACTACTGTGAGCCATTTCAGGCACGCGGAAATCGCACCTGAAGTGCTTCGCAGTCGTTTCAGGCGCGTAGCCAGGAGTAATGGAACTTTCGCTCTAACTCGGCTTAAAAGAGTTAAGCCAGTGCCCTTTTTCTCTCTCCGATGCTCATAAACTCGCAGAAAACAGCTTTAATGCATGTACAAACAATATTCGTAAACAACGCAAGCGGAGAGAGTAACGTTTTCGCATTTCCAAATAAAAGCAGTCGTGTAAGTTTGTGCAATTACTGCGGAAGACGTAGCGTTAACGGAGGAATCAAGTTAAAAAAATATTTGTTCGAAATGGTATGCTTGCTGAACACTAATTAATACCTTGCGACGAAAATAAAAACACATCGTTTTTCGAACGAAATGTTGAAGACTGCTGTTAAATTTCACTCCGGCCTATTAGTGATGCCCTAGGCGCACATTTCCTTTATTCACGAAGATTAAAATCTTTCTCCTCGAAAACGCATCACTGCACACATTGCCACAAAAGTGCTCGGTGCCACGCCTGGCTGGCTGACATGTTGCCAGATAGCGCCTCTCGTCCTTCTTCCCGGCCTCCAGCACCACTATGCTCATTTCTTACGGCCCCGACGGCATCGTCTCGTTAGATGCGAAGCGCAGAACGCGCCCGTCTGCTGTGCGGTGTCAATGCACGCTAAAGATCCCCAGGTGGTCCAAATTATTTCGCAGCCCTCCACTAAGCTGCCTCTTTTTTGTAGCGAAAGCTACGTTCGCCACGAAATCGCAATTTCGCTGTAGCGGTGCTCCGAGGAGGTACAGAGACTGACCTTGAGCCGTTGCCTAACAACTGCCACAGCTGGAGGACGCCGCTGCGCGCTCGCCGCGCCATCTGGCATGCCGACAAACCACGCGCATCGCCGCGGAGCCGTCGCTGCCGTTTGGTGTGACGTCACACCGCTTGCGTCGTCACTCACGAAAGTACTGGACGAAATAGAAAACATCAGCTACGCAATGTATGCAGATGACATAACAATATGGACAACCACAGGCTCCCTAGCAGCTAAACAAGAGCGGCTACAAAAAGCGATTGACCATACTGAACAATACGCCAGGGCCAGACGATTATCGTGCTCAGCAGAAAAATCAAAATACGTAAGAATCAAAAAAGGTACACGAAAATACGACTCCCGAATCACCCTGAAACTCGGAAACGAGACAATACCTGAGAAAACGGAAGTCAGGGTACTTGGAATGTGGCTGCAAAACACAGGACGATGTAGCAAGACCATTGCCTCTATTAAGAATACAACAGAGCAAGTCGCCAGAATCGTGCGAAGAATCAGCAGTAGAAAGAAGGGGGCGAGAGAACAGGACACCCTAAGACTCATAGACAGCCTCGTCACGAGCAGGGTTACGTAGAGTCTCCCCTACCACGAACTAAACAAGCAAGAAACTCTATAAATCGACACCATACTACGCAAAGCGTACAAAACGGCGCTCAAACTTCCAATGTCCACACCAACCGAAAAACTAATGGCCCTGGGAGTATCAAACACCTTCGACGAACTACGAGAAGCGCAACGTAGTGCGCAATTAGACAGACTCACTCAAACCAGAACGGGAAGACACCTACTGGAGAAATTACGGCTACCTCTAGGTAAACAAAGAGATAAGGAACAGATTAATAATGAAGACAGAAACAACATCCGGGTAAGACCAATACCACGACACATGGATCCGAATTTACATCATGAAAGACGACAAGCCAGAGTCCGAGCACTCACCAGGGAACTCAGCGACAATCCCAACGTAGTCTACACGGACACAGCAAAATACCGATACCAACGCAAAACGATCGCCGTTGTAACAGACGAAGGAGGGCAAGAAATAACCAGCGCAACTATAAACAACCCAAACATAGAATCAGCTGAAGAAGCCGCCATTGCTCTGGCAATATCGCACGGCAACGCAACAGGACACAACCTCCCTATAGTGACGGACTCCAAACAAGCATGTAGAAACTACACAAGAGGCAGGATCGATAGCATCGCCAATCATATTCTACACACGACGAGAAGACACAAAAACACTAAACATAGTATTTTGTGGGTTCCGGGACATGAGGGGATGAGGCGCAACGTGGCAGCAGACGAGTTAGCTCGAGGATACGTCAATCGAGCAGACTCAGCACTTTGCACCACAGGCACCTTTGACCCAGTTACCCCCACGTACTCAGATGTACTCGATCATTACAGGGGTCAGCGGAAACGCTACCCAGCCCCACACAAAAGGCTCACCAAAGAGGAGGCGGTAGACTGGCGTAGACTACAAACCGGTACCTACCCACACCTGCACAAACTACACAAGATTTTCCCTACACAATATGCAGACAAATGCCCGTGGTGTCAGGGTAAACCTACACTAGAACATATCACATGGACCTGCCCTAAGGCAGACTTAGAGCCAAGAATAAACCCGAGTTTGATGCAGTGGGAGCACTTGCTGGCCAGCGAGGACGAGGAAACGCAACGATTCCTTGTGCGCCGAGCCACGATGGCAGCAGTCAAGTGCGGCATCCTGGACCACGGATCGACCACGGCGCCCAGTGACCCGTAAGGGTCAAGAACACCAATTTATTGACAACAAAGTTTTTTCCATCCATCCATCGTCGTTGCGCTCTTCTCCGCTCACTTCGCCAGCCAAAACGCGACGTCGCTACCAAAATGTCCTTAGACGAAACTGCTTTCGCCAAGTATATCCTGGCCTTGGCTGAGCTAAGCCACTGCCATTTTAGAGGGTGGTGGTGGTGGTGGTGGTGGTGGTGGTGGTGAAAACATTTATTACGAATGAGCAGGAGGTATGTTGGGATCAGCCCGTAAGGGACCGATCCTTACAAACACTAGGTGGAGGTCCCTAGTATGGGACCCCAGTGGCGGTTGCCGCCGCCCGGGCGCGCCCGACTAAGGCTTGTTGGGCCTGTAAGTCGTGGCAGCCGAGCAGGGTCGCCTCCCAGTCCTCCCGGGTTGGGTTGGGGATGGGGGGAATAGCGGGGTTGGAGGGGCAGGCCCACACCATGTGATAAGTGTCAGAAGACACTGCACTACAGTGGGGGCAGCTGCCGCTAAAGGAGGGGTCAAAATGTTTTAGCGCTGCCGGGCACAGCAATGTATTGGTGAGAAGGCGGAGAAGGAGCCGCTCATCCGCTAGGGTAAAGGCGATGACAATTTTGATAATATGCTGTAATATCTTTGAATGTATAGACCGGATTAAAATCGGGTTCCTGATCGGATGGGGAGGAGAAAACAGCCCGGTGAGAGAGCGCGCGGGCGGCTGCGTCTGCTGCCTCGTTTCCTGTCAACCCCTGATGAGCAGGGGCCCATATGAGGTAACGGTGTGCGGGGTCCGTATCCCGTATGCAATTTTGGTATATTCGATAGGCTAGGGAGGGAGTGCAGCCTTGTTCGACGTTCCGACAGGCCCCTCGCGAGTCGGTGATTATGTATTTTGAATTGGAATGTGAGGCCGCGAGAGCAATCGCGCGCAGCTCTTTGGAGATACAAAATCTAAAATCAGCCCTGACTACGGCAGACGCTAAGCCAATGGCAGTTGTAAGCACTCCCCAAACAGGGACACCATCCTTGGTAGAAGCTAAAGCACAAACCTCACTAAATAATAGCCAGGAGAGCGAAAGTAACATGGTGGTCGAGGATGCCGTCCCGCCCCCATCCAAGCGCAGAATAAGGGAAGAGAGCAACTCAGACCTGACTGTGGACGAAAAGCTAAACAAGCTAGAAGCCAAAATGGACAGACATTTGAAAAATTTCTCAAAGGAAAGGGATACGAAACTAGAGGATTTTGCTAACCAAATCCAGAACCAAATGCAGAACCATTTCCATTTAATAACTGAGGCACTTCAGCAGCTAAAGGGGGAAAATGCCGTCATACATGCACGGCTCGCTAAGGTTGAGGAGAATATCGTCAAGCTTAGCAATGGACAGATCGTGCAGTAGTACCCAAATTTGGCAGTGGAACTGTCGCGGATACCGACGCAAGCGGCCGGTGCTACAAAGCGCCTTGTCGATGCTCGATACAGCCCCGCTGGCAGTTGCGCTGCAAGAGACCGGCGGTCCGGCTAAACTGCAGGGTTATCAGGTTTTCCATAGCAATAGGGGAGACAAATCACGGGTATCAACATTAGTCAAGAGAAACGTAGCAACAATAGAGCATGATCTAGAAGACAACGTAATCGAAAACGTCTTCGTGGAAATTTTAACAGGAAAGAAGGGAGAATCAAACACTTTTCTCTTAAACATATACAGCCCACCCAAACAGAGGAAGGTTAGGTTTAGGGCGATAATTAACAAAGCACTTAAAATAGCCGAAAACCAACCCCTAGTCATAGTAGGCGACTTCAACGCCCATCACCCGGAATGGGGGTACCTGAAAGAAGACCCAAAAGGGAGACAATTATGGGAGGATATACACAACCTGGGACTTACGATACTAACCGATCCGGAGCACCCCACACGAGCCGGAAATAGCGTCAGTGTGGACACTTCACCGGATTTAACCCTCCTTAGAAACGTAGGAACGGCGAAATGGATTAACACGGAACAGAACTTAGGCAGCGATCACTATGTCATAGCAACAGAGATAAGAACCAAGAACAAACAAATAGGCAAGAAACAAACCCCTACGACGATCACAGAGTGGGACCACTTTAGGGAGCTCAGAGGAAACAGAGACGAGACAGTCATAAACAATATCGGAGAGTGGTGCGAAGCAGTTAAGAAGGATGCCAGAAAGGTAACCAAAGTGCTAGACGGGGAAAAAGCCCCCGAGATAGCGGACAGCCGACTCCTACACATGTGGGAAGCCAAACAAGGCATCGAGCGCCGACTAAAGAAACAGGGCAGGAACAACCGCAATCTCAAAAGAAGATTGGCGCGGCATAATAAAGAAATAGAGGATTACGCGTTTAAACTGTGCCAACAAAATTGGAATAGCAAATGCAACGAAATGGAGAGGAGCATGAATCTCCCCCAGACGTGGAACATTCTTAGGCATCTCATAGACCCCAAAAAATCCAAGACCCAAGCAAAAGTTACAATGACCAAAGTTAGACACGCGTGTGGGGAATACGATGACGAAAGCTTCATACGTAAACTAGCTGAAACCTACATAGGAGATACAAATAAAAGCCGGCTTCCAGATTATGAAGGAGCCCCGAACGAGGCCCTGGACGCGCCCATTACGGTAGCCGAGGTAAGGGCTGAAATAGTCAGACTCAAAACCAGATCGGCTCCTGGTCCAGACGGGATTACGAACACAATGTTAAGGAACCTCGACGACAACTCCATAAAGGCCCTCACAGGTTACATGCAGGAGTGCTGGGAGAAGGGCGAGATTCCCCCGCAATGGAAAACGGCCACCGTGGTCCTAATACCTAAGCCTGGGAAGCAGCCGCAGATAGGGAACCTCCGACCTATATCCCTGACATCGTGCGTAGGAAAACTAATGGAGCATGTCGTCCAAACCAGAATATCGAATTACATGGAAAAGAATAGGAAGTGGCCAGATGAGATGTATGGATTCCGACCACATCTCAGCACACAAGATGTCATGCTGCGATTAAAACATGATATCATTGACTCCAGAACCAAGGATGCAAAGGTTATCCTAGGTCTCGATCTCAAAAAGGCATTTGATAACGTCAAACATGAGGCAATATTGAAAGGACTCAGCCACGCCGGAGTAGGCCACAAAACCTATCGCTACATAAGTGACTTCCTCACAGATAGAACTGCGAGCATAAGCTTCCAGGAGATTAAATCCGGGGAAATAAAGCTGGGAAGCAAGGGAACCCCTCAAGGGTCGGTGCTATCACCCATTCTCTTTAACATGGCCATGAGAGAACTCCCGGGCGAACTTGAGAAAATTGGCAACCCAAACTTAGAATATAGCCTGTATGCGGACGACATTAATCTATGGATCAACCGAGGAAGTGATGCAGAGATTAACCAAACCCTACAGGCAGCTGCCAATATTATTTCGATGTATGCAGAAGAAAGGGGCTTAGAATGTTCGCCCGAAAAATCTGAAATATTCATATATAACGATAAGGCTCTGAGGAACAAACCACCCTCGGAAATTCAGATTTCTGTAGGAGGAAAGGAGGTGCCCAAAGTGGACACAATCAGAATCCTAGGCCTTTATATGCAATCAAATGGAAAAAACATGACAACCATCAAAAAGCTTGAGAGCCACGTGATGCAGACCCTCAATCTCATCAAACGTGTCTCGAGCAAAAGAGGCGGTCTTAAAGAAAAAAACCTACTTAGGCTCATACAAGCTTTCATAATAAGTAGAGTCAGCTACGCTACGCCGTACCTAAATCTCAAAGCAGCAGAGAGGAACAAGATCGACGCTCTCATAAGGAAGTGCGTCAAGAAAGCTCTAGGCCTGCCCATGTGCACATCCTCGGAAAAACTCCTATCACTGGGCATTCATAACACGCTTACAGAGCTTGCAGAAGCAGTCCATACATCACAGCTAGAGAGACTCAGCATAACACATGCCGGAAGAGCCACACTAGCCAAAGTCGGACTCAAAACAGATAGGGGAGCTAGACAGAGGGTGGATATCGACATGGAGATTAGGAACAATCTCAGGATTCCCCCCTTACCCAAGAACATGCACCCAGAAATAAACACGGAAAGAAGACAAAAACGGGCACAGGTGATAGACCGCATCTACGGTGACAAGCCTGAGGAGGAGGTCGCCTACGTAGACGCAGCGGGTGATATACATAGTCAGTACACGACCGTCGCGGTAGTGAACGGAGCGGGTAGCCTCATTACGGCCGCAACCGTCTTAGGGACAAACACTGAGACGGCGGAGGAGGTCGCAATAGCACTAGCTTGCGTCGGTTCCAAACCTAAATACGTCATAAGCGACAGCAAAGCTGCAGTCCAAAATTTCAGTAGAGGGAGAGTCTCTCCCCTCGCTGCCAAAATTTTAAGACAAGCGACATTGAATAGAACAATCAATATAATCTGGACCCCCGCGCACGAATCTGTCCGTGGCAACGAGGCGGCCCACGAGGTGGCTCGAGATCTCTACCACCGAGCTGCACACGACGGTCCACCGCTCGTAGATCACGGGAGAGAAGGGCGACTAATTTCCTGTCAGGAAGTTACAGAATATTATAGACAACATCGCAGGTACTTTCCCCCGCCTAGCATAACACTCAACAATCAACAGGCGGTGGCGTGGAGGCGTCTACAAACAGATGTCTACCCACACCCAATTCTATGCAAACATATAATTCCTGAAATAGAAGACGATAAGTGCAAGAAGTGCGGAGTGAGAGGGTCCCTCGACCACGTAATATGGGAGTGTAGCCAATCCCCAGGCAGGGCGAAGAACATTAATAGTAGAGACGCCTGGGAGACCTTGCTCCGGAGCTCGGACCCTGAGCTCCAGCTCACCGCCGTCCGACTGGCTGAAGAGGCCGCCGGGATACAAGAGATCCCGGCCAGCATCTGACGCGACTACCCCATGCGGCCGGATCTCTCCTGATCCTCCTCCCTCAACTGAGGGTATGGGACAGGGGAGGTCTGGGTGAGGTAGTCTCATTCTGTTGGACAATAAATGTTTTTCACTCACTGGCGCCCGTTTCTGGGTTTCGTGGCGTTTCCGTCGCCGTTGTACGTTGTAACCAGCAGTGGACACAGTCGCGCTTTAAGCTGCGAAACCAATGAAGCGGGAGCTTGAAAAGAAAACGAAAGGCGCATAACTGTCCTTTGAAACAGAGGACACCTCCATCGTGCTTTATGCTACTCAGTACTGACAGATGTGCGCAGCATGCGTTGGCATTGAAAACATTGTGCCGTTTTACGCAAAGTACGCAAAACTGGCTCTCTGGGTCAGTAGACGCCTGAATCACGCTTATAGGTACTGTACGTGGGATGATGAGAGAGAGATGTGGGCTGCAGGCATTGACTGCGTTGTGCCAGGAACACGGCGCTGAAGCCATAGGTCGTCGGTGTTCGAAGTATTCTTTGGCGTTGGCGTTGACAATCTTTTACACCACGATCATTTTAAGGAAAGGAAGTGCGCATAACTGGCTCCCTGGTTCAGCGGACGCCTGAATCGCGCTTATAGGTACGTGGGGTGACGAGAGAGAGATGTGGGCGGCAGGCGTTGGCGCTGACAACGGTGAGCGAACTCTCGCGGTTAACCGTCAACTGCGACCTGCCAGGGTGGCAGGGTGGGTGGGGAATGTAATGTACATATCAAGACAAACAGGAATTCCTTACCACTTATGCGTGAGCACATCCCGTTCCTCTCGCTCGTAACGCCTCCCACAGCTGTGACAACCTCGCGAAATACTTGCACAAATCTCGTCTTTGAGAAACAGGCTTTGACGCAGCAAGTCGAGCATACATGCATCTATTTCTCCGACCACAAAGCTTCCTTGATGATAATCAAGAACTGTTGGTGGAGTTTTTCTTGACGAAGAAAAATGTGTGAAAAATAACAAGTTATCTGTGATTGTACATACAAGTCCTGCGCGAATTCTTTGCCTCAGTCTATCAAAAAGGTGAATCAGCTGATGAACTGCGCTCAAATTTCTCTTTAAGAAGTAACCTAATCATCTGGAATTTTTTTTCTTCTTTCACTCCCACCTTCCACCCTTCCCTCATGGCGCTATGAGGGTGTCTCTCCTCAAAAAATCTAGTTGCGGTTCAACTACTCTTTAACATGGTTAGAGAGCGAAAGCTAATTCGTATCGGGCAGCTAACTATACGCGGCTTGGCGTCTTTAATGCTGAGTGCGTTCTGGACACTGGACACACAGCGCGCCCACCCTACCACCCTGGCAGGTGGCAGTTAATGGTTGATCGCGAGAGTTTCCGCGCCGGTCGAATAGAGGCCCGTGTACTGTGCGATGTCAGTGCACGTTAAAGAACCCCAGGTGGTCGAAATTTTCGGAGCCCATCCCTACAGCGTTTCTCATAACCTGAGTCGCTTTTCAGCGATAAACCCCATAAAACAAACCGATTGCGAGAGTTTGCGCAGCCAACAGCCAATAACCGCTGTGGCCTATTGCTGCAGTGCCACATGTCCGCCACCGCGTTGTCAGTGCTAACGAATGCAGCCCACACCTCTCTCTCACCACCCCACGTACCTATAAGCGCGATTCAGATGTCCATTGACCCAGGGAGCCGGTTTTGTGCACTTTCTTTCCTTAAAATCATCAGTCTAAAACATTATCAATGCCAACGCCAATGAACTCAATGAGTGCTGCGTTTCTACCACGTCGTTGTCAATGCCAACGCATGCAGCGCACATCTGTCACTATCGCCACGTACCTTAAAGCGCGATTGAGCTGTCCACTGTCCCAGGGGGCCAGTTATGCGCCTTTCCTTTGCATTCTAAGCTCCAGCTAAAGAAAGGCGCATAACTGCGCGCATTAAGCTACGAAACCGACGGAGCGCGGCAGCGTCGTTATGTATCTTTTCATTGCAATCAAGACTACGGTGGTAGGGGTATCTGTTACAACCGGCGTTGTCGCTTCGGCGGACGCGGTTGCTGCGACCGACGCGCGTCTATCTTTCGTCTAACATCTTTCAACTCTCTTATGTCTGCACGTGGCAGCGATTGGGGCTCTGCTCGAGCTAGTTGGCAGGCTCGTGCATTTTCCTTTTCATCATTCCTTCGGTCGCAACAGCTCCCGCTCTTCATCGTTTTCGTAGCTTAGAACGCGACTGAGGTGTCCTGGGGGCCAGTTATGCACCTTCCTATTCCTTTGCTTTACCTGTTGGCAACTTGGCATGGGCTCTGGTTTTGAAGGTCATTTGAAGGTCAAATTTGCAGCCATGGCTGAACTTGCTCTACCTTGCGTAGTGAAGTTCGCTTTAAGAAACGGTCGGGTACAAGTACATACAAACAGCGCTAAACAACAGGACCAGAAAGAGGAGAAAACAAACACGGCGCTGACACGGTACAACTAAAGCTCGCAGCTCAAAACTGAGCGACCCGTAATGGCTCTCAGCAATCGCAATCAAGAAAACGTACTGGTTCTGTGAGCCCGTCTCACGATTTTCGAGAAAAGAGTGCCTTACTACTGATACTCTAGCCAACGAACAACAACCAGCCGATGTAACAAACCAGACGTTCATTTCCCACATGAGCTTAACGAGGCTCTTTTGCCCGGTAGCCAGCCAGCTTTTGGTGCTGTGTCTTCTTCCTTGCGTTTTTTTTTATACCGCTTGCAAGAGTTTCCAGGAGGAATATCTGACTTCGTAAGGTGGTTTCTGAAGTCCACATCACATAGGAGTGATGTGAAGTTTCCAGCGCTCATCGAGACAAGAAATATTTGCCGGTTCTATTGGCTAACAGGACCAGGAAGAAAGCGGTAACAATGAACTGCAATATTTTGTAGAAGTATAGGTCGACGTTCTTTCAAAACAAGTCGTTTTAAATAACACTTATGAGCGCTACGGAAGGCAATCTCGAAGAGACATTTTTATATCGCCATACGTTATAGACTGTTCGCTTCTCTGCGAACAGAAAACCCCGTACCTTATTTTCACTACAAGCAGGAATATTTATGCCCCCAATAGCATACAGGGATGCAATAGTCACCGAGGGAAAGGTGTCATTTTGGATATTGTATAAAAATGCGTCAACCCAAACTAACAGCGACCACTGAACATCTGTTCAGATTTCTAAAGGCGCGCGCAGCGTCACTTTTAAAATAGCACATATACAAGCATTTTCAGTCACTAAATTGCGTTCTTGTGAATATATCAGCCGGATATTACGCCTTTTACTCACAACAGAGCCCACAATCACGATTGAAAGTTGGCGACCTCTCTCTCTGGCGACTTTTTTACACTAGCGTCTTCCTCCTTGTCGTGATTCACCGGTTCAGAATGGGTATTGTTTGGACTCTTTCAGATGTCACGAAGCTACCGTCAGCTTGGCCAGCCAACCGCGTCTCGCCACCACGTTAGAAAGCTGCGCCCCTCTGAGAATATCCGCTCACGCAGGCAGCCCGGGTGGTAGAGGCCGGCGGTGGAGCGCCGACCTTTAAGCGCACAAAACAACCACGAGGAGAACTAAAGCACGAAAACGGTTAAATTCAAGTCTCGGTTACAGGTAACTCAGCGCCTACAAAATGGATTTCAAAAACTCTGACTGGAGGGCATTCGAGTAGTTGCGCCTTTTAATATCCTAGCCAGAGTGCAACTTTATTGATAATTACTCCAGGGCTTCTTTAAGTTGGGGCCATGTTCCGAGTTCTTTTCGCAGTGTGACTTTCTTCGAGCTTAGATTCTCTCTATGAAAGGTCTCTATCTAAAAAATCTTAAATTTTACTCATGCCCGTTCTTTTCCCGGCAGAGCAAGTAATTCACTTTTCTTTTTAAGCCCATTTTTATGTGCAAAAATAAATAATGTTGCACTGAATAGAATTCCTCAGGGATACCAACAGTCACTTCAAATGCAGAAACAACTCAAGCAGGAACTTCAGACCGTGGTCTATAACTCGAGGTGTCAGAACTCTAGCCTCAGTGTGGAAATTTGAAAGAATAGCCGTCTGCTCTAAATAAGATGGTTGTCAGATGATGCGAAAGGAGCCCTCAAGCCTGGTGCCTGTTTATAGTGCCCCTCAACACTCCAGTTTTCTTTTCTCGCTTTGTGTAGCACAAATTATTTGCTGCCGCATGAAAATGCTACCCATGCAGATGAGAACTGCAGAGAAAAGAAGCTGAATAACGACTTTTAGCACCATATGAAAAAACAACCGGCCACACTGCAATTCAGGCGAAGGAGGAAGTAAAGAAAGCCTCAGAAGCAAAGCGAAAGAGAAAAAGGGCTGGAGAGGATCAGGCGGCAGCAGATCTGATGAAGGACTTTTGGGGAGATTGTGCCAGGAAAACTAGCCACCTTGTGTAACGAACGCCTCTCGACCTCGAGCGTACCGTAATCTTGGATGAACGCTAGCATTATCTTAATTCTTCAAAAAGGAGATGATCAGGACCTCAAAAAATACAGACCGATCACCTTACTCAAAGGTAATCGCTCGCTAATAGAATTAGAGGTACCTTAGACTTCAATGAACCACAAGACTAAAACAAGCTTTTTGTAAAGGGTACTCGGCATTAGACCATGTTCCACTACGAATCAGGAGGTGTTAGAGAAACGCCACAAATATAACCAACCACTATATACAGCCCTTGATATATTATAGGAAAACATTTGGCCTAGTAAAAACCTCAGCACATAAGCAGGCATTCTGTAGACATGCTGTAACACCACAAATTCAAAAACAAAAAACAAAAACGTCTCCTATGCTGCTTGGTTTCGGAAACAGTTGGCTTCCGTCATATATGCTGTAGACTAGAAGATTTCTATAGCGGCTTTATAGCAACCGTATTCCTCCGTAAAGAAAATTAATATTGCCCCGGCAAGGAAGGGTGTCGATCTCTCCTTCAATTAACCACTAGTGTCCGATTCACACTTGTTACTGGAGGTATTCAAAGATCTGTATTGAGAACAGCTGGGGAAAATTCCTTGGAAAATGGAGAATAGTTTAGTAATCCGCAACTCCCTGATGAGACTGCCTTGCTGGGTAACTTAGGGGACGAATTGAAAAGCACGACAAATGGCATAGTTAAACCGGAGTGCCACTCTCTCTTGGAGGCACGCTCAACCTTACCCCCCCCCCCCCCCCCCCCCCCCCCCGTCCAGTGCTCTGTTCCTGTGCCTTTTTTTACATATATTTAGTGCCGTTTCCTGAAAGGTTTGTAAATAGTTCATGTAAATAAAACAATTTCAGTGTACTGAATAACATGGTAAAAAAAGCGGTTTGGTGTCCTATATTTTATTTTTCTTTGATGCAACGGCACCGTCATCTGAAAATTTTCGTGATCACTTGTTTCGTTGCCGATGAGCCATATAATGCTTTCTTATTATTAAGAATGGAGAAGAGCGCATTTGGCAGACTCTCTCAGATCATGAATGGCAGTTTACCAATACCCCTGAAGAGAAAACTTTGTAGCAGCTATATCTTGCCGGTACTCACCTGTGGGGTAGAAATATGGGGGCGAGCGAAAAGGGTTCAACTTTATTAGAGGACAAAGGATCCGGCTACGCAAAGAAAAATGAAGTTGTAACGTTAAGACAAGAGAATAACGGAAAAATTTTAGGAGGTACTTATGCTCCGCCTTAAGGGTATGATCCGATAGCTTTAGGAGGTTATTGCCAACAAATGGAGGATTGTTCATCCTCTACTTAACATTCATGTATACTTGGCAGTCCTCATACCACTCCTGGCGCTCCGGTGCAGCGGTTAAGCAATGCTTCACTATGGCAGGTGCTGCCATGGGTGGGGCTCGTGCGAACCAGGTTGCTCTTCGGGGCATCCTTTCGTGAACAATCATTGATTCAACTGCCACCTGCCACAGTTGGCAGGTTACTCACAATCATATGGGCAGATTGTACAGAGAGATTGTACAGACGGATTGTACAGATTGTACTGATTGCACAGACAGAGATTGTACAGATTGTGAAGACGCCACAAGGTTACGGGGCATAGGTGGCCCACCTTCCTCCTAGATTGCTGCTCTGCGGATTTTTCGGGGATTTGCCGCTCAATATCATCGACGCCGATCACGCCGACTGCGATGCCCGATCTGCTACACGTTAAGAGGTGACGTCACAAACGCGGAACGACATCCCAGTCTAAAAATGTGGGTAAAGTGCCATGCTTAGAACATATAAGGCGGAGGCAAGGTAACTAATGCTCGGTAAGCGCACTGTACTGGATTCCAAACAACGGCCTCTGTAGCCGGAGGTGGCAGAAAGTTAGATGGGCGTATGAGATTAGGAAGTTTGCGGGGATACGGTGGCCGCAGTTAGCGCAGTTAGAGATACGGGAGAGAGGCCTTTGCCCTGCAATGGGCGTAATCAGGCAAATCATGGTGATTACCTTCCACTCATAATGTCGTCCTGATGAAGTAACCAAAACTGGGGTTAATTTCTCCAACCTTCACTTCTAACGCTACAAACGGCACGTGTGGATGGCTGCCATTTCCACTCGATTTGCGAACGACATTCCTTGAGTGCTTGAATTCAAATGAATCCAGAGATACGCGTTGTTTTGGATAGTGATATGGCGCTTTCATGTTTCTGACCATAACTAACACTTCGAAGTCGTACAAATTTTGACACTTTAATTGTTTAGTATTTTCTAATTCGATTTGTTCTTTTCCGGCATTACAGTTCATGGAATCTGCAATTATCGGAACGAATTCGTTTGACGAAGACAGAATTCCTTTTTTCATCAAGAGTTTCATCCGTTATGAACTGCGGGTTTAGAGTTCTAACATTTTTCTAGGCAGGGAAGAAATCTGCCACAACAGCAACCACCTCAAGCCTCCGAAATGCAAAACTTCCGGAAAACTGTCCCGTGATTTCTTGAATAAAAGCATAGATGCGAGCGCAAAACACTTGTGTATCGAGGCAGAATCTGCAGCCCCTAAAGAAAAGTGGCGTTCATAGTTAGCGACCACAGTTACAGCATGCACCAAAACATTTGAAGTTAACTGCATACAAGACATTTATCCGCCCGGTTTTGGAGTATGCCTCCCCTGTTTGGAGCCCCCACCAAGTGTACTTGCCAGATAAGCTCGAAAAAATTCAGAGAACCGCAGTGCGTTTCGTATGTTCGCGTTATCGCAAGACCGATTCTGTAACAGACATGCTTAAATCTTGCGACCTGGAACTGCTCGAAACACGACGAAAAAAACAACGGTTGAAACCGTTTTTCGAAATCACCAGGAATCAACTAAAAATAAACAGGGAAACATATATTCACCCCCCTCTAAAACAAAGTGCGCGTTTACACCACAGGTCCGCAATACGACCGTACAGAGCCCACCTATGTGCTTTTCAAAACTCTTTTTTCCCCTCATGTATTAATATGTAGAATGGTCTTGCGGAATTCATTGTCACAGCTCAAAATGTCAAAGAGTTTGAGAACCTTTTGGAATTATATTACAGGCAACAGGGGAATTGACAATGATCATGCTGTTGTTATGGTTTCCCTCATCCTTCTTTGTTAAGTTGTTAAGTATTCGTGTTTTGATTATGTTTTTTGTGTCTTGTCGGTGCCTGACGTTTTCGTTCCACGATAATTAAAATAAAAACCTCTCCTGTTATGGCCCTCAAGTGAGGGCTACAGTATTCCCAAAGAAATAAATAAAATAGTTTTTGTTTAGCTGTTGATACCTTGGAAGTAAAGAACAACAGCGAGACCTACAGTTTGCTGCCCGCAATGTGGCCGCAATGTTACAGTCCTTTATCAAGTGATGCTGGGCAGTTGTAAGACGTACCGTCTTTGTCAAAAGTAACCAGGCTTCATTGTTTGCTTGTATCTTTTACAGTGGAGCCCTTGTGGCTTTCCTAAAGATCAAAAGGTGTTGGAAGGTGAGAAGACCCCCAGTCCTTCCCTTTAACGATCATTTCAGCTTCAGGGAAGCTGTAAGGGCTCCACTGTACGAGCTAGAAGCAAACCATGCAGCCTGGTTACTTTTGACAAAGACGGTACATTTCATTATGCACATTATGCACATTATGCACATTATGCACATTATGCACATTATATGTCCCTGTCTTTCTTTTTTTCTTACTTTTTGAAATTTTCACTCTTGCAATGCCGCTTATATTTACAAGTTTGGAATAAACATCTTTTTGTTGGTTCGAGAATGTCGCCTCCTTCCAACCAGCTGACATATTTTTTCTACACCAAGTGCAAGAGGGCCTCATCGGTGGCTCAGTGGTTATGGCGCTCAGCTGCTGACCCAAAAGACGTGGGTTCGATCCCAGCCGCGGGGGTCGCAATTTGATGGAGCGAAATGCTTTAGGCCCGTGTACTGCGTGATGTCAGTGCGCTTTAAATACCCCAGGTGGTTGAAATTGTCCGGCGCCCTCCACTAGGGCAACCGTCATAGCCTGAGTCGCTTTGGGTCCTTAAACACCCGTCCAAAGATAAAGATCAAGCACAAGAATGCGACGTTGCGCTTTGTTCAGTGCGAAAGCTCTATTGGTCTCGTAGCCCGTAAAATGCCGGTTTGTGGTTAAAGCTCTTCGTCTTCTCTTCATCTTCGAGATTTCACGCGTATTTATCTGGCCGAGTTCCTAGCGGCTGTACTTGCTCTGCGCAAGATGACCAACTCTTTTCCCGCGGTAATAATTACTGAATCATTATCTTTATGCACTTTTTCTGTCTGCGTCCACTAAATTATAGCCATTTCGAATACTAAAATTCTAATTCCTCCAGATATCCGACCAATTCGATGTGTTTGGGCTCCTGGACACGGGGGCCTTCATTTAAATGAATCAGCTGATGCTTTAGCGAAGGCAGCCCTGAGTGTTCCTATCGTTTATTTCCTCCTCCTCGGCACCGTTTGGTGCGTACACTTTAATGAGGGAATTTGACGCACCAGTGCTTACATTCTTGGACGATTTTCAGTACCTCCTGTTCCCACGGAGGAGTACATCTTGGCGATCTAGCAAACTTGAGGTTTCCTTCACGCAACTTCGTCGCCGTAATCAGCAACTAAACTTTCACCTCTACAGGCCTGGTCTTGCGATCTCCCCACTGTGTCGGTTTTGTGCTGAGCTGGAAAAAGTAGACTAATATCTTCTCTATTGTCGTCGCTACTCATCGATAGTAGGCGACTGTTAGAAGTCCCATTGCAGAAATTGAGTTTGCTCCTGTCTTCTGCGGTCGTTCTATCCCTTGGAAGTTTTGAGCTTGGACACGTTTTCTCTGCCGTTCAAAATTTTTTTCGAGGAACGAAACGCCTACCATCATAAGCTTTCGTAATGCCCGTTTTACCCTTTATTTTGGTATTTCCTTTTTACTATCTACATGTGTTTTTTTTTCTTTTACTCACTGCCTCTCATAAATTTAAGCTTGTTGCACGCCCTTCCCACCCTAAACCGCAGCTTTCAAGGAAACTGAGTTGGCGAAACTTTATAGATAATCCCATGTTTGGCGCATGCAATTCGCTATTCAGGCAGTGACCGCCTGGCTATTCCCAATCTCTGTTGTGGGCATTTGCCATTTTATGAGGTAAACAACAATAATAATTAAATAAATATCTCTTTATCCTCTTCCCCGCGAAGCAGTGGTGCTGCCGCGGTTGTGCTGTAAGCAGCACGTGGCACGTTCGCACAGCTCGTGCGAAGAAGAATCCGAGCTTTACCCTGCGCCGGAAGCGTTTGTTGGTCTCTCCCTGTTTCGCCAGCGATCCGCAAGGTAAGAATGCGCCAAGACCTGGCACGGCTGCACTATCAGCTCCATACACGCGTTGGAAGCCTCAGAGGCGCGACTGCCGGCAAACCTCAGAGAAAAGCTGCGGCGTACAAAACGCTTGAGGCGCCCCTCAGAGTTGTAGGCGGTCTTTAAAGTGTGTCTATCAGCAGCGCGATGGTGGTACCAAGCAGTGGTTGTTTCTGGCTTCTCAAAAGCTTGCCTACGTTTTGTCAGTTTTTTTTCCAGCCGCTCCTTTTTATCTTGCGCTGCCGTGCTGTGCCGATGACAGTGTCTAACCTTCGCAGTGCAGTCAGCTTAAGAAGTGAATGCCCTTAATTCACTGATCCACGTTAGTGCAATTTATTTTAATGGACATTTCAACAGGGTCCCAAAATTAACGTCTCGCGTTCGAAGCACAGTTCTCAAGCTCAAGAGCAGCAGTAATTTGGGCGCAAAGGCACAAGGATTACATCAGAGGATTGGACGAAACAAGCGCTATCTCGCCCACTTCTCTAATGGGGTCCTAGTGCATTTTGCGCTTCTACATCCCCATCACGTTCAAGAACGGAACGTTTCCGCGCTCATTAAGGAGAAGGTCCGGAGCCACATGTAGCGTTTACTAATGAATGAACCTGGCAGATAGCTTTTGCTGGCGCCTTGAACATTGTTTCCCAATTACTATTGCGTTCGCACAAGAGCTTCCACTCAGCCTCTTAGCCGTTGTATGTACGATCCCTTTGTCAACTGGGCTGTGAGAACACCTGTCATGGGCAGCTGTTCGCTGCCCTCGTGCCCTCTCTGAGACCGCTAAAGTCAGTCCGAATTCCCTGCCAGGACTCTGCCCAGGCCAGTAAAACCCACCGCAGGCAGTCGCGAGGGTCGACTTTCCCCTTCTTTAATTTTGAAGGCTAGGCTTTGGTGAAAGGCAGTTAACCTCAGGAATGTGGCCGCGTCACATGATAATACAGGCGTTACTTCCAGCAGTAAGCTCTCACCGACGGAACGGCGCGGCATGGAAACGCTTTCATTGCTTTTCGCATCACGGCGCAGAGTTCGACGAGCACGGTGCGGCAGCTATGCGAAACCAAGATGAAGAACCGATGGGGACGGTGGCCGATGACCGCCAGCGGACGGAGAAGTCGCACAAGAAACACAAGAAGCATGGACACAAAGGTGCGCGCGCCCCAGATTTTTCAGCCCTGCAGATTGTGACAGAAAACTCGAGCTTTTATTTTTGTTGCGAAATAGGTCTTACTTCATGTTTTGCAAGCAAATTAGTCGGTCCAGGAAACTGAAAACTGAACGCTAATCTACTCTTCACATAATGGTACAATACTTATGATACGTCACGCACTTGGATGCACTTCAACACGATTCTTTACTCTGCCTTGATGCAGCTGTTCGGCTTTGAGTAATAAATGTTCGGAAGCCTATTTTCCTCAACAACATGGCTACAATATCACCGGTGGACTTCAAGTGTTAACAGGAGTGTGAAGCGTGCATTCTAGGAAGCAGTGACTGTCGAGTTGTTCATTCGGCATACTAGCCCATACGTGTGCACAAAGTGTTAGCCTGTCACATATGAACCAGTGACCGTCCACTCAGGCTAGCACCAGATGGACACTGGAGAGAAATTAAAATTCACATGTATCGACAGATTCATGCTTTCGGATGACCGAGGTTGATTGACAGCTTTTGCCAGCTAGAAAGCTTGAAGATTAAGTATAACTAGGTATCCACACCCCAGACAGTT
Source organism: Amblyomma mixtum (assembly GCF_055824585.1). NCBI lineage: Eukaryota > Metazoa > Arthropoda > Arachnida > Ixodida > Ixodidae > Amblyomma > Amblyomma mixtum. The sequence goes on from NC_143012.1 coordinate 233,951,890, forward strand.
TTTACACACTGTGGTTCACCCAATCAGATTTTTGGTAAGCGGATCTCACAGGGTATTCTACACCACCATTCACTTCCATATGATGATCACGGAGCCTTTTAGGTCGGTCTAATATTTAGCAAAATCGTCCACTGGTAGTTTTTGCAATAAGAGAGCAAATACACATTAGCATACACCCAAGCGCACTCTGACGGTTACAAAGGCTGCCTATACAACTTTTAAGGAAACTTCGTAGGGGGAAAAAAATTGGTCCAAGTCCAGGGTTCTTTTAGGTCCTAAAATAAGAATTGTGAATCCAGGGCAGATAAAATTTTCAATCCTTTTGATCTCAATAAAGCACCTTTAGCTACAGGAAAAACATAAGAGAGCAAGAAAGGGCCGTATAATCGATTTCTAATCAAAATAAAACTTGAATGAAATTGTCCTCAGTGTACTTCAATCTTTAGCAGTTTCAAGCACTAGGTGAAGTTCACGCTGAGCACCGTCGTCAGCAACAATGGCCCCAGGTGACAGCCGTGGTGCCCAAAGCTCCACCTAGGCGCGATGACAACATCTGAGCTGAGGCGGAGTAAGCCAGTTCTCATGTAAACGGTAAACAGGCGAGCTTCAGTAAGAGTTTATAAGGAGATCTGAAAAGCACCTTCAAAGGTATCAAGTTTGTTTTAATCATGCCAATTTAATCGAAATAAAGTGCGAGACTGCAGCAGCGGTATCAACAGCACTGCTCCGTAGTGTTTAGTACGGCATGTGCGGATTTAATTTTTATCATTCAGATACTGCAGGCCAATATAACCCTAACCATAGTGCAGGACACCGGCTTTACGCAATGATAATGAAAGCGTTACGCAAGGACCGGCGTTACGCAACGATACTGAAAGTTACGTACAACAATACGCAAAGCATTGAAGACAAGACGCAGCAACCAAACACAATACAAACGTTCACATCAAACAAAGCCTGTTTAAAACGGTGCAGTCACTGCAGAGGGAGCTACGGCCCACGGAAAAGCTCAAAAGCATAGGTACGACCACTGTGTAGACCTAGGGTGCGAAAATGTCAGTAAAGTGGCCATTTTCTCTTATCGCGGATAGGGTCCCACCAAGCGCCACCGTCTTCTAAGCAGCAGCAGAGTGCGCGGCGAGGCCAATCCGGAACCACGTCACAAGCCATAGTTGTGTCGCCACTCCTGAGCGATGAGCGCTACCAGACTACCGCCACGGTCAATGTGGGCTCCAGCGAGCTGTCGCCGTCGTCGCCACCTATGCCGCGTCCAGCGGAAGACGTCAAGCCCGCCGAGCACCTCGACAGGTGTGTTCTGCGCGAACCTGCATACAACCAGCGCCCGCGTTTGCTGCTGGCACCCTTTATACGGCGATAGACGCTATACGGAAACTAACTGCGGCGATGCTCTGCCTCATTTGCCTTTTTAGTTGGCGCCTTCACACTGTCTCATGGAGTTATTTATCGCTTTTGGCGTAGCCTGTGACCACCAGTCTTGGCAAACAGGTTTGGCGCGCCACGATGCAAACACTTCGAATAACGCCTCGCCGCTTTCGACCGCTTCTAGAAGAGTGCATCTGACAGACAACAGAGTTCGCGAAAATTGGCGACCATTGCGGTGCAAAACAATGCCTGAGGCGCACCCAGGAATAATCTGTCTGGAATTCAAAGTCCGACGTCGGGCCTCGCACAAACCAGGTACTCTAGCTTTAAAGGTATGTGTGTTTAGCACCGGTGGAGAAAGCAGCAGAGCCTTAACAGGTTCCTCCAAATCGCTCCACCATCCAGGCTCCTCCAGTGGTGGGAATGCGAGATCCGACCCCTGTTTCAAAAAGCACTACCAACGGTGTACTGACGAATGTCAAAGATACTCACATCCTAGAAATGTAGCTCCTTCGGCAACACGCTAAGCAAACATGTTTATGTTCCTCAGATACATCTAAGAAACCATTTGGTAGAATTTCTTCGCCTCCTTCACTGGGCACGCAAGTGCAGCTTTGCAAGGCCCTAGTTGGAGGAGGAACAGGACGCTATTTCTAACTAATTAAACAAAAACGCCTCTCCAATCTACGCCGTCCCTCATAACTTATATGTCGCTTCGGGACGTTAAATATATATTTTCTAGTGTTATAACAGCGAGAGTTTTGTGTAGGGCACCTTCCACGGCCGGTCACGCGTAGCATTTCTCAACAATCAGATGGCCATCCTGTGCACGTAGCCGGTCCATCACGCTTGGGGAAAACTTTGCTCTCGTCGCTTGGTACGACCGGTCGCCAGTCACCGCAGCACGCGTTTAAACGCCTCTCGATCACGTGCGCAAGTCTGTGCATGGGTTTTAAGTGGTTATGAGGAAAGGCTCTGTAGCAGACTTCCAGCGCATGGACACCTGGACCGTACACTCAAGGGACTAGAGTGAGGCTGAAAAGGGCAGAGATGAGCAGCCAACGTTTACACTTGCTCTGATTTTCTCGACTTCCGCAGCATAGCGCAAGCGTAGTAATTTTTTTCATCACTCGAATCTTCCTCGAAGGTGAGCTTTCACTGCTCGAGAGGAGAGCAGTAGGTCATTAACTTACGGGCTACAATCAACCTCTTGAGTGCGGTCCTTTCAACTGCTCGACTGAGTACATGTCGAAAAGAATTTCGCACATGGCGAACCGCAGCAGTGAACACGGAAACACGTTGACATCTCTTTTTGAAATGCCTGACACACTTAATCGTCCTGCTGTTGACAGCGTCCATGAGGGGGCGATCGATGGCGGGCTGGTCGTGCCTGAGAACAACTTGGGGCGGCAGGCGGCGCACCAAGCGATCGACACCAAGAGTGTCGGCATTGGCGCTGATCCCGGGACTTCTGCGAAGAAGCACCACCGCAAGAAGAAGCATCGAGAAGCCAAGGAGGACACCGAGGTGAAGGCGGCGGAGCCTCCTGAAGAAAAGCTATCGCCGGACCAGGAGCCGACTGTGCAGTCCCCAGAGGAGCCGACGAAGACTACCCCGCCCGACCCGTCTGTTCCAGCAGGAGGTGAGCAGCAGTTAGAAGGTGCGCCTGTGGCTCCGAAGGACGCGCAGCCCGTAGACCAGCCGCCACCGCCACCGAAGGCGCCTGATGAGACCACTGGCACAGAAGAGAAGCAGCACAGCGACCTCAAGCCAGGTGAAGTGATGATCCCACCAGACCACCAGAGCATCCAGGGCGTGAAGGACGAACACGACGACGAGCGCGACCAGCGGTGCGGTCTACTGGGCGTTTACCCGCGGTTGCTGCAGAAGTACCGCACGCCCCGCACCGCCCTGATCGCGCTATGCCTCGTGTCGTTCACCCGGAGCTTCTCCATGAACGGCGTGATGATGGTGGTGCTGCCGTCTCTCGAGCGGCGCTACCAGATGAAGAGCTCCGAGAGCGGCATGATCCTGAGCAGCAACGACGTGGCCAGCTGCATTGCCATGCTGCCCGTGTCCTTCCTGTCCACACAGCGCCACAAGCCGCGCTTCGTCGCCTCCGGCACCGCCATCATGGGGCTGGGCAACCTGGTCGTGGCCATGGTGCACTTCTTGTCCCCGCCGTACCACCTGGGTGGCGCCGGTTCCGACACGTGTCCGGAGATGGGCGCCGGCGATGCGTGCACGGAGGTCGGAAGCATCAGGTGAGCGAAGACTGTTGACACCGCTACTCGGTGTAAAGAGCGGCCACCATAAAACTAAACTCTAAAAACCAGCCGGAAAGGTAACCACGTTCTGGGTAGACATTGATTACGTTTTATTTCACACTCACCATGCCTCATTGGCTTTGTTAAGAATGCACCGATAAAACGGGCGCTTTCTTTTTGAGATATAGGGGTATCCCTTTTGAGAGTTTTTAACCGTTTAAGAGTTTCAACTCAAACTTAATTTTGGTGCTTTTAATAGAAACACCTACCTGCAAACCAAAAGCGTGTGATCTGGCATGTGCATACCACCCTCATTTTCAGCAAACACCGACTTTATTCTGGCTTCTGTTTTTAACCCTGGCGAAGTCACAAAAGTGCGTCAATACGCTGAAGCTTTTTCACCTATTTCGGAAAGGAGACACCTTAGCACAATGGTGATATTGTAGACTTTTAGACGCTTTTAAAGCGCACTGAAAGGGACTAGCCTTCGTTTTATGAGAAGCGTATTCAAAAACAACTCCCTCTTTTAGGCTGAACTGACAGCTTCTTCGTGCACAGTGTGTGCTGGGTATATGCTCCCAGTTTACAAAATCAACTCTCTCCTTAGGATTTGGCAAGTTCTAAAGTTATTAAAAGAAACATAGTTAATACGTGCCTTAACGCTCCGCTCCGGAAATGGCGTGCTCAGAAAACAGCCAACTTTTGATCCATAGTTCGCAAGAACTTTGGCATCGGGCTACCATTTGTCGATCGTGACAAACATAGCCTCGACCCTCATGAAGAAAGTCGTTTGGTTCCAAAGCCTGAATTCGAGAGCAACTGAAAGAGCCAGGGGACTTACACAGGCCACAAACTGAGTGCGTAAGTGAAGCTTTGATTGGCGTGTACAGTTCGGAACGCAAGCTTTCCTCTGCCATAACATAGAACGTTATACGGCCTAGTGCCTTTGGCACATGTACATTTGTGTTTACCTTCAAGCAATAAACCGTTGCGTGCAGTGTCTGTCCGTGTGTGTATGCCTTCAGCATGTTATCCGGCTTCTTTCCGCTGCAACTATAGTAAAAAAACCTTCAGTCGGAACTTATCTACTAATAAAGTTCGACTTCTACAAAAGCAAGCCTCAGTGCATGTCATGGGTCACACTCGTATTCTTCAAGGCGTTATATACAATAACAAAATCTGCATGTTTGCGCCGTAGATGAGGGGTGGGGAGGGGGGGGGGGGGGGGGGGTAACTATGGGGCAGGTCGTAGTAGGATATCGAGACATTCTTTACCATTCGAGGTCGACTATGGTCAGATTACAACCACCTCAGCTTCTTCGACGTGTATTAAAATCGTTTTACACAGGTTACTTTTTATTTCTCCCTAATATAAATTTGTGCAGTATAACACGCGAGACGTCGCCCTCAATAGCAAAACGTTAGGGAAGAATATAGTTTATTGGCAGCGTCAAGAAATGCAGTGGTCCCAGCAAAGGTGCCTCGTGTATAACTCGTCCGGCGGTGAAAGTAATGTGCTTATTACGAATCGCATATTGCGAATCACGGTACCCTACATGTACCGCCAATTCTATGATGTGGCTGTATGCATCACCCATATCGCCATTCACTGCTGCGGAACAGCATACAAGTGCAGGTTCCAGTGTAATTAATAGCACCTGCTTTCTTTAAGTGCGATAGGCGCAGTTTTAGCGCATGTAAATTCCTTTGGATTACGTAATTTTTGTCTTCACACGTCATTCTAGGCCTGATGGCAAGAAAACAATGTCGGCACTAAGGGCTTGTCGTTTGGTAGCTGCATTAAAAAAGGTTATTCCCAAAAATGCCAACACGAGCACATTACAGAGAACTTATGGGAAGAGCTTCGTCCTGGCGTCCATCCTTCCCTGCTATAGCGAAAGTACCTTGTCTTTAGTGCCAGAATAACAAAATTAGCTTGCTTCTGAAAGGGATCCCTTTTGTGTTATATACCTACAAATTCTAGACAAGCGCATTTTTATGCGGTAGTATTAGACCTATCCTCACACTGAAACCCTGCCGATGACAGGTGTCACAAATTCCTTGCTTGATGGAGAGAATTCACTTGACCTTGAGACGACATAACAGCCTGCCTACCGTGGCAGGTGGCAACCTGACCATCAGATTGTGAGTCACCTGCCTACTGTGGCAGGTGCCAGTTAAATTAATGCACCTGTTTTGATCCACCCAGATATAAAATCGAAATAAAAAATCTGAAAAAATATATATATGCAAATGTTAGCACCACCACACTATAGCGGGTACCTCCAGCTGCAGCTAGCAGTCCAAATTTGGTGGTGGTGGCTCACCGGCAATAACAAATAAATTGGCACAAACACACACACAAGTTGGAACACAAGCATTGGAGCGTAAAAGAAACAGCGACTTGGACCAGACTTGAGAGAAAAGTGGACAGTACCGCTTGTACTGTCCACATCTCTGCCCAAAGACCCGTCTAAGTCACAGTTTCTTTTATGCTCCAACACTTAAGACAGAGAAGTGCACAGTACCGCTTGTACTGTCCACGTCTCTATCCCAAGACCCGTCCAAGTCGCAGTTTCTTTTATGCTCCAACACTTAAGGCAGAGAAGTGCACAGTACCGCTTGTACTGTCCACGTCTCTGCCCCAAGACCTGTCCAACTAGCAGTTTCTTTTATGTTTCAACGCTTAGGGCAGAGAAGTGCATAGTACCGCTTTTACTGTCCACATCTCTGTCCCAAGACCGATCCAAGTCGCAGTTTTGTTTATGCTTCAACACTTAGGGTAGAGAAGTGCACAGTACCGCTTGTACTGTCCACATCTCTGTCCCAAGACCGATCCAAGTCATCGGTTCTTTTATGCTCCAACGTGTCCCACCAATTGACCCGAAACTTCGCCGTCTTGTAATAAAAGCTGGTACAGTTGTAAAATTTAATGGTATCATATCCCAATTTTAAGTTGACTTAAGCGCCCCCGAAGTTTATTCAGCAGGAACTTGTTTATTAAAGCAAGTCTTTGACATATCGTAAGATTGCACCAAAACAATCAATATATCCTCAAACCTCACCTCAGAGGACTAGTTGTTTTCTGCTACTTTTTCTCGAAGACTCACCTCGTTGGTTTTCTATGGCAGTCCTAACTGCTCGGTGCGAGCGCATCACAAACTTTAAAGCAAGCGTTTGCTACGCACCGGAAGCTTTGACCATTCTCATCAATATGTTGATAACAGTATCTTGCAATATTTTACCCTTGCCTCACAAATAAAAGTGGCGTCCAAGAAAGCTGGACTAGCCTGCTGAAGGAGAGAGCAAAAATCCAGCACTTCAGTCTACTTCCGCCTGTATATCCATGGTTTCTGGGACCACCACTGCTGCAGGAATTATCGATTCATCATGATGGCAGGCCAGATGCTCAGCGGACTCGGGGCCACGCCCATCAACACGGTCGCCGTCGCCTACCTAGACGAGAACCTGCCCAGGAAGAAGTCCGGCTTATACATTGGTGAGCAGCTGCACAACAACTTCCTGCAACGCCACCTGTGGAAAAATATTGCTTGCGGCTGAACACTCTTAATCGTAATTCAGGGCAGCTGGGATTAAACGTTCGTTCGCACCGTGAATTTGAACTTAGACAGATCCAGTGCCGTTTTCTTTACCGCCTGATTTCACTACTTTAGACTCAAATATGTACTGCAAAGATGCAACTTCTGACAGAAGTTTCCGCATCACGATGACATCACGGAGACGAAGAAAAACTGAATGAGCTGAAAATCGTTTATTAGCCGAAGTTCACCCACCAAAGAATAGCTGTTCAGCGGCCATAGAGAGACACCTAATGAGTTGCCTAAACACACCTAGTGAATCCGGAGCACAGAAGGCTTCTATGCGCGCCATCGTATACAGTAAACTGGGTCTCCGGATATCATGAAAGCTCATAAAAAAGCTGCAAGCACCCAGCATATATAACATGTCGCTGGCGCTTTTCCTAGCGAAACACCAAAAGCCCCGTATATATCTGTCATGCGTAAAAAACACAAAACTACGGTGCATAAAGCAGGTCTAACGAAGCACAATTTCTTCCAAACTCGATAGAAAGCCCTCAAAACAAGGAACAGTGAGACGGGCAAAACTACGATTACTTTCCGTATAGCACGCCTCATACATGGGCGTTCCAAATGTCTTCAAATGCCGGTTAGTATAAGCTGCACATTTAAGGCCACATTTGAAGACTACGGTCCGCGTCGTGTGGTATCTGGTCCTGGTAAGCTGCTCTAAAAGGAACAATGCAAGGAACACTGTCTCTACGGCTCCAAGAACTTCACGACTGGGCAGTACATCTCTCAGCTCGAAAGGCGCAATCAGACTGGCGAAGTTATCTCGACATTGCGACGAGTGTGTGATAGAAGTTGCTATGTCATTCTACTAATGGTTAGTTTCCTGTGTATTGGCCCTACTGTGCAGGCATTTTCGACAGCATGGCCATCATGGGACCCTCGATGGGCTTCATTGTGGCTGGCTACACGCTGACCTACTACGTTGATATCTCAACCGACGTCTCTGCGTACGTGCTCCAGCTTGGTCACGCGGACTGCGCGCCATCGCAACGCCGTACTGCACTGCAGCAGCCTTCGGCTGCATCATTCAGCCTGCAGGGCCTCCTCTGTTGTGGTGTAGATCACAAGGCGCTAGCGCACATATTATACACGGTATTTCAGAAATAGCTTTTGCATGAGCGTAGCCAGATTGAGTTGTATTGCTGGGGGTTTAATCATGATCCTTTCTTTCTTTATTTTACACTTTAAGAGATTTGCTGGACGCCTGTGTATGATGGGCAAAAAACGTTTGGTCCATTTGATTTCCGTCTAAACTTTCCTTGATGAAAAGAGAAAGAGGCGCAACAGATAAATGATCACGTCCATAGCTCGGTGAACGTCATTATTGAGTGCCGTTATGTCGTGTCCGTACGGCGTGCCCTACCCTAGTCGTATTCATGTTCTGCAATCTCTGTAAAAAGCTTCCGACAGCACCTATAGAGCTACAAAACTCAATGTGGCGACAGATAGCAAGACCTCAGTATGTGGCAGGACCAATTCATTTTTTAAGCTTGTGTTCAGCGCTGCTACTGTTCTGTGACCGAGGGAATGGGAAAACAGGCCACCAAACCCGATACTCCTGCTGTATTGGTAAGTTCCTTCTTGGTTATGACCACATGCGCAGTTATGCCCGCACCACAGCTGGCATTCCGAAGCTGATGCCTGTTAGCACGCAAACCAGGTGTAGTACGGACAGCAAAGGACGCATACGAATATATGCAGTAGCTGTGGACATAAGAAACTGCACTAATGTGTCGTAATCTGCTGCTCTCCAAACTGCAGCCTCGGCTTGAGTTCCAAAAGCCCCGCGTGGGTCGGCGCCTGGTGGATGGGCTTCCTGTTGTCAGCCATCATGGGACTCATTCTAGGCCTACTCACCGCCTGCTTCCCGAAGCACCTGCCCGGTACGCGCGCCAGCCATAGTTGTCGCCATATTCGCAGACATCCGCGAAAGAGAAGCTGAAAAACACCGTAGAAGATTTCACTCCAGTGCAGTGAGCAGTGCGGACTGTACAGTAAAGAAGGCAGTATTCTTTATTTCGGCGAATGCCGAAAGCAAACCATGACTAATCGGACAACCTCACTGCATGGTTGCCCTTCGTGGTCCGTACTCGAACCGCCGCAGTTGAATAATTTTGTGCATGAATGCGTTGCTGGTTGTTTAAGTGGCAACAGACTCAACAATATTGCGATGACCGGCCATTCCAGGAATCGGAATGCTATGACTACCGTTCGATAATCTTCTATACCAACCTCCTCTACTTGCGGACCCATGTAGACGCACATCTCTTCACTAGATGTAGCCCCGTACTAGCCCTGTCCCGACGTCTGCTTTTGCGTTTCAAGGATAACGACACTGCGCTGTGTAAAACAGTAGACAGCGGGATAACTCCCACCAATTTATTTGTGCAGGCTACGCGGAACTTGTCGCGGAGAAGAAAGCAGACACCACCATGCTTTCGGTGGTGAGCATGATGCCGTCGGGCGACTTCGGTCGCCGCCTCAGCGACCTGCCCAAGGCCATCAGGCGGCTGCTCAAGAACGTGCCATTCATGCTTCTCTGCTTCGCCATGTCCTTCAACCGTGAGTGCTGCTATCCTGAGGATGCCGAAACGCCACGACATATGTCCAACATTTTTGGAGAAAAATTCTCAATGTTACAAAATTGTAAGGTAATGTTGGAGAAATATCAAACGTAATGATCCATTCCTCCTATCTGTAGGAAAATCTCCCTTTTAAAGTTTTCCCATCACTCGTATAGAGCAGTTCAGACTACCATATTAAACCTATGGGGAAGGCTTTTCATCATGGTGAAAAAATGGCAACCCTGCCGACGGGAGATCGGATATATTTATTGGCACAGTGAAACCTTACAATGTATGAAAAAGGTGAGTTCATAATCTCTTCCCCGTCCAATAGTTTTGTGAAAAACTGGTGGGTAAGGTTATGTGACCCCCAAGCTGTGCTCTTCTCACTCAGCCGTAATTTTCATAGCGCAGTTGAGTGCACTGTGAAGCGCTTAATTAGTATGGCCGTCGACTCGAGTTCACCCACTGGTGTATGGGGCAAATAAATAATCCTGGAGCAGGATTTACACTGGCACGAATTTCCAAAAATTTTGGCGACTTGTCTCTCTCCTCTTTTGTATGGCTGCAGTGAGCATTCTAAGAACACTAATGCGAATTCCTAAAGGATGCTGTGCGCTAAGATATGGAGATTACATCAATGCCACTAAAATGAAGTGAGCAAGTGATACGTAAGAAGCCTGAAAAGATGTTCCATGGCTGATTTTAAACCTTTAAAAAGGGGTGTAAGTGCACATGAAGTTTCTGGAAAAAAAGGTATTAAACTACTACTTGGCGCCACCACACAAGATCTGATTAACAAAAGCAAAATAATGACCGCTACTCTTGGAACGCGCAGACACAACCTTTTCTTTTCCTTCAGACGCGAGAATTCTGAAACAGCCTTGCAACGCCATCTTTATTCAGCGAAAAATCTGAATACCCAGAAAGATTTCCGAAACAGTCCTATTTTCCTTCATAATTTTTAGTGCTGCCGCTAATTCTATTTTCAACATTTCTCTACTGAGCCAATGCTGGTATTTTAATAAGAGTGCTTCGGTCTGTGCACTTGAATCCGAGTTTTGTGATTCACCTAAGATCAAATGAGTGCATGATTGCAAGCCTACTTGAATGCACGATTGATTAGACCAGTGCGTTAACCACTCTTATCTGGCTTTGTGTTATCGATAAGTGGTACCTTTATTGCTCAGCAGGGCTCTTAATTTCTCCATGGCTTCACGCCGCATGTGCAGAGATGTTCGCCATCGGCATCACGTCCATGCTGACAAAGTTCTTCGAGTCACAGCTCGGCATGCCGTCCGCAAAGGTCGCGTACCTTACCGGTGAGCTCCTTACAACTGGTTATTTCCGCTCTATCGACGGAAAAAGAGCTTTGCATTAGGCGGTACAACATACATGTGATCAAGGCAGTGGCGGTCCTAAGGGGGTGGGGGGGGGGCGGTGTTCCCCCCCCCCCCCCCCAAAAAAAAAAAAGCTTTTCCACGTTTTCCCGAACGCCCGTTTTTGGGCTCTCATAAGGCGAGATTTTATTTTTTGACGTGGAACTGGAAAGCTATTTCGTCCGTGATGCGTCAAGTAGTCCCTTACTTTGTACGTTCACCGTGTTAGCGGCTATTTTATTTCACAGAATTCCACGTTCTACACGTTGGTAGTTATACGAGCACAATTCGTAGTGATTGTCAAGGTATCGTGTTCCTGCCGTGCCCCCCCCCCCCCCCCCCCCCGTTGTCTTGCCATGCCGCCGGCGCGGGAACCACGGCAACAGCGGGATATCCTAGCCGTTGGCTTGTTACCCCGGTATTGAAATTAATATTGCTCGCGTAAACGTTAACATTCAAAGAATGGAAAATGGTATAGCATCTTTATCGTTCGCGATTTATTTTTCAACAACAAAGCGCATAAAAATTTTTGTATAAATAAATGAAGCAAAAAAATCGTTTCTATTTTTTTTTCTTTTTGGTATAGGAAACTCGCCCCCCCCCCCCCCCCCTCCCCGCCACCCTTAAAACTATTCTCTGGGACCATCACTGGATCAAGGCTTGTCCAGAGTGCCTCAGCGTTGTGCGACAGATCAAATAGTTTTGCCCTATCGCAGCTACTGTGTTAAAGATGAGGTTTTTGCGTTTGTGAAAACACGTGGCTGCACTGGTGCGCAAGACCTAACTGTGAAACTGAGCACCTGCATTATTAATGCACTTTGTTCGACCCGCACTGCGTTCTTCGCGCACTCTAGACAAGCCTGGTCAGATTTGTACGGCGCCTTTTGGCCGTTGTTCTCTTAACTATGTGGAATGCTACCAATCATCATAGTATTTGCGCTCAAATGCCTACGAGGTCAAAAATATTTACGTTAATCTTAAGACGCCTCTTATAACACGGAAGGGTAAATTGTAATAAAAACAAAATAAATTATTTTTTTCTGCCGCAGAAGAAACTAGCTGCTTGTGCGCTTGACATCCATTGCGCCAATACCGGCTTAGCCACACCGTGGTAGCAGCCTACAAAGCAGCGCTGGTTATTCCAGACACCCTATAATAACGACCATCAAGGAATGTCACGGTATCTGAGACCTCCGAAAAAAAGCTCTTAAGTTGCACCTACTTTAAGTTCTTGCGTTTTAGTGAGAGAAGGCTGCAAAAGAGCGCCCTGTAAAATTACTGCTGCGAGAATCGGTTTGGCACGAAATCTTAACTGTCCCGTTTAATCATGTGGGCTTCTGTACTTGGTCATAACATCTTCATGAAAATTACCAGCCAGAGGCTGCTCTGAACATAACGGTGAATGTTGCGTTTAGAGGCAGGAGCATTATGAACATACGGTGGCGGAGGAATGTACAAATTTATATCCAAGATACTCGAACAGCATATAAACAGTGATGTTAAAATTCAGCTATAAAATGTTCCTCTCCTCAAAGGAGCCGGAGAATGAGTAAACCATACGAAAATTTAGCGAATAATTTTGAAACTTGTGCATTGCATAGGCAAATTCGAACAAGACCGCTTCAGTTTGATTCTCTCAAAATGCACCCACTTCAAAATCAGCACAGTGCCAAGGGGCATGTCAAATAAAGCGCCACTAGCGACTTTGATAAAGCCGCTTCATCCGTGGGCCTGGGCATTCCTTATATAGGGCCTCCCCGCCCGCATATGCCCACGTTACCTCCCGCAGAATGCGCGGCATGATGGATTGCGAAGCACTCGCGGACGACTGGTGTTCAGTCCATATAGATTATTCCCTGCCAAAAAAAAAAAATTTGCATTGGTTTAATGTATGATTTGGATGAGCGTGCCAGGTGAAGGTGATGCGAAAAAAAATCACAGGGGGTAAGAAGTGCCTAACGCGAATGTTTGAGCGGTACCTGTGGTGTGTCAGCAAAGAAGCAGGGCGTCGAGCCGGGCAACGCTTGTACCCATCCTTGTTGGGTGGTGGTGGTGGTGAAAACATTTATTAAGAATGAACAGGAGGTATGTTTGGAGCAGCCCGTAAGGGACCGATCCTTACAAACACTAGGTGGAGGTCCCTAGTATGGGACCCCAGTGGTGGTGGCCGCCGCCCGGGCGCGCCCGACTAAGGCTTGTTGGGCATGCAAGTCGTGGCAGCCGAGCAGGGTCGCCTCCCAGTCCCCCCGGGTTGGGTTGGGGATGGGGGGAATAGCGGCGTTGGAGGGGCATGCCCACACCATGTGATAGGTGTCAGAAGACACTGCACTACAGTGTGGGCAGCTGCCGCTAAAGGAGGGGTCAAAATGTTTTAGCGCTGCCGGGCACAGCAATGTATTGGTGAGAAGGCGGAGAAGGAGGCTGTGAACGAAATCTCCCGCAGCCAAAGCGGACGCCCAAGCTACTAGGCCACCGGTCGCCTACCACCGTCAGGCGCTGGTGGCTCTGCGGACGCAGACGCCGACGCCAACGACGACGATGACGCAAAACTGAGGAGAGATGCTTCTTCGCGCGAAGATAGGGCTAAATAATGTGGCATGTGTGCGCGAGACATGCTACATAAGATCACAGAAATAGCTTAACCTGCTGCATTTCCGGCAAAAAGCAAACAGCTTGAGATTCACTGACAAAGATCGATGTGCAGGACCCATCGTGTTCGTGGGCGGTGGCTTCGGCGCCATTATAGGCGGCGCTCTGGTGAGCCGTTGGAACCTGGACTACGCGGGCATCATGCGGTTGTGCATGTACAACTGCTGCTTCTCCTGGTTCGGCGTGCTTGCTTTCCTGATGAACTGCAGAGAGAGCACGTACGCCACCCCGCAAGGATTCGTCGGGGCCCCGTGAGTGCTGCCATGTCTCTTCTTTAAGCCGGACGTTCGGTGCCGCCATTGCCCAGCGATCCATGTTGCCTTCGCATCATTCACACTGTGCGTTATTTTTTAAAGGGTGGCTTTTGATATGGCGCATACTTTGTACTAATGATAAAATTGTTTTGGGGACTTTTAGCAAAGACTCGCCGACTTGTGTATCCGAGAGATCGGCGAATGTTTTCTCCTTTATCTTGTTGCTGAATGAGTCGGTGGATGATCAGGATGTCTGTTTCGAGAAGGAAGCACACATGCTCATGCCGGCGGAATCGTTAACTTTATTCAGCGGCAGTTGTCGCGCTTGTGGATTTGACTAAAGTCGATAAGCGGGAGACAACGATGTTGAAGTAATGTATTTGGTGACCAACCACATGCGAGGGATAGAAGTTATAGTAATCGGCAAGTTAGTATGATGGAAAGCAAACGAAAACTTAAAGGGAGAGAGTTGAAGGACCGTAGAAGGTACATCAGACTGACATTTTTCCATGAGATTTCTTATTCGAAAACTGGAATAAACCGCGGACAATATCTCCAGGCACTTCATTATATCTCAAAGCGGCTGGACCACTGCTTGAAGGTCAGGGAATTTTCTTGCAAGGGTGACGTCTTGCGTTATTCTTTTTTGTTGGAACTGTTCGAGACTGGAACAGTTTGCCATCGAGCTTTGTGTGTATCACATCTAATGATGCATTTTTTCATGTACTGCAATAATTGTTTAATACCTCTAATAAAGTCTGTACCCCCCTGCTCTAAAGCCCTGCGGGGCGATGCAGGTTACTAATAAATAAATAACATGCACTTATCTTCGCTAAATATGGGGTCAAAAAGAGAGACCTTTCTTGCTTTCATCCTGTAGAGGTTGCTTTTGATCCGGATGATAAAAAGCCGCCGCATTTGGCGATCTGCAGGGGGCCCACCAGTTTCGATTTCGAGTGCAACAGCAACTGCAACTGCACGTCGGCTAATCTCAACCCGATCTGCGGTGCTGATGGTGTAGTTTACCTGTCACCGTGCCTGGCGGGCTGCCGCAGAGAGATCCAGGTCACGAACCTCATGGTAAACATGCGGAAACCTTATTTGTCTTTCGCATATTAGTGCAAATAAATATTCCTTTACACTAGAGTTGAACAATATAATTTTAAAAATACAAAACGCAGGCGAAAGACATGCATACAGGGAAGTGTCGGAAGAAGTCTTAATTTTTTTTTATTTTAGCAGTAAAGCCCGCACCACGCACGACTAAGCTTGAATGATTGTTATACCATATAGTGAGAGGCATAAGGATTACGCCTCACAAATCAGATTCAGAAACATGCTCCTCCCAGCCAGCACACGTGTCGTCTGAGTGAAAGAAAAAACAGTGGACTCCTGAAAGCATCCTGCTGTGCGGGTGATAACTGCAGAGGCAGTATGGCAGAATGGTGGTATCTTTTTGTGTTCTCACTTGGGATGTATCATGCCCTACTCGTAAAAATGGAAACTGCCGCTGCTACGCTGCGGCTACAAGATATTAAATTTCCCAAACTGTATTGTTGTCTATTACGAACCGGCTCAGGGTTACTTGACCACACGCACAGTGTGCACCAAAAAAATGCGGATCATAAGTGTGACCCTCCACTTCTTTAACTGTGAGCCTGGCCTAATTTAGCTCGCGCATATCGCAAAAGTGCTAACTCGGAACTAACTTCAAGACTTACCGTCAATTAGAGGAGACAATAGAGAGGTGCAGAAGGCAAATGCAAACTAATTACTAGGTAGACTTGTTCGCGCAAAAAAGGGTTTTTTAGCTTCTCCTCACGGTGAAAAACAAATTGTAGAGGCAGGCCCCACACATGGTTATGTCGCCAATTACTCTGAGCGGTGTTTCAAAAATGCTCTCTTAATCACGCCATAAGATGTTTATATTCTGTGGTGACTTGAACAAGATCTATAGGAGCCTTTACAGTCGGCTAAGCTAGTGGTTTTGGTTATCGTTTTATGGAATTCAATGTCTGAAAGCGACTCGGACAATGAAGGATGCCGTAGTGAATTGCTGCGAAAAATTTCGACCACCTGGAGTTCTCTAACGGGCACTGACATCGCGCAATACACATGCCTCGAGCATTTCGCCTCCATCAAAATGCGACCGCCGTGGCCGGGGTCGAACCCGCCTCTTGCGCGTCAGCAGCCGGGCACCATAACCACTCAGCCACCGCGGCGGCCGGCTAGGGTTGTGGGATTTTCGGCTCGATGTACAGATAGCCATTCACTTTTTCATCTGCTGCACAGCGCTCGTGTAAGGTGGTGATTGCAGGCGTAGAAAATGGCAGTAAAGTCGTTGTGAATGCCATTATCGGTGACAATTCTGGCAGTATAGCAGAAACCACTAGCCCAAAAATATCGTTTCTATAGGGGCGCTGTTGTCGCTTATTCCTCAGCCAATCATACGGGCCTTGAAGCTGATGGCTCATCTGGTAACTTCTACCATGCAATTGTTTCCTGGGCCCGAAGGGCCCATTTGGCCGCTGTCTAGCAGAAATCTTGAGCAGAGAGGGTAAAGGAAAAATCTTTTTAATGTTTTTTTTTTCTTATCTCGCAGTTCTGAAAGTTAATCCTTGTATGCATCTATGCTATAGTGTCCCACTTCGCCCCGAATGATGTATTTTGACATGAAATTAGGGTTTCAATACCTTAATGCTAAAAGTAACACCCCCTTTTCGTTGAGGCAATGCTCTTCTTTCATTTCGCAACACATTTATATGACTGGAGGCGCTATGGCAGCATTAGATGCTATCCAAACATTCAACGACGATAGCCTAGCAAGAGCTCTGGTTCTAGAGGCCTGCGGGCTTAGTCCATGCAGTAAAGCAATTGTCTCACTCGAACAGACTGACCAGAGTTGAGTCTATAAATTTCTGACCGAGCAGCTCAACAGACAACAAAAAAAAAGCTCGGGAAGGTAAACTAATAGCCGACGGCGCGAACCTGAGTACACCGCAAAACTTTACAGTGAGGCTGCTTCGAACACAAGACTCACCTATTCAAAAATAAAATCATGCGTCACACCGGTGCCGTAATCGTATCAAGACAACAAGAAAGAAGGCCAGTTTTCTTTTTCGTTCTATATGACCATGCGGAAGTATACTGAACGCAAATTCATTTTTTATTTCATGCAAATAAAACGCACCAGTGATTGTCTTAAATCAATTTGAAAACATCCAACAAAACACTGCTTTCTTACTGTGCTGAATAGCTTTTGTTCGTTGTAATAACACAAAATCCTGAACAAAATGCCAGAGGTAGGCGATATCTCGCTCGGTTGCTGAGAAAAGTCGCCAGAATTTCCGCATAAAATACAGAGGTTGCGTACGGCGTATCCTGTTACCTTGACAGACAAAACTGAAAACACTGCCCCAGCAGATTCCCCGTCACTCGATATTACAGCAAACGCTAACGGACGCGCCACTCTTGATGCCACTAGGTCGGTAAAATTTCCCGCGGACTAATTTCCAAATTTCTGATTCAAGCGAAAAACGTGGCCTGGCTGCGTGACAACCAGCAGGCTGCCCCATCACCGTTGCTTCTGCCTAGCATAGACGCCAGTCGCTTTGCCTGTCCCGCTATCGCAGATGTACAGCGACTGCTCGTGCGTGAATGGGACAATCAGCGAGGTGCCGGGCGTGAGCAGCGAGCAGGTCCTGTTGGAGCCCGTGCAGGCAACCAGGTCACGCTGCAGCGTCGACTGTGCGCTGCTCGTCCCGTACCTGCTCGGCGTCTTCCTCTGCCTCAGCTCGGCCTTCCTCAACTCGGCACCATCCACCGCGGCCATCATGAGGTGCGCTCTCTCCCGAAGGTCTGGCAACCGCGCTCCTCGCGAAGTAGTATGGCAGCTTCGGCCGGCGTGACCGCCACCCACAACAGTTCAAGCAGAGTCTCTGCTCAGGAACGAGCGGTAGTGAAAGGAAAACTATACGTAACCAACGGCGACTTCATTAACACATCAAATGTCCTTGCAGCCGCGGAGGAATTCGGTGAGTACCACACCACCAAAGCCGTCCTAACGTTACCGATATAAAAAACAAAAGAAGAGGTGACGGTGGATTTGCGTAGCTAGGCCAAATCCTAATTGGGTGCGCAAGCACTTAGGTTTTCGCTTTGTTGCCGGTGTTTGGATCCACTGTTCATCTATAGAAGTGTTTCGAATAGCGATAATGGGTTAATGCCCATACATGCGGTAGTAGTGATTCTTAACTTTGCATTCCTGCATCCCTGGAAGTCCTCACACCACTCCTGCCTCTGTGGTGCAGAAGCCAAGCGATGCGCCACTGCCCTGTGATGGTAGGTGCTGCCACTGGTTGGAATTGTGAGATCCAGTTTGATCTTTCGGAATAACCTCTTGTGGCCACTCCTTAATTTAACTGCCACCTGCCACTTTGCCCACAACCGGCGGGCAAGCAGGTGGACGGCCTGCCACAGAGCAGGATTCAGACAAACATACACACAAAGGATAAATGTGGGAAATGGCCACGATAGGTGCTAGCTCACTAAGAAATCAAGAGAGAATGCACTTCAGCAAACTATATTGGAATTGACGTTGAAAGAAGATTCGCTTACTTGCTAAGTTTTTGCCGCTGAGCGAGTTAAATGCGTGCTATTATCTACATTGCACCGAAGCTGCTGGCGTATCAACTTTTCGTTCTAGAGCAGTCATTCACAGAGTACGGAGATTTTTGTTCGACTGAACTCTGTTCTGAACTGGTCAGCTGGGATACTGTTGTTACCTTGATCCTATGATATGTTCTCGAACAGTCTACCCATGAATGCTTTGAGCTATAAGTAACAGACCCAAGTCGGCATGGACGTCTAGATATCGGTCCTGCAGACGAAGGCTGAATTACTTTGGGGAGCACAGCTTGCCAACGTTAACCATTAGCGCGGTTAACATTTTCCTAGCGCCGCTCGCGTGTCTTTCAAATTTTTTGCAATTAGTTCATCATTCTTTGTGCTTAAAGGAAAAAGAATACGGTGACTGACCAAGTCAAGAAATTTGAGACGTTTCGGAACCTCGTACGGGTTCCTTGATCACTGAGCGGGACAGGAGGCGCCGCGACTTATATACGCAACACGTGACATAACGAGCGTGCGTAGATTTGTGGCATATTTCCTTGCATCCGGTTCGTGGTAGCTGGTGTCGACTGGATGATTAGAGATTCCAGCAGCCGCCGAGATGAGACGTTCCTTTCCTTCGCGATGACAGTGGCGTGGTTCCAGTCATAGAGTTTCTTACTATTACCTAGAGGGAAAGCTGGCGGCGCTGCACTTCAGCCGCCATGGACGCTCAAAGCATCATGGGGCGGTGAGCTACTTGTTGCAGGACAGTCGTAGTTTTTCGGGAACACAGAGTGTCATTACTAAGACGTTTCATTCCGAAAACGCTGCCCGTGTGCGCGCAGACGACTTTCGCGCGAACGCAGTGTGCAAAAGCCATAGTAGTGAAAACGCGACGACACACGACGCCAATAAAAGGTTTTACTCTTCCGAAATGCCATTAAAAAACTTCTTATAGTATTTAAGCAACAACGTTTTTTTTGAAAACGTATTTACCTTTAAAAATGCGCCTCTTAATTACGAAATAGTTTTTATAGTGTTCATTACTTGGCCAATAGGAGAGCGAGTCGTCTCTTATTTTGGGCAAACTTTGCACTTAAATGCTTTTCTGCTCGTTCGTTGCAATCATTAGACAAGATATTGAATGTTAGGGCGTTTGTAGTTATCAAACAGCTTTATTTTTCTATTATTTTTTGGCCAAAAGTTGCAGTTCCGCAACAAGTAGCTCACCGCCCCATGATGCTTTGAGCGCCCATGGTGGTTGAAGTGGTCTCGAGGGGTCGCCATGCAAACTCCCATAGACGGGCTGCCAGCTTTCCCTCTAGGTAATAGTAAGAAACTCTATGGTTCCAGTCAATCGCGTGACCATGTTCTTGCGCATGCTTTGAATAGGCGTTAGTCGCGTGATTATTATTTCTTACGTCACGTTTGTGCTCATTGAGCCGTCTTGTGAACTTTCCCGTCTCACCAATGTACACCTGGGGCCAGTCAGCACATGGTATCTGGTATATGACGCCTGGATACTCTTCAATCTGCGGTCTATCTTTCACGTTCGCGAGCTGGTTACGGAGCTTGCTGGTCGGGATGTGGGCAATGCGCAGATCGTATTTTGAAAATACGCGCGATAGTGCCTCGCTGATTCCCCGCACGTAAGAAATGGCTGCGCGTGCCTGGAACGTCTTGTCGGTCTGTGTTTCCGGCTTCAATATCCGCTTTTCAATTTTGCCGATAGCGACTAGGATAGCCATAGCAAGTCACCTCACGGTGGACCGTCTTCAGTTCGCCCGCGCGAGTGTGTACTGAAAGTTCTTGCCCACGACCTGAAATTCAGTTCCTTTTTTACTGCATTTTTTAGCTTTGCATGGAACGGCTATTCCTGTTTTGTTGTTGAATAAACAGCATTAAAATAATAAGACGGTCATTTTTGTTCACAGTTACTTGGTTAGATTTGGCGTTCGTTCGTAGGAAACACTCTGTACATGTGGAAAACAAGCAGGCTCTCAACACGCAGCCTGCGTGGCCTCCTATACAAAGTTGGGCCACACGGCAATAAACTACCTCCTAAGTTTTAATTGTGCCAATTTACCTTCTTCTAGAAAATTGGGCCTAATACTTAACATGACAGTCAGTGATTGGCCCATAAACTTAATTTTGTCAATTTACCTGCTTCGTGTCAACCGTACGTTTGCGTTTGTTTCTACCCTATGTGTACGGCCTTTGTCAAATGTTTGGAGCCCAGGGGGTTTGCTTCTGAGCCTCACTGTGTGGTTCGTGATGCATCTCCAGCGCTCCAAATTTCCTCTGGGTAAGAAGATTTCTGGTTCTGCCTTCTTCAATGGGTAGGACTTTCCAGAATGCTTCACGAGTCCCACTGCAAGGCTAAGAAGTAAACCCCCTGGGCTCTAAACTTTTGACAAAGACTGTACAAACTATGCCGGAACGTGCGCTGACCCATCGCAGGTGCGTCAAGCCAGCGGAGCGGTCTCTGGCGCTTGGAATCTGCACCATCATTGGCCGCCTTGTGGGTAAGTGCCCGCGGCTGTATGAGCTCGTTTACAACGTGGCTTCTTGATTGGCATTCCGGGCGGAATTGGTGTCCCCTCATTTGCGATGAGTAAGACGGTGCGAGAAGAGGGCGGAGAAGGTGTCACTTCTCGAGCCCAGGCATGCCCAGGGCGCGCAAAGTTCGCGCACGATTTATGCAGTGAGCAAAAAAGGTGCGTTGAGGGGCCGTATAGGGAGGCCGTCAGCCACCTTGTCAGGGACCCGTAATGGTCTCAGCTATCCTGCCAATATCTATGATTAACACTTGAGAATTGCCACAAGCGTTGGCTGCAGAGTACAGTCGGCAGCAAAAGTTTAATGTGTGCATTTTCTGCCGGTAAACATATTGTAGCTTTATCTTGCGACAGCATCTGCTACTGCACGCAGCGGATGTAAAGTGACTGTATACGCTCTCAATACACAGTGGCGCGTAGGTCCACCTAATTGCCATAAAAAGCATTAAAGTTATGAGGGAAAAGCGCATCAGCAGCATGTTGCAGCTATTTTTGGCCCCCCTGTTATAGCGGTTGCCTGATCATTCCTCTCTTGCTCGTCGAGCTCGCTTTATTCGAAGAAAATTCTGTTGCAGAGAGGTGAGGCCACATCTTAGTCGAAAGCGGGATACACGAAGACCTATCTCAAAATTTCATCGGTGAAACACCAGTCGTGTGAAGCGGTTGTATCATCTGTTATAAATTGCAGAAGCCACAAACGCCATCTTTACTGAAATAAAAGGCAACAAGTCATAAAACCGCGTGTTGTAAGTGCAGAACATACCTTTTAAGGAATATATGCGAGCGGGAAACAAAAATATCCTGCCGAGGGTGAGAACGGTA
Organism: Amblyomma mixtum; assembly: GCF_055824585.1. Lineage (NCBI taxonomy): Eukaryota > Metazoa > Arthropoda > Arachnida > Ixodida > Ixodidae > Amblyomma > Amblyomma mixtum. The sequence goes on from NC_143012.1 coordinate 233,973,988, forward strand.
CTCAAGCGGGTTTTCTGAAGTAATCCAATGCCATATGTTGCGAGCAAGTCGGCTTGTCTATCAGGGAGGGTTTGCAGTCATGTGGTCACGAGCGGCGCAGGGGAAAACAAACAGTAAACTCTGGCTGCCATAAGAAGCTTATACAATAACTGAGCGGAATGGTGCGCGTGTAGCTCCTCTCATATGGGGAGGCACTTATGGCATTGGGTGAGGTGCATTTCCAGTGTCAACTCGAAGGATCATATGAAAGTCGTCTGCTACCACTGCTTCGGGTTCTAACTTTCTCCCCTTGATATTACATGCGTAATATCGCATGTTCGGAGATATTACGCGCGCGACGGCGAAGCAAAATAAGCCGCTGTCCCGGCGACGGCACTGGTGACGCCATCTCGTTTTGTTTTTTTTTATAACACCTCTTCCTAGCAGACTTCGGCAAAAAAAGAAAACGGGTTGTCGGGGGTAGGGCAAGATGGCGCCACCGGTACCATCGCTGGAAACGCGGCTCGCTTTGCTTCGCTGTCGCCGCAGAGGATGCGAATATCCCACTTCTTCTGGTTGAATCAAGCAGATACACCAAATAATTGCGGAAAACAAACAAGACTGGCGACCAAACGCCATTTTTATTCGAAATTTCGAGGCGAGCAATTCGCCTGTTATGCGGAGAGATGCATTCAACGGCACGAGTAAAATTTCAGAAGACCCTAAAGCATCTTATTTGGGGTCCTCCGTGCGTCAAATATCAACGCAAATAAGCCAAAGGATTAAACGAGAAAAGTATTTTACGGTGCGCTTTTAGTGTTGCTGCAGTCAGTTGGTAGAAATTAAAGTTGCGGCGACGAGAACGGGGGGGGGGGGGGGGGGGATGTTTTCTCGGCTACTTTTGCTCATTAACGTTAAAGCAAGCGAGAAAGCATCTTCAGTTGAGCCGCTCATCCCCCCCCCCCCACACACTTTAACACATCGCAGCTTTAAGTGTAAATTACCCGTGCCTCCAAAAGACACTAGACGGCGCCACCAGCATTAGTTACGTCAAAGCTGCTTCTCTTTATTCGCGTGCGCTGCAGGCGACGGAGATTTGCAATTCTCATCGAATCAGGCAAGCACATCATCCAAACTTGCTATTGAAAAAGGAAGACGGTCGTATACAATCCCTGCTTCAAATTTCAGCGCTAATACGCTAATGGTTTAAGAGACAGAAGCATTTTACGAGGTGTTTCTAGCCTTGCAAACCGCCTTTTTTGCACGACATGGTGCCCTACGGGCAGTGGCGAAAATTTGTCTCCAGTGGATGAAATCGCACGCACGTAGGAGGCGCAGGCACGATCTGGTTCTGAGCAAGCTGCGCCTGCGGAGTGGCAAGTGTGTACTAGACAGCTGCTGCCATCTGTCGTACGTACCTGTCACTAACATGACCTGCGCATGCGCAGTAGGTGCTCATGCTTTGATTTTCAACCAATGGAGCTGTAAGAGAAGCCGAGCGGCATTGTGAAACATGTTGTGAAAGAATGGCCGATTGTGAAAGCGGCTCGCTTTCGGGACTGTCAGTTCTGCGCTCAGGGCACGCACATACACAGCACGCGCTGACCTTGCAACGATGCTGTACAGTGAGCGATGTCGCGGCAGAAATGAATTAGCGAATAAGCGTTGCCGCAGTACACGGTGACTGTGATGCAGCACGCAAAGAGTGGGGGAAAATTGGAACCGGTGGTTGCTGGCAGACGAATCGCCATGGTTCTTTGCGTCGACTTCGGAAACGCACCTCATCCATTGGCTTGAGTAACGTAGGAGAAATAGCCACCACCAATTGTAGGGGTGCGTTTATTAGGCGTCCTCAAGAGACCGAACCGCCGTGCAGGATCTGGCAGCGTAGACGGGCGTAGCCAGCACCAAGAGAGCGGGGCAACTTCGTCGTCGTCAGGCGCAGCGTAGTGTCGGCGCATAGCTTCGTCGTCGCCGGGCGCAGCGCAGTGTCGGCGCATGGCGGTAGCGGAACCTGTCACAGTTGGCACACTACAGTTGTAAATGTTTTCCGCTGACTGTGCATATTTCTTAATGAATCACTTTGGAAAGCGCGCTGTGATGAGAAAACTAGGTATTGCATGAGCGAACCCTTCGACTGCGTTCGCAAGGCCGCCTTTCCCTTCATGCACACGGCATTTAAAAGTGCTTCGAGACCAACGCATGAGCGAAATATGTTCCCACTGTTTACTTCGTTCGCGACAGGATCCATTCCGGCGCCGGTGATACTGGGCGGCATCGTGGACCAGACATGCCTGATGTGGCACAGGCCGTGCGGCTCGAGTGGCAACTGCATCGCCTACGAGAACGAAGGCATGGCGCGAGGAATGTTCTACGCACTGGTCGTCATGCTTGCGGCCAGCATGGTCCTCTTCTACTTCTCGCTCCTCGTGTACCGCCGCAACGCCCGCAAGCGCGCCGAAAGGAAGAGGAATGCCGCACTTGCAGCCAAAGCGGCCTCCGCCGCAAAGAGCCATAACCCCCAGCGGTGACATGACCCGAACCGTCGGCGCAGCGCTAAGGTCTACACCGCCTGCCACCCTCTGCTGTTCTGCCTCGTGTGTCGCGTTGACGTTTTAGCACGCCTGTTAAAAGTGGCACGAACAATAGGGCGACAAGCGGAAGCCACCGCGTTTGGGTTTCGTGCGTGATGTGATATTGGGGCGCACTGTGCTTAAAAGCGGATTAGAGCAAGTATATTAAATGTTTCTGCTGAAGGCCACCGCACCTTACTAGCTGTCTTTTTTTTTTTTTGAGAATGCTAACAGAGCTTCCAGATTCTGCTGCATAGTTTTTGTTTTTTATTCGAGCTGTTTGCCATTACGCGTAATGAAAAAGGGAAAGAAAGTTATAAAAAGGAGTGCAAACAAGCCTCGCTTAAAAAGCGGCAAAAGTTCGCGGTAAAGCGGTTACCTTGAGTCCACTTGCGATAGTCGTCTGCAACGTCCCATCGTAGGCCAACCTTTCTTAGGAAGCGTCGTCTCACGGAAGCTGTAGCCTGGCGATGACAGCATCTCTTTTGGGGCGATGCATCTATCCGCCTTATATTGCTAGTGACGGGAAAGATAACTGCTCAGGTTATGCAGCGTTCTGCTCCAGCATTTGAGCCCTAGCGTGGGCGGCGATAGGGTTCGCTGATGGCAGGAGTGTAAAATGTGGTTACGGAGTACATATTGACGTAATCATTATGAAATGACCGATAGAGGCACGAGGTTGTACAAATGCAATTCTCGAAGATTTGAAGATCTAGTGAGGAGTCGCTCCACAGATCACTTTTTCTTTGTTTTTTTAGAAGTGCTATACTGTATTTATTTATTTATTTATACAAAATACCCCCAAAGGCCCTCATTTGAGGGTATTACATGGGGGGGGGGGAGTAAATACAAAGCATTGTTATAAGGTTAAAAATATTGCACTAAAATAAAATAGAAATCACAAAATATTATTCATAAATAGGCATTCACAAAGGGTCGCAACAATGCACATAACAGCAAAATTTGAGAATAAATAACAGCACCGCTAGAAAAAGAAAAAGACGACACTGGAAAAAGTGCGCTGAAGTACAAAACAAAAAATATAAAATAAAAAGAAGAGAAGGCGGAAGAAAAAACGCTGAAAAAAATACCTTTTTAGTTGTTGAAACATGAGTGCATAAGATGTTGGAATTTATTTAGATCAGATTAAGATTGTTTGTAAGCGCTGTACGTAGCGCAAGTAGAGCTGCTTATTTAGTCGACTGGACGGTTGTGCAAAGCTCACCAAACCAGAAAACACATCTTTTGTCGCTCAAAGCCTGGGCTTGAACGTGGTATGTCATAAGCACATATAGTTCTTGAAAGGACTTGATAGGAGAGAAAGAGGGAGCCGTTGCATTTCATTTAATTTGCTTAGTAGATCATGAGTGGCCGTTTAGGTTCTGACATTTTTTTTATTTTCGAAATTCATTTACGGCATATAAAACTGCGCCTGTTTGAAATGTTCAGGAATCAAAGGTAGGATTGAAGGAACTCGTTACTTTAAGCTACACGCAAGCTAAATTTTTTTGTTTCCTTGCCTATCACGTTAGGAACCCAATTTTACTAGACTAAAGGCTAAATCTTAGTTACTTGGCATTTATTTCGTTGTTGGCGTCAAGGAAAACAGTTACTGCGTGTGTGAAAGCGGATTTTTGTTAGGTGGTGAGCTTTCCGTGTGTGGTAATTTGAAAAATTGCACAAAAATTTTGGCGTTACCTCACCACACACGACAGAGTCATGAACGAATAGTAAATCCACTTTCAGAAATGTAGTAACTTTCAAATGTTTATTGTTTTCTTGCATCATATTCAATCAGAATCAGCTGAAAGCGTGGTTCCTACGTCATTGTTAACCCTTTTCTTCCTTGTTACTGCTATGCATTAATCACTCCGTTTTTACCACCCCGGTAAAATAGCTTCGTGAGCGCGAGTAGCTAAAAAGAGAAAATTTCGCCCGAGTAGCCGGAGACCACAATTTGTTCCTTCCTTCCTTCCTTCCTTCCTTCCTTCCTTCCTTCCTTCCTTCCTTCCTTCCTTCCTTCCTTCCTTCCTGCCTGCCTGCCTGCCTGCCTTCCTTCCTTCCTTCCTTCCTTCCTTCCTTCCTTCCTTCCTTCCTTCCTTCCTTCCTTCCTTCCTTCCTTCCTTCCTTTTTCGGAAAAAGGAGCGTTTAATATCTCATGTAAGCAAGCCCTCAACGCGGCTTTGATAACTTGCTGGCGCAGCTCCAATCCGTTGTCTGCGCATTCCCCACGATATTCATAAGGGCCTATGCCAATGCAACTTGCTTCGCAGTTTTTCGTAGCTGTCTGCGAGAATTCCGGCTCGAACTTAACACTAAATTATCTTTTCACTGTGCCGTTCTTTTGGCACTCGAAAATGCAAAGGTTTGAGTCCAAAGATTGGTACAGATGAGGCGGAGATTTTACAGGAGCAGGTCGGCAAAAATCAGCAGCGCTCATTTCAAGCCGGCTTTCAAAAATACGCTGCCACTGCCGATTGTACTCTTGTATTGGCGAGTGGCGTACGATGGGACCGAAAGCGGCCGTGACACGAGCCAATAGAAACGTAGAAAGCCTGTTTTTTCGGTTTGACTCCTTGCGACCACCGCCGAGAACATGGGGTCATGTCCTACTAGCTACGCACTGATTTGGGCACAGAATTATGATTGTCGTTCAAATGTCTCTACAAGCACGAGATGATTTTCGTAGAGAGAGTTTTTATTGTACGCTGACGACATCACTGTGTGGAGTACCCACCCCGACCTGTTGACTAAAGCCTCCGCCCAACAATCAGCCCTAAATGGTGCGTCAACTTATGCTTCTTCAATTCGTCTTGCGAAACTACGTATGTGTCAGTTGCCAACCGCTGGGGACGCCGTAAACTCGCTGCGACACCAATTCGTCTCCATCTATCCGGAACTCCACTTCAAGAAAGTTTGACCGTCAAAATATTCGGCTTGACAATACACAAGTCAGGAACAGGGACTGCTTGGCTTTCTCGAACTTTTAACAGCAAGCGATTCAGGCGTTATGTCTCATTAGACGCATTGCTCCTAAAACAGGCGGCGCCCGCTCTCATGTGGCACGGCAGTTGATGCGGGCGGTTGTGCAACCGCGCCTCGTTTACCAAGCCTGATTCCAGCATTTTACGAGGGCTCAGTGGGATCGCCTTGAAGCCGTTAATCGAGAGGCAATGAGGGTCATCACTTGCCATCCCCGCATCACCCTGATCGTGGTGCTCCAAGAACACGCGCAGCTGAATGCACTAGACGAGCTGGTGCAGAAAAGACGATGCTCGCTGGCTTAGGTCTAACCTTACACACGCAACGTGCGCACTCAGGGCTTATGCTTCCTCACACTCCATTCTACAGCCGCCTCCGCCAGTTCTCCCTCCCTGGCATTTTGTGCAGCTAAGGGATAACGAACCAACTGATCTACGTCGGCCATCATCTACCCTCGCGGCGGAGTCGTTTCGCGAGCGAATTATACAGCAAGACGCCCATCAACCGCAGGGCTCCATCGTTTTATTCGTTGACGCAAGCATCCAAGCCTGCGAAACCACTACTGCAATTTACTGCCCTTGAAAGCCTGCCCTGAACAAAACGTCCAGGTTTCGCTTCCCAGAACCTCCTTCCTCCTCCTGTGCGGAGATGCTTGCCGTTCAACAGGCACTTTGATCTGTGGCCGCCGTTCCCGTACTACCTACGGCTCGCATTGTCATACGCCTACTACGTCAGTCGCACCCCAGGCATTTCCCGGGACATCCATCCTCTCGCGGCACGCATCCCGCAGCCAATCCGAGTTGAGTGGGTCCCACGAAACCTACTCAGTTCGCAAAGCCGTGCAGATTATGCGACCCGCCTTGTGACCCCAACTTCATCTTCGCCTCGAGTCGTCACTCTAGATGACAGCACCCTCCTTTTAACAAAAAAGGAACATCTCCGGCGCCGCACACGTGCTCTAATTCCTCCGTGTGCGGTAACCCTCCCCCGTGGTCTTATTCGTGCAGGGGAGGTTGCGCTTCGGAGAATCCGGGTCGGGGTTGCCCTAACTCCAGCCGTGACACGAAAGTGGCCGCAATGTGAAGGTGTATATCCCCGCCACGGGTGTCCAGTCTGCAATAACCGAAATCTTGAGGCCGACATTCACCACCGGCTATGGGTTTACCCGGCGTTGAAGCCGACAAGAATTCGGCACCTGAAGGCAGCGGGTCTTTCGCCCGACAATAGTGCTTCATATATCGCTTGGAAACAAGGACCTCATCATCGTTCACTGCTCCATTTCATTAGATCAGCGAACCTTTTCTCATTTATTTAGGCATCCTCATCTATCATTGCATACCGTTTTATGCCCTGAGGCAATCGACATCGCACTAAAAAAAAATAAGTTATCCGGAGGTCGCGGGAGATAGCACCAGGAGCGCGCGCATCTAGAGCAGCGCGCTACCCCGGCTGCGGAGCTGGTTACGAGGGACAACGGCGACGTTGAGGCCGCGAAGCACAGGAGCCGGCGTCAGAGAGTTGTGCTCTAAAACTAAACTAAGCCACAAAAACACTTTCTGTAGTTAAGAAGTTCCCGTTCTTTCAGTTCCCGTTCTCGGTGCGCTGCAGGGCATTTTGGAACCAGAATGGAGGAGAACATGGAGGTGAACCTAATTATCTCTCGCGAAGCCTTCACTACACCTGGTGCTACATGCTCCGCTGGCACTGGAGGAGCTCACGCGTCCACAGCAGTGGCTTCGTGATCCCGTGGAGGGCGAGGCTACCGCGCAGCGCGAAGCCCAAGTTTTACCCTTCAGCACGAGAGGCGCAAGCGCAGTCCAGGTGGCACTTGATAAGCTCGGCGAGAGAGCCGCGTCAGTTGGCACCATTATGCAATGCAGCGAAACCTAGAATACTGGCCCCGTGACGCCTTCTACACTGCAAACCGAAAAACACCCGGATAGGAGTAAATGGCTCATCGCGTAGCGCACTCCCGAAAAGGGGTTTTTATACTCCTCAGAATAGGAGTATATCGTCTACTCCTCTGCTTGAAGGGATACTTTCGGAGTGCTAGAAGGAGTAAAGTGTTACCGCTCTGCAGACGGGAGTTTATTTAGGAGTAAAGTTGTGATCACAAAGGAGTTAGCATGGCAATTAATAGAAGTATTATATACTCCTTTGCAGCTACTTTTATAGTACATTTCAGGAGTACGTGCCTGTTCCTTTTAAGTAGTTTTGACAGGAAATTTTTGGAGAAATTTTTCTTACTATAGGGTTACATTTATGATTCCCAGATGAGTATATTACTTCACTTGATGCGGAAGCCGATTTGAAATAAAGTATTCGTATGGAAGGCTCATTTTAGAGCTTGATATTCCAGGATAAATGCGTCGATGAACTTACAGTGATTTATTTCAAACAATATTTTATTGGGTACAAAACATTTGAGACATGTGTTCGGCAGCTTGCTTTCGACGGTTACAGAGAACCAACGTCTTGGCCCCTGTAGAAAAGAAGAGTGCCTTAACCCACGCTGTCTTTGGGTACATAATTTAAATACCCAAAGGAATGAAAATAGAGATGCCACACTTGAAAGCAAGGAGGGAACCTTGAAATGCTTCGCTGTCAAAATACAGGCTCCTTCTGAAAGAAAGATTAGAAAAACAAATGCATCAGTGGAATTGCACCTCTAAGCTTGAAGTATGACGTGCTTCAAGTGTAGAAGTCAACCGTTCAGAGTGCACTTTTCAATAAAGTAGGTATTATTGAAGTTTAAACGTTTTTCATGACAAAAGATTAGCTAGCAGAACATAGTAGGTAATCAACTAGCTAATACATACCTGTACCCTGTCGGATGACAGCGGCTAAACGCGGTTTTCAGGGAATCACAAATTCCAGAGAGCCGCTTTCGTAAACGTTAAGGCAATACGGCGAATGGGAAGCAGCATCGATAGGGAACATTTTTTCCGCAAAGCATAAAACTGAAAAAAAATAAAATGGTCTTACTGAGGCACTTGCGCATTCGCGCTGCCTTTGGCTGCGTTCCTGCACCGAAAGAGGCCTCGAGATATAATTTTTTTTTACTTGTCAGAGGTTCCTCATGCTTTTCAGGCACCATATCAGAACCAATTACTGAAATAAAAACATGCAAACAAAAGACAGCGCTTTGCATACACGCAGCGGAAGCTTACATGCAATTTCCTTGATGGGAGAGCCCGCAGCTACGCATTTTCAGGACGTCCTCATTCTGTGTATAGGCCAAAGGCAGGGCAAGGGTGACTGACATAGCAGGCATTGTTAGGAATAGAAAGCTACCACCAGACCCACCCTCCCGCCGCCACCTGTCTTCTGTTAAGCTTTGCCCTCACATTCGTGGCCAGGGTTCAAAAGAAAGCATTCTAGACAGGTCTATCTGGCTGGGTAAGGAATATACTTTCGGGAAAGAACGCCAACCAGAAAAAAAAAACATGTTTGGGAATCTTGGTTCTTTCAGCAGGTGTGACTGCGAGTGAGTCACAGCTTGCCTTTTTTAAGCCTGCGGTTAGTCATCCGCCGGGTCACTGATCGTAGACAGTTGATGCAAGGATAGTTCCCTCGAAGTCAGTCTTGTCAACCCGCGCTTCCTTCCTTGTTCATTTGTTTGGCATCCGCTTTGTGCTGCTTCAGTTTTTCTGGGAAATGCTTGCTTTCGCCAATGTACTACGTCCAGCACGAGCAGGGGTTCTCGTACACTGGCGTAAGCTTTATTCTTTTTCTTTCGCTGCCTTCCTGGGATCAGCAGTCTGAACCGGAACGCTTGCCTCCACGAGTTTCACATAATGGAATGTGTTCGGAAACTGCACGCGAAGTGGAAACTTCTTTTAACATTTTTCAAATGCGAAGAGCTTACAAGATACCACATTTTGGAACTAGACGCCTAACCATCCAGAAAAGGCAGCGTTCAGTATGGTTGAAACCTCATGTCCGCTGCCGAAAATCGCTGCAACGTTAAGATGCCACCAACTCGGAAAATGTAACAGTTTAGCTAATCTCCGTGAGCGCTAAGGCGTCGCCATGTCCTGTGCTATGACTGAAAAGAATAAAATCGCTTGCATTGTTTGCATAACAAGGCCCTCTTAAAACACAGGAAAGGAAGCAACCGATTAGGGCACGGTTCTCAGCACTGTTCGTAATAACGTGACAAAAATTCACAGACCCCAAGGCTGTGCATTTTCACCTGTCATTGCCTGTACAGCTTTTCCACATTCATGGGGCGTGAACGCATGAAGAAAATTTGGTCCCTAGAAGAACTGACCGTACTTCCAGCTGTACATGTTAGCGTAACAGCCACGACTGCAGTGCCACACTCTTTTTTTCAGCCGCATGCAACAACAAATTTCTCAGATACTTACTTCATGCCTGCTGTGTGAGTTGGCTCCACCGGACCACAATGAAGCCTTTGCTGTTTTGCTGTTCTCGTTAAGCCTTTCATCTCGGCGCACCCGTGGTTCACAGCAAGTCTACGCACACTGAAAAGGGAGCGGCGTTAAGTGCATGCGCGTCTATGGCATCAAAGGAGAGTTTAATACTGCTTACCAGAACACACGACGATGATAATCCGGTCTTTAGTATTCTTGCAATACAGCGAAAGAACGAGGGGCCGACGATGTCGAGAAAACTGGTGCTTCACACACACATCGCCATGTCGGCGCGGCGAAACGGCAGCAGCCAACACTTGTATGCTGCGTAGACAATGAATGACTAGCCGCTGCTTCTGCACATATTGCTGGCTTGAGTGAGACGTTCATTGCAGCACGTTGCTGCTAAGGTCGATGATGTCCAGTCTTACGTCACGACAAGAGCGCGCAAAGGAGCGGGTGGCAAACTGGCGGCTTCGGGGAGGTCGACGCGTCACACACCGCCATGTTGGCTCGGCTGAGCTCGGCTGGCTAAGCCTCTCGCAGACTGCCGTCGCAGGCGATGCAACACCAAGCGTTCTCCGAATACACTGGGGGCTTCACAGGCACTGTCTGTGGCGCACCTTGGTGCGCGAGGTTGCGGCGATCCGGTGTCTTGTAACATGACAAACGTGCGTGAAGCAGCAAAAGCACAGGCGAGCAGGCAGCGACGACAGAGCCGGCGTCGTCACCTGCAAGTGCAGCGAACCGGCAGCTGCCACTAGGCGGCGGGCAGACACTAAGGAGTGCATAAAGGGCCTGAAGGAGTATTGAAGCCGACATACTCCTTCTTGGAAAAGTAGTAAAATCATGTAAATGCTTTATTTTACTCCTCGATTTCGCGACGGCAGTAAAAAAGGAGGATTTCCTCTTTTTTACTACTTAAAGTCGATTGCGCAATTTTCAATAAGGAGTTTAAAAGCGGACACTAGCCATTTATATTCCTATTTGGGCTTATTTGTGTTTACAGTGTATCGGCATGGCCAGTAACCAGCTCCTTGACGTGTAGCGTCCAGCCGCGACGAATGTCCCAGCGTTCTATGTAGCACGTGCTGGCATCTTCCACTCTTCATCACATGGCGAGCGCTGATCACGCTGGTCGACGTATGTACTGAACGGCAAAAAAAAAAAACGCCAGCGCTGTAGCTCGGGAAGAAAAACTTGAGGGAAAAGTAAATGATGTGAGAAGTTGAACAAAACGTGTGTGTGTGTGCTTCTAGAATCTATAAGCCATCCTAGACTAAGCTGCGCCTTTCTTGCAGTGCATTTCATGCTTATATCTATACTCGAATACAAGATAGTGTGAATTTTTTATTTTATACAACTTATTCGGCATGATTTTAGATAATATTGAAGTTATCTGATCCTGTGAAATGCTCCTGGGCTTATCTGAGTATACCGCGCTTCAAGGGTATCGCAATATTTACCCGTCAACTCGAAATTCTAAAGTTGGTTTCGCCTTTGTTTCTCCCTTAGCGAGGCAGAGCACGCTTTAGAGGACAACTAGTCGCTTGCTGTGCCAAGCCCATCAGTCCTACCGATTGCTTCAGCAGCTGCGCTGGCGACGTTGCTTTGCCATTTCACTGCCAAGCGCAGGGACGCGGGATCGCAGCATTTCAATAAGTTGTGTGCTATGAGATGTTAAGTGCCCTTAAACAACCCCGAGAAATAGAAATCATTGCTGAGCCTCTCCACTACGGTGTCTGAGAGGACACTGTAGTGAAGAAGAATCAGAGACGTTCCACTAGAAAAGGAAAATCAAACCCAAAACTTGATATCAACCTGAGTGCTGAGGCACATACCTTGAATAGAGCAGTCAGTAATGCCTCGGTATAATTCTTGACCAGTCATGTTTCCCAAATTCTCGAACCTATCAGGCGTCCACACTTCTAATTCGCCTGTATTTCGAATATTTTACCTAACGGCAAACCACCGAGTTCTCTTCGCGGCCGTTGGTGCACTCTGGTTTAACACAAAGCTCGGTTTAACACAAAGCTTGTAGGGAAGCCGCCACGGTGGCCAAATGGTTATGGCGCTCGGCTGCTGACCAGAAAGATGCGGGTTGGATCCCGGCCGCGGCGTTCGAATTTTGATGAAGGCGAAATTGTAGAGGCCCGTGTACTGTGTGATTTCAGTCCGCGTTAAAAACCTCCAGGTGGTCGAAATTTCCGGAGCCCTTCACTATGGCGTCCCTCATAGCCTGAGTCGCTTTGGGACGCTAAACCCTCAAAAATAAACCAAATCAAAACTTACACGCATGGCAAAAAGAAATACCATGGCCTTGTAGAATAAGAATAATTACCAGCCTTTCTCCGTCATGGTAGGGACCGTGACCCCAGTAGCTCCCTTCGCCACACGCTAAGTGCCATGTCTGATTGGCACGATGATTACGCAGGCATACATTTCCACGTCTTCACAACTGTCCCACCACACATATCACTGCTTTTTGCGGGCGGAAGTATGCGGCAATCATGTTCCCAGTTCGCAAGCTGTCCTCCGTCGCGTACGCTGAGCAGTATGCTCAGCCTCGCATTATTGGGTGCATGCACCACGCTGCACGAGCTGTGTGTCAGGTTTTCTCATTTGACAGCGATCTCGGGAGTTTTAGTGGCATTCTATTCTTTTTGATTCCCACTGCCTTACTCACGCACTCATTTCCTTGTTGTTGTAGTCGTCGCAGGTCGCGCAGAATATCTTGCACACTCAAGCATCCAGCAACGCAATGATTGGTCACACTGTCTGCACGACAGCTTGTGGCACATATTTGTCTAGTTCTCTCTTATCTTTTTCATGATTCACTTGGCGATCAGTTGCATCAAAGGCACAATTAAAATTTTTATTCGTTTTTTTTATATGCGGAAAGCAATAAAACAACGGAGTCGCAGGAGCGCGAACGTTGTGTTAACGTATCAGGATAGGCGACTGCAGAGGCACAGTTTCACAAGGCAGGATGACCACAGAGATGAAACCGTGGGAGCAAAGCCTTGAGTTATCTCAACCTCTTCAGGCATTTCATTTCAACAAAACACCACCACTATGGTGGCTCAGTAGTAGAGACTACGTACTCCGGCAGTAAGCGCCGCAGCTTAACTTGGCAGACGGTGCGCCGAAATGGGTCTCTTGTGTCCCGAAAAAACAAAAGACGAGGTTTACTTTATGATTAGCGGCTTTTACCAGGAAATCGTAGCGAGTGTGAGATTCCTTTCCGCGCGGTTTTCAAATGATTTTCTGTCGACTGTGAATCTAAACACGGATAATGGTACCACACAACCAGACTACCGGGGGACTCCTAATCCAAATTTAAACGCAGACATCACAGACGCAGAGGTCTGGTACGCAATTGGAAAACTGCGCACAACATCTGCGGCAGGACCAGACAAAGTAACAAATAAGACTCTCAGGAACTTAGATGCAACGTCGATCGCGGCGGTTACAGACCTTATGAACAAATACTGGCATGCAGCCAACATAACCAGAGTGGAAACACGCGAAAATCACTTTTATTCCTAAAGCGGGTAAGAAACTCAGCACTGAGAATCTACGCCCACTTTCATTAACATCATGCCTAGGCAAACTCATGGAGCATGTCATCCTCAATAGGCTCCAAAACTATGCGGAGGACATGAACCTCCTACCTGAAACAATTTTAGGATTCAGGGCCCAACTATCTACCCAGTACATACTCTTGCAGCTTAACAAGGAAATAATTGAAGCTGACCAGGGAACAGGAACGAAAGCAATATTGGGTTTAGACCTTGTTAAAGCTTTCGACAACGTCACCCACAAAGCCATTTTGACAAACTTCTCAGAAATCAACCCCGGAGAAAGGACGTACAATTACATCCCATCCTTCCTCACTAATAGAGCAGCAGTGATAACGGTCGGAACAATAGAGTCTGCCCCAATCACACTAGGAAGTAAAGGAACGCGCAGCCCTTTCCTTTTTAACCTCTCCCTCATCAAAATTCCCCCCAAACTGGCACAAATACCAGACCTACATCACATGTTCTATGCAGATGACATCACACTTTGGGTAACCAAAGGATGCGAAGGCTACATAGAAGACACACTCCAAGCAGCAGTGTACATCACTGAGGCATGCGCATGGGAATCCGGCCTCACTTGTTCTGAGCAAAAATCTGAACTCTTAACATCCCTGCATTTCCCTCTCTCTCTCTCTCTCTCTGAACTCTTCGTGATCCGTCGTAAACAAAGAGGTAGGCGTACCACGATATCCCCCCCGCAAATAAACGTCTATGTTAATGGACGATCTGTCAAAGAGGTAGAGACCATGAGAATACTGGGGTTGTATTTACAAACAAATGGAAAGAATACTGACACACTCACTAAGCTAAAACGCATGGTAGAAGCGACGGCGCGATTAATCCGCCGCACAGCTAACCGCAGACAAGGGGTGTGGGAAAGAGATGTATGCCGACTAGTGCAGGCCTTTGCGCTAAGCAGGATACTCTATGCCACCCCTTATCTCAAATTTTCGAAAGCAGAAAAGGACAAATTGGATAGCATGATACGGCAGGCCTATAAGGCTGCGTTAGGACTCCCACTAAATGCCTCAACCGAAAGGCTTATGAGGCTAGGAATACATAACACCTACAATGAACTGAAAGAAGCCCATTTAATGGCTCAAACAGCGCGATTAGCCAATTCCAGAACTGGCAGGAGTATTCTTACCAGGCTCGGAATTAACTTTCAACCTACGAACAACGATGCTAAAGTAGACTTACCGCACGACTATAGGACGGCCCTACTAATCAAACCACTCCCTAAAAACATGCACCCCTTACACCATGAGGGTAGAAGACAAGCACGAGCCAAAGCCTTACATAACAAATACAGACAGTGCGTTGGAACACTTTATGTAGATGCGGCAGAATACAAACATACCAATGCCTCTGCAATTGTGGTTGTGAACGAGAATGGTGACCACATCGTCTCGGCGACAATCAAAACGAAATCCTCTGAAACGGCAGAAGAGGCGGCTATAGCCCTCGCCCTAGCGCATACCCAAGGGAGCATCATCCTCAGCGATTCCAAAATGGGTATCAATAATTCCGCTAAAGGGCGAATTACAAACACCTCCCTTAGGATCCTTAACGCAACCAAATTCTCACCAAATTATTCGGAATTGATATGGGTCCCAGCCCATTCGGGGAATCTGGGGAACGAGGCAGCCCATAATAAAGCCCGAGGTTTCGTCGACCGCGCAGTGGATGAGTCTGGCTCCCTGAATATCACGAAGGACTCCATGATCACACATCATGATCTCACCAATCATTTTAAACTAGAGAGAATTTTTCCCCCTCCAGACAAAAGACTTACTAAAGAACAAGAGGTTACGTGGCTACAGACGAGATCGATACGCACCCCATCACTCGTCGCGCACGTTTATCCAGATCTTTACAACCCAAACTGAAAACACTGTGGCCAACGTGCTACCTACGATCACATCCTGTGGGACTGCAAAATAGAGCCACCTCCGGGTGATCTAGTTACAGCTCCTTCTCTCGAGCGGTGGGAGACAGTGCTGGCTAGCTCTGACCCCAGAACGCAAGTTTTGGCGGTGTAGTGGGCTGACAAAGTCGTCGAGGGCTATGTACTCTCGACCACTTAACGCGACCTCTTGCCAAGCTCTTTCCGGCGAATAAAATGTTTTACAATCAATCAACGGCAGAAGCTGTACCGTGCTTTGTGCAATATAGTTTTCCCAGAGGCCTTGTACAGGGCCTTGTATTGTGGAGGCTCAGGCAGTCATGTTTTAACGAGGGTTAAAAACTGCAGGTGCCGCCAAGAACAAAAACCACCTTTTTTAAGCTGCACTCCGGAAGCTTACGGTCTAAAAATTTTTAGGGGGAAAGGAATTATTTTTACCCTAGGGATCTCATTGTTTGATTTGCAGAAAGCCGGAAACGACGTTTTTTTTTTACACTGTTAGGAAGGGGTTCATTTTTGGGATGTATTCCAGCGAACCCTAAAGAAAGAATTACCACTAGACCCTTATGGCATCCGGTACTTATCTGTAGAAAATGAGGATGGGGTACCGTTTGACTTAATAATGCTGATAGGCCTCCACTGTATATTGCGCTCCTGAATTGCACGCTAGCTTTGCGACAAAGACGCAAGACCTGCCCGAACTTACTTTCGGGAAAGCATGGACTGGTTTCTGGCCATCCAGAAAGCCGTTGCGGAGCTTCCGGAGTGGCTCTCGAGACTAGAGTCGCTGTGCAATTTCCGTGAATTTTAATCTGACGAAGCCAGATTCATGCTGGCTGACCACGACAATGCCGAGTGTATGTACACCCGCCGTCAAAAGTAAACAGAAGGTGACTTCGTCAAAAAAATTAAATTTTTTTTAAATCTAACGCATAATGGCCCATGTTTGTTGGTGCACAGTATCACAATTACGCTGCACATATGTATTCAAAGATGCATGAATTGGGGGAGAAATTATTAAATTTTTTCGTTAATATTGGCTTCCGTTTACTTTGGACGGCACCAGTAGATAGCATTTAGTGTGTTTTGTTGATTGCTTGTTTTGTTAAATGTTATGTGTCAAAGCCAGGCAATAAAGAAAAAAACCACGGTGGCTCAGTGGTTATGGCGCTCGGCTGCTGACCCGAAAGACACGGTTTCGAACCCAGCCGCCGTGGTCGAATTTCGATGGAGGCAAAAATCTAGAGGCCGTGTACTGTGCATTGTCAGTGCATATTCAAGAGCCTCGGGTGGTCGAAATTTCCGACGCCCTTCGCTACGGCGTACCTCATAGCCGGAGTCGTTTTGGGACGTTAGACCACCGAAAACTAAACTATTTCAACAAAACTTGTTGCGCTCAGCTTCCTCCTATCGGCTGGAATAAAAACGCTTACTTCGACCAAATTTGTTGCACATTTCTTCCCTCTTTTGCCTTGAGCGAGAAAGAACCCATCGGTCAAATTAGTGGCGCAACTGCAGCCATCTATCGGCTGGTGCGCGAAAAATTGAAGCTTGCCTCCCCGTAGTCTGAAGAGAGGGCGATACATACACGCTCACTTCTAGAAGTAATCGCCCCTTTACACTGAAGTAGAAACACAATTTCTGAAAAGCTATGCATGCGTGTCATAGAAAATAAGTCCCACAGCTCCGACGCTTTGAAATATTCGTTCGCGTTACATGGTTCTTGTGTTCGTTTCTGTGTGTTATATTAATTGACGGCGATTTGCGTTGTTCCGAGACGGTTTTAAAATGATGCTTTCTTTCATACACGGTGATTTTTTAACCTTTTCAGATTTTTATTTTTCTAATGTGAAAAATACGTCTGTTTCACCAGTTGGATTGTACAGCAAAGCTGACTGTATGTGTCTGATATCAATATTAAACGAATAATTACCTTAAATTAGCAAATAAACTTGAGTGGTCGAAACTTCCGGAGCCCTTCACTACGGCGTCTCTCATAGCCTCAGTTGCTTTGGGACGTTATACCTCATAAACCAAACCGAACCAACCAAACTTTACTCGAAAGGTGAGCACTATTTTAAATATTCTTGATCGAGTAGGTTGCTCACAATATCTAACGTCAAAAATATGCATTTTAAATCTTGCTGAGTTTCTTTCCACACATTTAGTATTTATAAATAGGCGTCTCTCGCATTTTCCATGCATTAAATACTGGTGCCATTGGTGTATTTGATGTAGAAGCAGATTCTTGATTTCGGAGTTGATACCTCACGCAACGATGCCATTTTATGAATATTTGTAGCGCCACCTCACGTGCCAGCGTCTAGATGACGATGAAGTGACAGCGCTTCAAGTGAACGTCCATGGCTGCCTAGCCAGCGCCTCCTCTATTTTTTATGCGAAGCATACTACTTTAGCTACCACTTCAGCCCTTCAGCGTGGTTATGCGCCTCCAAATCACGTGATACATGACGTCACACCACGTGACACGATGACGTCTCGACAGTGGAGAAACGGGGGCCCACCTCGCGCCGTCGCTGTGGTTGTGCGCCTCCAAATTACGTCACACGATGATGCCACACCACGTGACACGATGACGTCACGACAGTGGAGAAACGGGGGCCCACCTCGTGCCGTCGCTGTGGTTCATCATCATCATCATCAAAACGTTTATTTCCACCGAAATGAGACTCCTTTTTGGACCCCCCGGCACGCAGGCCTAAGGGAGCCCTACTTAGGAGCCTCGCAAACTAAGGTCTGGTGAAGACACATTGTCTCTTCACGGCCTCAGCCGCCAGGCGGATGACTTGTTGCTGCTTAGCGGGGTCCTCGCTCCGCAGCAAGGTCTCCCAGGCTTCTCTACTATATTTTGCTCGGCGCCCGGGCTTCCAGCACATTCCCATATGACATGGTCGAGAGTGCCCCTCTCCCCGCACGTTATACAATATTGGTCTTTCTCCTCTTTGGAGATTGTTACGTATACCCAGAAGGGGCTTATATGATTCCCCCTTGCAATCTTCTCCACGCAATTGCCTCCTCTTTTGCGAGGGAACGGTCGGGCGGCGGATAGACCCTCCTGCTAAGCTTATAATGTGTCGCTGTGGTTGTGCGCCTCCAAATTACGCGACACGATGATGCCACACCACGTGACACGATGACGTCACGACAGATCGCCGTCACGCGCTGGGAGAGGGAGAACGATGCCATCGCACAGACGCCGGAATGTCCTCGAGCGGCATTCCCGCGCATTTCGAACGCGCGTTCATACTCGGTGTAGGTGAAACGCTCGCTCCACCGGGCAGGCGGACGCGGCTTCCGTGGCAATCCAGGCGCTCACCCAACGCGCGTCTCGGGGTTGGTCGGCGTTCCGCTGTAGACATGCCGTTGTCTTCCCCCACGACGAAGGCTTCTAGTGGTTGTATTAAAATGACCAAGTATTCAACGAAGGAAAGCCATGTATTACCAAGCCTAGCCATCAATATGCTTCGCATCTGACTTGGCTTAACCTTAGCTAAGCCTCAGCCATTTTTATTTTTATTTTTATTTTAGGCGCTGGCCTAGCAGAGCTGACGCGTCCTTCAGCTCGCAGCCGCTTTCTTCATCAAGCGTCACGGGTCTTCCTCAATAAATGTAGACCACTCTTCCACATATTCACTAGGTGAACGACAACTCATCTAGCTTTCAAATGTGTTCTTTTCACGTTTAGTATTTGGGACCACGCTTTCAGAAAATTTAAATACGGAGTTCAGTTTCGATGTTGACGGCCATCAATTCTGCAGTACAAGCATGGCACCTAAATTAATAAAATGTTTAATGCTCAATTTCAGTTTATCATTCTTCTAATTATTGATCCATACAAGATGCATAATGTCCTCTTTGCTGTACTTAAATTCAATTCAATTCAATTTTATTTTCCAGTTAAACACTGGAACGTTCTCCGCGCTAAAAGGACTGACTGGGCCTTGACTGAGCCACGGAGACGGTTACAGACATAACTTCCAAAATTTTAAAAATGAAACTTTAAGTGTTGAAATAAATCAACTTATATATTTCTTGAGCAGTATATGTGTGTCAAGGTCTTCGACGCGAAGAGAACATCTTCAGTTTACCCTGTAATAAAAGATGAATCACATTTAAACGAGTACCTGCAAAAAAAATAAAAAAATAATAATACACGGACGGATAGCGAACACGGTGGCACGAAAGACTGGGTGTCTATATCTTCATTATATGTCGCAACTCATGTCTCTATCATCAGGCTGCAAAAATACGCTCAACACCCCCTGTACAGACGTCACCTATGCCACGACTTGCCAAAACCCATCAAGAGAGCAACACGTGGTATAACTTCTAGGTGCTGGTTGCGATTACTGTTTTACAAGAATGAGAACATGCGTGCTTACGCATTTGAGGTTTCGAAAATAAGAAACAGCCACACTACCACTGAGAACAACTAGCCGCTATGTGTCAGCTGGGGCCAGCCAGGTTGTGCGGATGCTCCCAAAGAGGTATTGTTTCTAAAAAAACGGCAATGATCTACTCGCGTTCGCTTTGGATTGAAAGGTGCTCTAAACTTCGCGCTTTTAAACCCAAGGCTACAAAAAAGTGGGCAGCGCGCCAGGTTATGAGCTGGAAAACACCATCAGATTTCCTCCGGTCGCAGAAGATTTCTGCAGAAAAGATGCTCTATGCTGTGCGATGTCAGTGCACATTAAAGATCCCCATGTGGTCAAAATTATTTCCACTACGACACACCTTTTAAAGCGAAAGCTTTACTACTTGCACTTCCAGCCTTTGGCGTGGCGCGGCGGTGCCACCACCACCGGCGCCTAACGCCTGCGCTCTCCGCTAGGAGCGCAACAGGTGCTTTGTGACATCACGCCGAAGAGAAGGGCGACCGACTCGCGCCGTCGCAAGCCGCGGCGGTGCCACCACGGCGTGGCCTCCGCGATCGAAGCGCGCTTGTAAGGCGGAAGCCTTTAATGCCTCATCGTTGTAAGCAGGAGCTGTCGACAGAAATGTCACGCTTTTCAATTGGTCGAAACGGTCGTGACGTCAGAGAGCGCGAATTTCAAACGGGGCCAATTGTACTTTTCAACATTTTATAAATGATTCGGAAGAAGATTACACCCTACTTGAAATAGTACCAAGGCAAAAAGGAGACTCAAATCTCTTCATCCTTAATGTATACAACCCGCCCAGAAACAAAGGCAATGGGCTCCCACACTTGTTGATAAACACAGTAAAGCTGGCTGCTAGGGCTCAACTAATAATTGTGGGAGACTTCAACGCTCAACACCCAGCATGGGGATATACCAAAGCAACTCCGAAAGGGAACCTGCTCTGGCAAATCATACAGTCACTAGGGCTCACAACGCTAAACAACCCGAGCGACCACACACGCATGGGTAACAGTGTATGTGTCGACACATCTCCAGACCTATCCCTCTCTAAAAACGTCAAGGACGCAAAGTGGGTCAACACCGGGCAAAACCTTGGTAGTGATCATTTCATCCTTAGCATCACCTTCCCCACGACAAAACTTAAAAACAAAGCAAAAGAAATACGAACCACGGATTGGGACAAGTTCAGGCAACTTCGCGACAAAACAGCTCCAAAGGAGATCTCTAACCTTAGCGACTGGGTTATCTCCCTGAATGAGGATGTCAGCTCCACTAGCGTTGCGGTGCCAGTTGAGAAGGAGGAGCAGATTGCAGACTCAAAGCTGCTACACCTGTGACAGGCACAAAAAGGCCTCCAAAAACGCTGGAAGAAGCAAAAACACAACAAGCGACTACGCAAAAAGATCGCTGAAATCGAGAGGCGAATCGAGGAACATACACTTACTCTCCAAAAACAACAATGGAACCAAATATGTGAAAGCGTCAATGGGCAGCTCGGAAATAAGAAGACATGGCATCTTCTAAGACACCTGCTCGACCCAGAACAAACACGTCCCGTGCAACAAAGTCAACTGTACAGACTCATACATAAATATGAGGGTACACCTGAAGACCTAATCAAAGAGCTAGCAGAACGTTATCTAAACACGGATGATGGTACCACTCAACCAGACTACCGGGGGACTCCTAATCCAAATTTAGACGCAGACATCACAGACGCAGAGGTCTGGTACGCAATTGGAAAACTGCGGACAACATCTGCGGCAGGACCAGACAAAGTAACAAATAAGACTCTCAGGAACTTAGACGCAACGTCGATCGCGGCGGTTACAGACCTTATGAACAAATACTGGCATGCAGGCAACATACCACCAGAGTGGAAACACGCGAAAATCACTTTTATTCCTAAAGCGGGTAAGAAACTCAGCACTGAGAATCTACGCCCAATTTCATTAACATCATGCCTAGGCAAACTCATGGAGCATGTCATCCTCAATAGGCTCCAAAACTATGCGGAGGACATGAACCTCCTACCTGAAACAATGTTAGGATTCAGGGCCCAACTATCTACCCAGGACATACTCTTGCAGCTTAACAAGGACATAATTGAAGCTGACGAGGGAACAGGAACGAAAGCAATATTGGGTTTAGACCTTGTTAAAGCTTTCGACAACGTCACCCACAAAGCCATTTTGACAAACTTGTCAGAAATCAACCCCGGAGAAAGGACGTACAACTACATCCGATCCTTCCTCACTAACAGAACAGCAGTGATAACGGTCGGAACAATAGAGTCTGCCCCAATCACACTAGGAAGTAAAGGAACGCCACAGGGCTCCGTCCTGTCCCCTTTCCTTTTTAACCTCTCCCTCATCAAAATTCCCCCCAAACTGGCACAAATACCAGACCTACATCACACGTTCTATGCAGATGACATCACACTTTGGGTAACCAAAGGATGCGAAGGCTACATAGAAGACACACTCCAAGCAGCAGTGGACATCATTGAGGCATGCGCATGGGAATCCGGCCTCACTTGTTCTGAGCAAAAATCTGAACTCTTCGTGATCCGTCGTAAACAAAGAGGTAGGCGTACCACGACATCCCCCCCGCAAATAAACGTCTATGTTAATGGACGATCTGTCAAAGAGGTACAGACCATGAGGATACTGGGGTTGTATTTACAAACAAATGGAAAGAATACTGACACACTCACATAAGCTAAAACGCACGGTAGAAGCGACGGCGCGATTAATCCGCCGCATAGCTAACCGCAGACAAGGGGTGAGGGAAAGAGATTTATGCCGACTAGTGCAGGCCTTTGCGCTAAGCAGGATACTCTATGCCACCCCTTATCTCAAATTTTCGAAAGCAGAAAAGGACAAATTGGATAGTATGATACGGCAGGCCTATAAGGCTGCGTTAGGACTCCCACTAAATGCCTCAACTGAAAGGCTTATGAGGTTAGGAATACATAACACCTATAATGAACTGAAAGAAGCCCATTTAATGGCTCAAACAGCGCGATTAGCCAATTCCAGAACTGGCAGGAGTATTCTTACCAGGCTCGGAATTAACTTTCAACCTACGAATAACGATGCTAAAGTAGATTTACCCCGCGACTATAGGACGGCCCTACTAATCAAACCACTCCCCAAAAACATGCACCCCTTACACCATGAGGGTAGAAGACAGGCAAGAGCCAAAGCCTTACATAACAAATACAGACAGTGCGCTGGAACACTTTATGTAGATGCGGCAGAATACAAAAATACCAATGCCTTTGCAATTGTGGTTGTGAACGAGAATGGTGACCACATCGTCTCGGCGACAATCAAAACGAAATCCTCTGAAACGGCAGAAGAGGCGGCTATAGCCCTCGCCCTAGCGCATACCCAAGGGAGCATCATCTTCAGCGATTCCAAAATGGGTATCAATAATTTCGCTAAAGGGCGAATTACAAACACCTCCCTTAGAATCCTTAACGCAACCAAATTCTCACCAAATTATTCCGAATTGATATGGGTCCCAGCCCATTCGGGGAATCCGGGGAACGAGGCAGCCCACAATAAAGCCCGAGGTTTCGTCGACCGGGCAGTGGATGAGTCTGGCTCCCTGAATTTCACGAAGGACTCCATGATCACATATCATGATCTCACCAATCATTTTAAACTAGAGAGAATTTTCCCCCCTCCAGACAAAAGACTTACTAAAGAACAAGAGGTTACGTGGCGTCGTCTACAGACGAGATCGATACGCACCCCATCACTCCTCGCGCACATTTATCCAGATCTTTACAACCCAAACTGCAAACACTGTGGCCAACGTGCTACCTACGATCACATCCTGTGGGACTGCAAAATAGAGCCACCTCCGGGTGATCTAGTTACAGCTCCTTCTCTCGAGCGGTGGGAGACCGTGCTGGCTAGCTCTGACCCCAGAACGCAAGTTTTGGCGGTGGAGTGGGCTGACAAAGTCGTCGAGGGCTATGTACTCTCGACCACTTAACGCGACCTCTTGCCAAGCTCTTCCCGGCGAATAAAATGTTTTACAATCAATCAATCTACTAACCATGCAACCAATTAAAGGGATCGTTTAGTGATGCTCCAAGTAAGTTTGACTGAGTTTAATTCCCTACTTAACCAATTAGTCAAACCTTTCTAGTCAGACCAGATAAATAAATAAAACACAGTAAGAAATTTGCCGAGCTTGGGAATCAAACCCCGGTCTCCGGAATGCGAGTCGAGCACGCTACCACTCCGCCATGCCAGCTCGATGGTTTGGAATGAACAAAGGTGCGTCTAGTGAATACGGTGTCTTCGTTCACTCCCATCTTCCTCCCTTCCCGTTACGGCGAGGTTTAGGTGTCCACCGAGATATGAGAGACAGATACATTTCCTTTCCTCAAAAACCAATTCACCGACGAGCAAGGCGTATTTGTCCGCGTTTCAGATTGACCCAAGTTGTCGTGACGTCACCGCGCGCAAAATTTGACGGGTGTCCACCGAAATATGTGAGACAGTTACTGCGCAACTTCCTTTCCTCAAATACAATTTTCGACTAGTGTCTACTGAGATATGTGAGACAGTTAATGAGTAATTTCCTTTCCTCAAATACAGTTTTCATTTTGTTCATTACGGCCCCCCCTTTCTTTCACTCACACTTCCTCCCTTCCTGTACGGTTCGGCTCAGGTGTCCACCAAGATGACAAACTACAGACCATTTCCTTTCCTCAAAAATCGTTGCGTTCGAAGGGCAACGCACCGCGCCGAACAGGTTGTGGCGTTCTTTGGACTCCGTGGCAGCGATGTATTGCTTTCGCCATTTCCCCGCTTAACCAAGTTGAGCCACAGCCATTGAGAAATTCTACAAAAAAAATCCTTCCTTACGACGAAACGTCAAAATATCTCGCAAATTGCACACGATCCGAACGTTTTTTTTTTTTTTTCGATTGAACTTCAAGCATCTCAGACAAAGCACGCAGGCTTTTGAGTCCAGCGTTGAGTAGAACGCTTGATCTCTCATGGAGAGAGCAGCAGACAGTCAATAGCGAGTACAATGTGATCAATGAAAATAGGAAGTTGGTTGGTTGGTTTATGGGGTTTAACGTCCTAAAACGACTAAGGCTATGAGAGACGCCGTAGTGGAGGGCTCCGGAAATTTCGACCACCTGGGAAGGTTCGGGAACCGTCAATAGAGCTGTACCACATTATTTCCCAATTTGTCTATCAGTCTTTATTTAGCATTCTTCCGCATAAAACAAAAGAAATCCGAGGACAATAAACTCTGCTAAGAGCAGCTTGACGAGGTTGCTGCCACTTATTTTGGCAGTGAAGAATTTTATGCCAGTGCTAAATACAGAGTGTTAGATATTTTAACACATATAATGTTCGTAACACAGTAGAGCAAGAGAAAATACGCGCATGCATGAAGATCCCGCATATAGGTTCGTGTGTTTAAAACCGTACTCAGCAGAAGCAAAGGAAAAAATTCAGAATTATAGTCCAACATTCATATTTATCTTTGAATACGTACAGGCATATACAATATTGCTAAACGGTAGCTCGCCAAATGATGACGCGCTGCGAGAAAAACTTTAATGCCAGTAGAGGTCGTTGTCGAAGCCGTAGAGTGTATACGTGGCCGCAGTCTTCTCTGCCGCCTCTTCCATACGATGAAACTTATCCGTCGCCGATTCAACCTGAAAGAAGGATCAGGAGAGCGCGATCATGTCTGGCACACCATGCAAGCAGCGCCAACTGCGAAAAGCCACTGATAACTTTTGCACGCTCATAGGGCAGTCACCTTTCTCCGGAGGAAAGCGTCTGCGCGGTCAAAAATACGACAAATGCGAAGGCATCCAAGCCATTTTGCGCGAGAAATATGGCAGTGCAATCTAAAACAATATGTCACAGAAATAATGGCTTTCCAAACAATGCGCAAGACTGATGCATCCAGCTGAACGCGCAACTGTCACAGCAAACAGATGCCGACAAATTGGCCTCAAGTAAGGAGTTATGCCTTCAGTTGCAACAGATCTGTAGCAGGAAGTTTCATGTATCAGATCTAGAGCTGGATGAGTGCCCGTTTCTGCAGATGCTGCAGCCTTATGATCTAGGTGATAGAAATTAACGCCGTTGCTGTGTCGTCCGGCTGCGAAGTTCGGAACGGCATTTAGTTTTTAGCTAGTAATCGCGAGAGAATAGGAAGGAACACAGCATGAGTGCCATTTCTTCTTTAGCCTGACCCCAAGGAAAACTGTGTGCTCTTCATATTCGATAGTTATCAGAGAACCAGCCAACACAAAACAAAGTGGACATTTCTGCTGACGTTTTTCTAATTAAGTGCTTCGCGACGCGATGTTTGCGCTGTTCGGATCTAGCGAAGCACTTTGGTTGGTCATAACTTACGTGTAGTGAAACCTGGCTATTTTAAGTCATCACGGCAACGTCGTTCTCGCAGAGACGCTGCGCGTCCATGAATCAGACGTTGTTCAATGCGACGCTCTTGGCGTAGCAGCCGGCACATATCTCGTGGCAGTAGAGGTGCCTCATCTGCGAGCAGTTCAAGCTGACAAGCCTGCACTGAAGCAGCGGTTGCTGGAAGTAGGCCTGCCGCCAGCCCAGGTCGTCGCCGAAATCGCAATGGGCGCAAGTAGCGCCCGTTCTCTCCGTTGCCAGCGCCATGGGATTCATCTGATCCGCCGTCAATTCCGCCTGAAAGACAAACGTGTAGAGAGAACCATGAGAACCAGTGAGCGTATTAACACATAATGCACGCTTAGCAAAGCACAGTAACCAAAACCATTTCTAGCGGGCTTCATTACTCAGTCACTGCCCAGCTTGTCTGTGGTAGCACCGAAAGACGCTAAAGATATCCAGCATATACCGGGTGTCCCAGCTAAATGTAACCAAACATTTAAAAAAGCCGAAGTGTCCTAGTCCAGTGAAACCAGCTGAGGGTTGTTCATAGTCGCGTGGCCTAGTCGAGTATTTTTTTCGCTCTTGAAAGTTAATTCATTAGTTAAGTTTAATTAGCTAACTTTTTAACTATTGACTTCAGGAAGAAAGTGTAAATGCAAAAGTTTTAGATCACCTCGAAAAACCGCTAGTGGTGCTATTTCCGTCAAGTTACGATTTATGTAGCTTCATTTATTGGCCTTAAAAGAAAGTTGTCACGTAACCAGCTGCTCGCTCACTTGTCTGCCCCAATGTGCACCCAAAGTCTCATCGAGGAGAGGACCAGAAAAAATGGATTTTATTCTTTAAGGCGCGTCTTGGGACGTTAAAGTGGCACAGTTGTCATGTGCAAGCTTTTGCTTATTGTGCGGCTTATGGTTAAAGGCCGGTAAAAAAAACTACTTTACGTAAATATTATTTTGCTGCAAATGTCTCCGTAAGCTGTTTCTCAAAGTGATCTACAACTTTTCTACTGACACTTTGTTCCTCAAGTCAATAATTAAAAAGTTAGTTAATTAAGCTTAACTAATTAGTCAACCTTGAAGAACGAAAAAAATACTGCAGACTAAGTCACGCGACTCTAAACAACCCTCATTTGGTTCCAGGCAGCTAGGACACCCCGTGTTTTTTAAAAGCTTGGTTACATTTAGCTGAGACACCTGGTATAACAAAGATTGCACGCCACAGCCCGAACAGTGTCAGTAAGCTTACTTAGGCTTGGTACCCGATGCGTAGAAGTTATGACGAGTTGAATGCGTGATCACCCGTGTAAGCAGCAGCAGACAGACCGGCTGGTAGCTACAGCGACAAGTTTAGCATTTAGTTTAGAAAACATATCACTCCAAGCGCCACCATATCCTCCCCTACGGGGTATGAAAACCTGCGGGTGGAGGATCTCAATCACTTAACAGAAACTTAATAGAATTTGATCTTGCCACAGCGAAGTTAAAAATTCGCCAGACACACCTAAGACTGCTTAAGTGTGGAAATGCGAGAGCATCACTGTTCCTGGGGGTGAATGACACCATCCGGAACGCTGTACGACGAACGGTTGCATCAGTTTTGATACGCAAGTCTGGCAAAGCCTACGATTGAAGCTGCATATGTCGTAGGTTCGAATCCCTGTTGCAAGCTACCCTCCAGTTTTACTACCACATGTCAGCTATATGTAACAGGAAATCGTGTGCCACCAACCGGAACGCTGTACGACGAACGTTTGCGTCGCAATTTTAGCAGAATGTCCGGTAAACTGGAGCCACATGGAGGTCGGTCAGCGGCAAGTAAATAGAGACGAACGATATACACGATTGACTGATGTGGCGGTGCTCGGCTTGCTGTGTGTGGTTATAAGGCCACTCGATGACGTCACCCTATTTTTATTGCGAAAGCAATACTAGTTGCACTTTCAGCCCGTCGCGTAGCGAGGCCGGTAGCTACCAAGCGCGGCCTAACTTCTGCTCCTGGCACGCGCGGCGCGCTTAGCGGTCTGACGTCACAGCTACAAGAGCGGGGCTCCAACTTGCGCCGTAGCGAGGCCGCAGCTTCCAAGCGCGGCCTAACTCCCGCTCCTGCCGTGCGCGGCGCACTTAGCGGTCGGTTCGGGTGTCCACCGAGTTGACAGAATTACTGCGCCATTTTCTTTCCTCAAAAAGCGGTGCGTTCAAAGGGCAAGGCATGGCGCAGTAATTGTCTGTCATCTCGGTGGGCACCCGAACCACAGGAAGGGAGAAACGCCACCACCCGTTCAGCGCGATGCCTTGCCCTTTGAACGCAACGCTTTTTGATGAAAGGAAATTCTCTGTCATCTCGGTGGACCCCCGAACCGCACCGTACAGGAAGGGAAGAAGTGGGAGTGAAAGAAGAGGGAAGCTTCCAGACAATCATCCGTTAGCGTCAGCCGCTCGTTTTGGCGACCGAGGCACGCATAAATCTCCCAGCACGTGGGGGCCCTCGTGTGGTGAGTTTAATGCCATGTAAAACAAATGGGCAAAACTTTCATAAACATAAGCTTTACTAAGAAAACTACCAAGACACCACCAGCCAAACCAGGCGCAGCCAGGGCTATTGCTTTCGCAATTTCATCAAGACATGTATGTATGTACAATTACAGACAACTTCTTATTTTTCACACATATTCCTCCTTCAGGAAACACATCGTCCTGAAGGAAGCTATGTAGTCGGACAAATAGATGGATATATCCTCGACTTGCTGCACCAATGCCTGGTTCTCAAAGACGAGGTCAATGCAAGTATTTCGCAGGGTTGTCAGAGCCGTGGGAGGCGTTACGAGCGAGAGGAATGAAATGTTCTCCCGCATAAGTGGTAATTCCTTTGGTTTTATATCTAAAGTCTCCACTCACCCTGCCACCACGACAATTGGCAGTTAATGGTTGATCGCAAGAGTTTGCTCACCGTTATCAGCGCTAACGCATACAGCCCTCATCCGTCATCACCGCATGTATACTTTTAAGCGCGATCTAGGCGTCCACTGACACAGGAAGCCAGTTATGCACACTTCCTTTCATTAAAATGATCGGAGTGTAAAACGTTGTCGACGCCAACGCCAATGAACACATGAACGCCGACGGCCTATGGCTTGAAGGCCGCGTTTCACTGACACAGGAAGCCAGTTATGCACCCTTCCTTTCCTTAAAATGATCGGAGTGTAAAACTTTGTAGACGCCAACGCCAATGAACACATGAACGCCGACGGCCTATGGCTTGAAGGCCGCGTTTCACTGACACAGGAAGCCAGTTATGCACACTTCCTTTCCTTAAAATGATCGGAGTGTAAAACTTTGTAGACGCCAACGCCAATGAACACATGAACGCCGACGGCCTATGCCTTGAAGGCCGCGTTTCACTGACACAGGAAGCCAGTTATGCACACTTCCTTTCCTTAAAATGATCGGAGTGTAAAACTTTGTAGACGCCAACGCCAATGAACACATGAACGCCGACGGCCTATGGCTTGAAGGCCGCGTTTCACTGACACAGGAAGCCAGTTATGCACACTTCCTTTCCTTAAAATGATCGGAGTGTAAAACTTTGTAGACGCCAACGCCAATGAACACATGAACGCCGACGGCCTATGGCTTGAAGGCCGCGTTTCACTGACACAGGAAGCCAGTTATGCACACTTCCTTTCCTTAAAATGATCGGAGTGTAAAACTTTGTAGACGCCAACGCCAATGAACACATGAACGCCGACGGCCTATGCCTTGAAGGCCGCGTTTCACTGACACAGGAAGCCAGTTATGCACCCTTCCTTTCCTTAAAATGATCGGAGTGTAAAACTTTGTAGACGCCAACGCCAATGAACACATGAACGCCGACGGCCTATGGCTTGAAGGCCGCGTTTCACTGACACAGGAAGCCAGTTATGCACACTTCCTTTCCTTAAAATGATCGGAGTGTAAAACTTTGTAGACGCCAACGCCAATGAACACATGAACGCCGACGGCCTATGGCTTGAAGGCCGCGTTTCACTGACACAGGAAGCCAGTTATGCACACTTCCTTTCCTTAAAATGATCGGAGTGTAAAACTTTGTAGACGCCAACGCCAATGAACACATGAACGCCGACGGCCTATGGCTTGAAGGCCGCGTTTCACTGACACAGGAAGCCAGTTATGCACACTTCCTTTCCTTAAAATGATCGGAGTGTAAAACTTTGTAGACGCCAACGCCAATGAACACATGAACGCCGACGGCCTATGGCTTGAAGGCCGCGTTTCACTGACACAGGAAGCCAGTTATGCACACTTCCTTTCCTTAAAATGATCGGAGTGTAAAACTTTGTAGACGCCAACGCCAATGAACACATGAACGCCGACGGCCTATGCCTTGAAGGCCGCGTTTCACTGACACAGGAAGCCAGTTATGCACACTTCCTTTCCTTAAAATGATCGGAGTGTAAAACTTTGTAGACGCCAACGCCAATGAACACATGAACGCCGACGGCCTATGGCTTGAAGGCCGCGTTTCACTGACACAGGAAGCCAGTTATGCACACTTCCTTTCCTTAAAATGATCGGAGTGTAAAACTTTGTAGACGCCAACGCCAATGAACACATGAACGCCGACGGCCTATGGCTTGAAGGCCGCGTTTCACTGACACAGGAAGCCAGTTATGCACACTTCCTTTCCTTAAAATGATCGGAGTGTAAAACTTTGTAGACGCCAACGCCAATGAACACATGAACGCCGACGGCCTATGCCTTGAAGGCCGCGTTTCACTGACACAGGAAGCCAGTTATGCACCCTTCCTTTCCTTAAAATGATCGGAGTGTAAAACTTTGTAGACGCCAACGCCAATGAACACATGAACGCCGACGGCCTATGGCTTGAAGGCCGCGTTTCACTGACACAGGAAGCCAGTTATGCACACTTCCTTTCCTTAAAATGATCGGAGTGTAAAACTTTGTAGACGCCAACGCCAATGAACACATGAACGCCGACGGCCTATGCCTTGAAGGCCGCGTTTCACTGACACAGGAAGCCAGTTATGCACACTTCCTTTCCTTAAAATGATCGGAGTGTAAAACTTTGTAGACGCCAACGCCAATGAACACATGAACGCCGACGGCCTATGGCTTGAAGGCCGCGTTTCATTGACACAGGAAGCCAGTTATGCACACTTCCTTTCCTTAAAATGATCGGAGTGTAAAACTTTGTAGACGCCAACGCCAATGAACACATGAACGCCGACGGCCTATGCCTTGAAGGCCGCGTTTCACTGACACAGGAAGCCAGTTATGCACACTTCCTTTCCTTAAAATGATCGGAGTGTAAAACTTTGTAGACGCCAACGCCAATGAACACATGAACGCCGATGGCCTATGGCTTGAAGGCCGCGTTTCACTGACACAGGAAGCCAGTTATGCACACTTCCTTTCCTTAAAATGATCGGAGTGTAAAACTTTGTAGACGCCAACGCCAATGAACACATGAACGCCGACGGCCTATGGCTTGAAGGCCGCGTTTCACTGACACAGGAAGCCAGTTATGCACACTTCCTTTCCTTAAAATGATCGGAGTGTAAAACTTTGTAGACGCCAACGCCAATGAACACATGAACGCCGACGGCCTATGGCTTGAAGGCCGCGTTTCACTGACACAGGAAGCCAGTTATGCACACTTCCTTTCCTTAAAATGATCGGAGTGTAAAACTTTGTAGACGCCAACGCCAATGAACACATGAACGCCGACGGCCTATGCCTTGAAGGCCGCGTTTCACTGACACAGGAAGCCAGTTATGCACACTTCCTTTCCTTAAAATGATCGGAGTGTAAAACTTTGTAGACGCCAACGCCAATGAACACATGAACGCCGACGGCCTATGGCTTGAAGGCCGCGTTTCACTGACACAGGAAGCCAGTTATGCACACTTCCTTTCCTTAAAATGATCGGAGTGTAAAACTTTGTAGACGCCAACGCCAATGAACACATGAACGCCGACGGCCTATGCCTTGAAGGCCGCGTTTCACTGACACAGGAAGCCAGTTATGCACCCTTCCTTTCCTTAAAATGATCGGAGTGTAAAACTTTGTAGACGCCAACGCCAATGAACACATGAACGCCGACGGCCTATGGCTTGAAGGCCGCGTTTCACTGACACAGGAAGCCAGTTATGCACACTTCCTTTCCTTAAAATGATCGGAGTGTAAAACTTTGTAGACGCCAACGCCAATGAACACATGAACGCCGACGGCCTATGCCTTGAAGGCCGCGTTTCACTGACACAGGAAGCCAGTTATGCACACTTCCTTTCCTTAAAATGATCGGAGTGTAAAACTTTGTAGACGCCAACGCCAATGAACACATGAACGCCGACGGCCTATGGCTTGAAGGCCGCGTTTCACTGACACAGGAAGCCAGTTATGCACACTTCCTTTCCTTAAAATGATCGGAGTGTAAAACTTTGTAGACGCCAACGCCAATGAACACATGAACGCCGACGGCCTATGCCTTGAAGGCCGCGTTTCACTGACACAGGAAGCCAGTTATGCACACTTCCTTTCCTTAAAATGATCGGAGTGTAAAACTTTGTAGACGCCAACGCCAATGAACACATGAACGCCGATGGCCTATGGCTTGAAGGCCGCGTTTCACTGACACAGGAAGCCAGTTATGCACACTTCCTTTCCTTAAAATGATCGGAGTGTAAAACTTTGTAGACGCCAACGCCAATGAACACATGAACGCCGACGGCCTATGCCTTGAAGGCCGCGTTTCACTGACACAGGAAGCCAGTTATGCACACTTCCTTTCCTTAAAATGATCGGAGTGTAAAACTTTGTAGACGCCAACGCCAATGAACACATGAACGCCGACGGCCTATGGCTTGAAGGCCGCGTTTCACTGACACAGGAAGCCAGTTATGCACACTTCCTTTCCTTAAAATGATCGGAGTGTAAAACTTTGTAGACGCCAACGCCAATGAACACATGAACGCCGACGGCCTATGCCTTGAAGGCCGCGTTTCACTGACACAGGAAGCCAGTTATGCACCCTTCCTTTCCTTAAAATGATCGGAGTGTAAAACTTTGTAGACGCCAACGCCAATGAACACATGAACGCCGACGGCCTATGGCTTGAAGGCCGCGTTTCACTGACACAGGAAGCCAGTTATGCACCCTTCCTTTCCTTAAAATGATCGGAGTGTAAAACTTTGTAGACGCCAACGCCAATGAACACATGAACGCCGACGGCCTATGGCTTGAAGGCCGCGTTTCACTGACACAGGAAGCCAGTTATGCACACTTCCTTTCCTTAAAATGATCGGAGTGTAAAACTTTGTAGACGCCAACGCCAATGAACACATGAACGCCGACGGCCTATGGCTTGAAGGCCGCGTTTCACTGACACAGGAAGCCAGTTATGCACCCTTCCTTTCCTTAAAATGATCGGAGTGTAAAACTTTGTAGACGCCAACGCCAATGAACACATGAACGCCGACGGCCTATGCCTTGAAGGCCGCGTTTCACTGACACAGGAAGCCAGTTATGCACACTTCCTTTCCTTAAAATGATCGGAGTGTAAAACTTTGCAGACGCCAACGCCAATGAACACATGAACGCCGACGACCTATGGCTTGAAGGCCGCGTTTCACTGACACAGGAAGCCAGTTATGCACACATCCTTTCCTCAAAATGATCGGAGTGTAAAACGTTGACGCCAACGCCAATGAACACATGAACGCCGACGACCTATGGCTTGAAGGCCGCGTTTCACTGACACAGGAAGCCAGTTATGCACACTTCCTTTCCTTAAAATGATCGGAGTGTAAAACTTTGTAGACGCCAACGCCAATGAACACATGAACGCCGACGGCCTATGGCTTGAAGGCCGCGTTTCACTGACACAGGAAGCCAGTTATGCACCCTTCCTTTCCTTAAAATGATCGGAGTGTAAAACTTTGTAGACGCCAACGCCAATGAACACATGAACGCCGACGGCCTATGGCTTGAAGGCCGCGTTTCACTGACACAGGAAGCCAGTTATGCACACTTCCTTTCCTTAAAATGATCGGAGTGTAAAACTTTGTAGACGCCAACGCCAATGAACACATGAACGCCGACGGCCTATGGCTTGAAGGCCGCGTTTCACTGACACAGGAAGCCAGTTATGCACACATCCTTTCCTCAAAATGATCGGAGTGTAAAACGTTGACGCCAACGCCAATGAACACATGAACGCCGACGACCTATGGCTTGAAGGCCGCGTTTCACTGACACAGAAAGCCAGTTATGCAGACTTCCTTTCCTGAGTGTAAAACGTTGTCGACGCCAACGCCAATGAACACATGAACGCCGACGGCCTATGGCTTGAAGGCCGCGTTTCACTGACACAGGAAGCCAGTTATACACACTTCCTTTCCTTAAAATGATCGGAGTGTAAAACGTTGTCGACGCCAACGCCAATGAACACATGAACGCCGACGACCTATGGCTTGAAGGCCGCGTTTCACTGACACAGAAAGCCAGTTATGCAGACTTCCTTTCCTTAAGTGGACGCCAACGCCAATCAACGCCGACGGCCTATGGCTTTAAGGCCGCGTTTCTGGCACAACGTTGTCAATACCTGCAGCCCACATCACTCTCGCTCATTACTCTACGTGCCTATAAGCGCGATTCGGGCGTCCACTGACCAAGCGAGCCAGTTATGCGCACTTCCTTAAAAATGATCGGAGTGCAAAAGGTTGTCAACGCCAATGAACACAATAAACGCCGATGGCCTATAGCTTCAGCGCCGCGTTTCTGACACAACATTGTCAAAGCCAACGCATGCAGCGCACATATGTCACTACTGCCATGTAGCTTGAAGCACAACTGAGTTGCCCACTGTTCCAAGAGGGCAGTTATGCGCCTTCCCTCTGCTTTCCAAGCTCTCACCCCATTGCCTTTGGAGCTCAAACCGCGACTAAGTTGTCCACTGCTGGTTACAACGGACAACGGCGACGCCGCGAGACGCAGAAACAGGCGCCAGAGCTGCGCTCTAAAAGAGCACGCCGTTTGGTTCTCACGAAAGAATAGGAATTAGTGACGCTGTAATTCTGAATCCGGCCGCGCCGCGATGGCTCAGCGGTGACGGCGCTCGGCTGCTGACCCTACAGACGCAGGTGCGATCGCGGCCGCGGCGCCCGAATTTCGATGGAGGCAAACTTCTAGAGGCCCGTGTAGTGTGCGATGTCAGTGCACGTTAAAAGAACCCCAGGTGGTCGAAATTTCCGGAGCCCTTCACTATACGGCGTTTCGCATAGCCTGAGTCGCTTTGGGAAGTTAAACCCCAATAAACCAATGAACCAATTCTGATTCCTTCAAAAAACGAAGAACAATTGTGTGCATGGATCGTGCTCAGAAAGCATCAGACAGCTACTACAAATGCATGCCATTGTACTCTTCATTTCTGTTATGACCCTGAATTTGAACTTCGCTGTTTACCGCTGTCAAGTAAGGTCAGGGCCGGCTTGCACGAACCAAATAAGACCGGCTTATTTCCAGTCTAATCTTATTCGCGGTCTAAAAGCTCTCTCGGTTTTGAAGAAAGGAAAGGCGCATAGCTGGTTCATTTTGTCAGTGGACACCTCATATGCGCTCGAACGCCGACTAAAAGATTGAGTTACCGAACTTTCAGTCGGAGTTCGTGGTGCATTTGAGGTGTCTTATTTGTTTCGTGCAAGCCGACCCAGATGACCATCGCTTACCTACAGTGAACGCAGGTACTGGATGGAATAGGAAACTGCGGTAGCGTCGCGTTGCCGGAAGCCCAGGAAGCGCAGCCCTCAGGTGTAGCTCGTTGTGACGCATTGGGAGGCGCAGCCGATGCAGATGACGTGGCAGCAGGGAAGAATCCTCATGTTCGGGCACACCCCGTCGCAGTACTCGCCCGCGTACAGGAGCTCCAGAAAGCGACTCTGCCGGGTGTTCAGGGCATCGCCGAACGCGTATAATGCGGCCTCCAATCTCCTCGCCGCAGATGCCAAAGACGCTGTCCTCCATGCGGCACCGCCCGAGTGCACCTGATTGTTGACGTAACTTGTTGTGCACAAACCTAACAGCGTTGCAAACTAAACGGGTTGGCAGCCGCTGCTCAGCGATGAGGTGTTCCATTGGAAGCACAACCGAGAGCAGCTCTGATTACGTGTCCAAACTCAGCCAACGCACGCTGGAATGATGGCACAAGCTGATCGCCACGTGCGAAAAGGAGAAAGAGGTAGCGATGATGATGATGATGTCCTCAGACTTAATGGCACATAAAGCGGCTGGGGCTCTAAAAATTTTCAAACTGTTTTTAAAGCACTCCGAGCAAGCTGTGATGGTAGTTCTTATTTTGGCCGAGAAAAAATTATATAGCTTTCTACTGTGAACTCAGTGTAGTATTCCCAACAAATACTGAAGCGCTGCGAACCAAAAAGGATGAGACATTCACCGGCGCGAGAAAGAAATTTATGCAAACAATGTTTTAGACCATTTTTATTACGCACTTGATTACACTTCATAAGCATTTTATACTATGAAAATGAGCACTGAAATCGCATTTGATAAATTTGTAATTTATTGCATTTCCTCTCTAACCGTGAGGGGACGCTACGGTCGCGTCAACAGCTGTTGTGGCTTTCATTTCACACACCACCCCCCTTGACACTTCGTAGCTGGTTTCTCACTGAGCTTGCCACGCTGAGTCTAGAGCTCCTTAGAGACAGAGAACGCTATCGCCACATGCTCTGAAGGCGTCTGGGAGTGCATGCATAAATGCGCGAAAAGGTGACACGTGTGTAAAATAAGGTGGATGAGCGCCTACGGTAGATGAGGACCGGCGAAAAGTCTCTGTCCACCTCAATGCAGCTTCTTTCGTTTTAAAAATAGCTATACTCAAGTTCAGTACTTCTTCAACGGTCACTTCTTTTGCCCCTCGAATTAGAGAGAGAGAATTATACCAATGAAAATGGACATTCGAACACTGTGAAGTATGTATGCATGTAGGGATTTCACTGTTCCAATTCCAAATATCATACTGCTTCCGTTAGACTGTGATCATCCGGCTATTTCGCCGTCTCTTTGCAATTCTAGGGTAAAATCCGGGGTGTAGCTCTCGCGAATTCGAAGTTTTTAGACCACGTCAACTGAAATACGATTACTAAAGATTATTACAGCGTCACTAAAGCCCAGTTTGTAAAGTGGATTTGAAGGTAATTATAGCTGAGGGCTAGCTCACTTCTGAACATTTTTGACACATTTCATCTGTAGTTCTGCCCAATGTTTCAATATTACGCAAAACAGCCACACCTAGAAAAGCTTGCATTTCAGCAATTCATCTGTCAAACAAACACGGTCGCTCCTCTCGTAGTTTTCCGTACTTATACAAGGTAATCTCGTTGATTCCTAGATCACCTCTGGGTGATACTTTGTAAGAGCCTGTATTGTAGTGTACGTGCCCTTAGTTGACCCCATTCCCAACCCCTCGTAGGAGCAGTGGGAGGCTATTCTGCTCAGCGATGATCCTGACCGTCAGCACTGGCTGGTGGGCATGACTTCTGCACCGCGCGTCACAGACGTCACTTATACAGTGACTCACAGTGGTATGGTGACGTCTAATGTACCGGTCACAGCCGACGCATACCTGTTAATTTCTAGTCCTGTAATACCGGAGGGCACACAGGACGAGCGAACAAGCCCGCCGCGGTCTCCGCAGGCATGGGTTATCGCCTAGCTCGTAAGGCAGCCAGTGAACCGACGTTTTCAACAGGCGCGTCATAGCCTTAAGGGTGGATCTTAAATGTACCCAAAATTGCTACTGAGTGTTGGTATTCGTTTTCGTTCTCTGCGAGGGAACTGAAAACAAAATTAAGCTAGGTTAATCTCCGCTTCGTGGCGCTTCATGGCATTCGTGGTGTGCTTAAGGTGTTCACCGACGAAGTGAACTAGCTATGCGCCTTTCCTTTTCTCAACAATTGAGAGAGGTGCAAGTCCATCGCGGCAAAATTTGTGATTCCAGCTAGAATTATCTGCAAAATAAAATGAGCGGTAACTGTCTCACTGATTGCTCGACACCTCAACTCCGCCGTGACGGATGAGAGGAAGGTGGGGGTGAAAGAAGAGAGAGAAGGGGCCATGCTGTAGGGCTGCGAAATAATTTCGACCACAACACCAACTACAAGAAATCCAAGAACTCGATCAGGAGATGGTGAGAGCAACTTTGCTAGCAATAATGAAACACCATGTCAAAGTCAGTGAAGACCTGGAGAAAATGGACGGAAAATACAACTACATTAAAGGGAAAGTAGCGACTACAACGAAGGAAGCACACAGCAAACGCATGAGAGAACACATGAGCAATAGGCCCATCCATTCCGACGAGCAGGAAGCAAGAATACAAAATGTCTAACGGCAAACACACAAGGCTAAACACGAAAGGAAGCTTGAAAATTTGGCAATCGAACTGTAGAGGAATAAAAGGAAAACTCAGTTAATCCACCTCATAAAGAACCAAGAAAAACCGCCGGACATCATTGCCATCCAAGAATACGGGGCAGGGCTAAAACAAGCATAACAGAATACGAGATGTATGACGGAGACGGTTCCGGCAAGGCCGTCACCTTAGTACATAAGTCAATTACGGCAATCTGCAAAATCAACATACCGGATACGGACGTACACCACACTGTACTAGAAATTGTACCAGAAAAACCAGCGGATGACAGCGCTTTCATCATAAACGTATACAGCCCCCCAAAACAAAAGAACCTCAGAATACACGAACTGTTCAAACAAGCCAGCGATATGGCAGGCCAGAACCCACTGTTGATCCTAGGAGACTTTAATGCGGCAAACCCCATTTGGGGGTACCAAAAACTCAATGCCAAAGGTAAAAGCATAGCAGAAAGCGCAGAAAAATACTGCATGGAGCTAGCTAACGAACCCATAACTACGACGAGGATAAGAAACAGCGTCTGCAAAGACACCACGCCTGACCTAGCCTTCTCAAAAAACAACGAGAATATCCAATGGGAAAATACAATGGAAACCTTAGGGAGCGACCACTTCATCCTTAACTTAGAAATAGCCGCAGGAGAAATGAAGAGATGCCTAGGGACTGCCAAAATCACAGACTGGGAAGCCTTCAGAAACCACAGCGACGAAATAATAAAACCGATAACCAACATAGAAGAGTGGTGCACGGAGCTTATGAAGGTCAGACAAAAATACACGAAGATGATCGTTCGCACGGAACAACACCCAGACGTAGACAGCCACCTTCTTCACCTATGGGAAGCACGAAGAAGCCTTATCAGGAGATGGAGGCAGCAAAAACACAACAGGAAACTCAAGCTGAAGATCGCAGAACTGACTAAGAAGGCATCAGAACACGCAGACAACATCGCCACGCAAAACTGGCAACAGTTCACGGAAACACTTAGAGGAACACTAGGCACGTCCCGAACTTGGAATATACTAAGAGCTTTGATAGACCCCTCAAAAACCAAGACGGAAAGCGGCAAGTCCATGAAAAGACTACTCCACACCTTCCCTGGAACGGAAGACCAACTAACACAAGCACTGAGGGAAAAATGCTACGGCACAATCATGCACCCAAAGCAAGACCAAGCATACACCGGCGAAAACAACCCCGCGATGGATAGGCCAATCACCGAGGAGGAAGTAAGGGCAACCATAGGGGAAGCAAAAAAGAATACGGCAGCTGGAAAGGACAAAATAAATAACGCTACCATTAGAAACATGGGAGACACGGCCATCGCCGAGCTTACGAAGTACCTAAACGCTATCTGGGAAAAAGGAATCGTGCCGGCGGAATGGAAACATGAAGAGGTAATTATGATACCCAAGCCGGGTAAAAGACTTCAAATTGAAAACCTAAGACCAATCTCCCTAACCTCCTGTCTAGGGAAGATATACAAGAGGGTGATTAATGAAAGGATCACAAACTACAGGGAGGACAAGAGATATTACCCTGATGCCATGTTTGGCTTCAGAAGGGGACTGTCCACGCAAGACGTACTCCTACAATTAAAGGAGGATGTCCTCACTGAAATACCAAGAAGCGGCGAACACATAGTGCTAGCACTCGACATAAAGGGAGCCTTCGATAACGTGGGACATGCGGCCATCATGGAAGGTCTCAATAACATAAACTGTGGAAGCAGAGCCTTCCGTTATGTCAAAGCCTTCCTCACGGAACGAACAGCTACGATAGGCATCGGAGATACAAGATCGGAGAGCTTCACGGTGCCAAACAAGGGTACCCCGCAAGGCTCAGTAATATCACCGCTACTATTCAACATAGCGATGATAGGACTCACGAAAGTACTGGACGAAATAGAAAACATCAGCTACGCAATGTATGCAGATGACATAACAATATGGACAACCACAGGCTCCCTAGCAGCTAAACATGAGCGGCTACAAAAAGCGATCGACCATACTGAACAATACGCCAGGGCCAGAGGATTATCGTGCTCAGCAGAAAAATCAGAATACGTAAGAATCAAAAAAGGTACACGAAAATAAGACTCCCAAATCATCCTGAAACTCGGAAACGAGACAATACCTGAGAAAACGGAAGTCAGGGTACTTGGAATGTGGCTGCAAAACACAGGCCGATGTAGCAAAACCATTGCCTCTATTAAGAATACAACAGAGCAAGTCGCCAGAATCGTTCGAAGAATCAGCAGTAGAAAGAAGGGTATGAGAGAACACGACACCCTAAGACTCATTGACAGCCTCGTCACGAGCAGGGTTACGTACAGCCTCCCCTACCACGAACTAAACAAGCAAGAGACTCTACAAATCGACACCATACTACGCAAAGCGTACAAAACGGCGCTCAAACTTCCAATGTCCACACCAACCGAAAAACTAATGGCCCTGGGAGTACCAAACACCTTCGACGAACTACGAGAAGCGCAACGTAGTGCGCAAGTAGATAGACTCACTCAAACCAGAACGGGAAGACACCTACTGGAGAAATTACGGCTACCTCAAGGCACACAAAGAGACAAGGAACAGATTAATAATGAAGACAGAAACAACATCCGGGTAAGACCAATACCACGACATATGGATCCGAATTTAAATCATGAAAGACGACAAGCCAGAGTCCGAGCACTCACCAGGGAACTAAGCGACAATCCCAACGTAGTCTACACGGACGCAGCAAAGTACCGATACCAACGAAAAACAATCGCCGTTGTAACAGACGAAGGAGGGCAAGAAATAACGAGCGCAACGATAAACAACCCAAACATAGAAGCAGCTGAAGAAGCCGCCATTGCTCTGGCAATATCGCACTGCAACGCAACAGGACACAACCTCACTATAGTGACGGACTCCAAACAAGCATGTAGAAACTACACAAGAGGCAGGATCGACAGCATCGCCAATCATATTCTACACACGACGAGAAGACACAAAAACACTAAACATAGTATAGCGTGGGTTCCGGGACATGAGGGGATGAGGGGCAACGTGGCAGCAGACGAGTTAGCTCGAGGATACGTCAACCGAGCAGACTCAGCACTTTGCACCACAGGCACCTTTGACCCAGTTACCCCCACGTACTCAGATATACTCGATCATTACAGGGGTCAGCGGAAACGCTACCCAGCCCCACACAAAAGGCTCACCAAAGAGGAGGCGGTAGACTGGCGCAGACTACAAACCGGTACCTACCCACACCTTCACAAACTACACAAGATTTTCCCTACACAATATGCAGACGAATGTCCGTGGTGTCAGGGTAAACCTACACTAGAACATATCACATGGACCTGCCCTAAGGCAGACTTAGAGCCAAGAATAAACCCGGGTGTGATGCAGTGGGAGCACTTGCTGGCCAGCGAGGACGAGGAAGCGCAACGATTCCTTGTGCGCCGAGCCAAAATGGCAGCAGTCAAGTGCGGCATCCTGGACCAAGGATCGACCACGGCGCCCAGTGACCCGTAAGGGTCACGAACACCAATTTATTGACAATAAAGTTTTTTCCATCCATCCACCCGGGGGCATTTCACATGCACTGACATCGCATAGCACATGGGAGGCTCTCCCGTTTCGCCTCCCTCGAAATGAGGCCGCCGAACCTGCCACGGTGGCTCAAATGGCATACTTATGAGCACTCATCAGCCTGCTCGAACTTAAAAACCTGATTGAAATCGGGTTCCTGATCCGGTGTGTGCGGGGGGGGGGGGGGGGGGGGGGGGGGGGGGGAAGAGAGAACACAGCCCGGTGAGAGAGCGCGCGGGCGGCTGCGTCTGCGTCGTCGTTTCCTGCCAATCCCTGATGAGCAGGGCCCATAGGTGGTAACGGTGTGCGGGGTCCATATCGCGTTGGCAATTTTGGTAGATTCGATAGGTTAGGAAGGGAGTGCAGCCTTGTTCGACGTTTGTGACATGTTGGCTGGAAGAGGTCGCACATGAAGGGCTTGTCTCCTCAGTTCTGGGATGCGAAACCTGTCTTTTATGGGAGTGGTGTGTTAGATATGGAGTCGAGTAAGAAGGCGGCGACCCGTTTCCGTTTGCAACAAGCACCTACTAGCAATATAGTCAGCGCCTTTACCCTCGCCCATGTAAAGGCCTCAAGAAAGCGAATGAGCGTCTCCTTCTCTGCCTTCTTTAGCCCTGCGCACTTTTTAGCCCTTTTAGCCCTGCGCCCGGCAGGGCTAAAACATTTTGCCCCTCCTTTCGTGGCAGCTGTCCGCACTGTAGAGCGGTGTCTTCGGACGCCTATCATATAGTGCGGGCGCGCCCCTCCAAACCGTCTATTCCACCCATCCACAACCGAACCCGGGAGGACTAGGAGCCGATCCTGCTCGGCTGCCACGACTTATACCCCTGTCACACGGGCACTTTCGATCCTCATTGAGTCAATGCTCATCGAACTCAATGCAGATCGACGGTTGTCACACGGCCACTTTCAAGCGCAATCGAGCTCGATCCTGCTTGACTCGATGCCGGCCCCTCAAGAGTGCTTGAGGTTCCAAGCACAATCGAAAGCACTCTCGCTCTCACGAAGCTATAGAAATAAACACTAGTTAACAAAACAAAACTACAACTGTTGTTGTTGTAATTGATTAAAATGCAAGACAGAACATTTTCAGGCACTATGCCTGCTTATATGCAAACATATTTATATATAATCTCGGCACCACGCTCCAAGCTTCGCCGTCAGTGTAAAAACAAAGATGGCGTCGTCCTGCTCGTCGACGCGCACACGGTGGAGCGAGCGCGAGACAGCCGCTGTCATCGACTGCTGGCTAGACCGCCTAGATAATTTGCGGCACCAGAAGAGAAACGCCGTAGTCTACGCAGAAATCGCGGAGGCGTTGCGGACCCTCGGGTTCCATCGCACAACAGCAGAGGCACAGAGGTACAGTCTGGCTACGGATTTGACTGCCGCTGCCCCCGACTGCACAGTGTTGCCGGACATACCTTGTTATGGCTGTTGGAGAAACATTTGGCGCCACCTAACACACATGAGCGAAACTTCTCAAGGAGCATTGAAAATGCCCGTGTAGCACCGGATGTTTCGAGTGTGCTCGAAAATCTCGATGCAGATCGAGTTCAATGAGCATCGAAAGTGTCCGTGTGACAGGGGTATTACAGGCCAAACAAGACTTAGCTGGGTGTGCCCTGGCGGTGGGCAGCGCTACTGGGGTCCTAAACTAGGAACCTTCACCTAGTGCTTGTAAGGATCGGCCCATTACGGGCTGATCCAAGCATAACTTCACGAAGTGGCATCCTCACTTGATAGGGGCGAGCAAATTGACATGGTATTTCTTGACTTCAGTAAAGCGTTTGACCGCGTCTCACACAGCAAACTAATCTTAAAGCTCCAGAACACTGGTCTTCCTCTACCGATTGTGAAATGGATTCAAGCCTACCTTAATAACCGAAAACAGTTCGTCCACGTCAATGGCTGCTCATCTGGAATTCTACCGGTTGGCTCTGGGGTCCCCCAGGGAAGTGTCCTTGGCCCCATTTTATTCCTCATATACATTAATGACATCGTTGCCTCAGTTGACACCGCATCCGTTAGTATAAGGCTGTTTGCAGATGACTGTGTCCTATTCAAAACTATCCGTTGTACCAATGACAAAATCGTTTGAACAATAACCTTAATGCTGTGAACCAGTGGTGTAATCTTTGGT
The DNA here is from genome assembly GCF_055824585.1 of Amblyomma mixtum. Classification (NCBI taxonomy): domain Eukaryota; kingdom Metazoa; phylum Arthropoda; class Arachnida; order Ixodida; family Ixodidae; genus Amblyomma; species Amblyomma mixtum. The sequence continues at coordinate 234,018,414 of NC_143012.1, forward strand.
CTATGGAACTAAACAGAGAAAAATCTGTCCTTCTTCGGGTAACCAACAAGAAATCTCCGGCTCAGTTTTTGTACAAAATCAAAGAATATCCATTAGTTCAGGTCAACGAGTGTAAATACTTAGGTGTTACGATAACTAACAACTTGAACTGGACCAGCCACATTAATAAAATCTGTACATCAGCCCTTAGGAAACTAGGGTTTCTTCGTTTCAAATTAAGGTCGGCCCCTTCCAATGTTAAGCTGCTTGCATACAATACCCTTATCAGATCTCAACTGGAATATGGCTGTACAGTATGGGACCCTCACTTGAAAAAAGACGTAAAATAAACTAGAAATGGTACAGAGAAAGGCAGTTCGTTTCATATTCAATTCATACCGCAGATTAGATTATCCATCGTCTCTAATGAGTGCTAACAACATTTTGACCTTAGAAAGCAGAAGAAAGATTTCCAGGCTGCGGTTTCTGTATCGGCTCTGCAATCACCAACTTGGTATCAACGCGCAATTGTTCATTCATCCACGTGAGGGTCGTCAAACTCGGCACACCCATCTTTACAACCTGGAACCAATCTTTGCGCGTACTAACAGGTTTAAGAACTCATTTTTTCCGCGCACTGTCTCACAATGGAATGCACTCCCAATAGAAGTTTTTTCCGCGCATGATGCAAATGTTTTCGAAGAACGAGTACGAAAAGCTCTGGGTTGATGTTACTCTTCGCTTTTTACTGATTCATTTCTTTTTCTTTCTTTTTCTGTGTTTGCACTGCATGCTGCGCGTTTGATTGCTTTGACTGCTTTGACCTGTTGATTGCTTATGATTGCTTGTGTTTTTTTTTTGTGATTGCTTGCTAATGGTGGCGCTGAATTGCGTTTACTTATGACCTGTATTGCCCTCCTGCTTGGTCTTCAATGACTGCAGTATGTTTTAAATAAATAAATAAAAAATAAATAACTCCTGTTCCTTCGTAGTAAATGTTTTCACCACCACCACCATTGCCTCTGCCTATTCCCAGTCGCCATACAAACCCCTCAACTTCTATACCTACCCCCACCCTTATGGAGTGCCTCGTTGGCCTCGGAGAAGTTGGAGGATCAACTGGCACTAGTGGAACATGCTTGTTCCATTCTCTGACACTCAAATTATGTCGCCAAATAAAGTGCAGTCTTTTCTCTCACGTGCTATATGCCGTTCTCGGGCTTGTGCTAGCGTTCGGTAAAGATTTACATCAACAGACACACAATTCCGAAACCCGGAGAAGGCAGTGCCATGACGTGAAAATAATTGACTAGCCAGCTTGAATTTTACACGTAGCGCTTCCCGTAGCTATGTAATAGATTACCATGGAATTAACTTATTTCGTTACAAAGCGACCTTTTACTCTGGAACTCGTTTTAACGCAGTACCTTTCAGGGTCCCTCTCAGCAGAGAAATCGCCGTAGTTCTTGGCGTTACCTTATCTGGCCTTGTCAGGCCAGGTAATTTTACCGACAGAGATCCGCGAACGCATTAGGATTAAACCTATCCCCAAGAACATGCAAGCGGACCGTCATTACAACAGGAAGAGGGCCAGGGCGAAGACGTTAAGTAAAAAGTATCTAGTGGACGATTGTGCCGTGTATGTTGACGCGGCACATTATATATTACAAGCAAACACGCGTTCGCTGTGAGCACGGTGAACATCTCACGCAGGGTAGCGGCTACGGTGGTCACGGACCGGGTGGAAGACGCCGAAGAGGCTGCAAAGGCACTAGGGATCGTTCAGGAAGGCACTAGCACAATTCTCAGTGATTCCAAAACGGCACTTCGCAACTTTGCGATGGGACGTATCTCCGCCACTGCATACAGAGTTCTTCGTGCGATGCCAAACTGTTGGAAGGAAGTGGATCCGGTGTGGGTCCCAGCCCACGCGGGTGTTCCAGGGAACGAGGCCGCTCACCAGTATACTCGAGGATTTGTCAGCCGAGCCGGTGAGGGGGTCTCCAACCCTGATGTTCCAAGAGGTGAGACGTTAATTACAAATCAGGGCATAACAAATTACATAGAGGTTAGACCTAGCCTGCCCCCTCCACACTTTTCGCTCATCTGCGAACAGGTTACCACGTGGAGGCGGCTGCAAACGCGGTCGCAGCAAAACCCGTGGACATATTCCAATAACTATCCCGATTTGGTAAATCCTATTGTCAGCGCTGCGGCGAGCCTGCCACCTTAGACCACATAACCTGGGACTGCATGGAGGAACCGCCTCAGGCAGATCTGGTCACATCTCCCACGCTTGAAAAATGGGAAGCTGTTCTCGCTAGCCCGGACCTGGACGTTAAGTCCAGGGCCCCGGCAAGAGCGCAGGAGGTCACCGACAGACTCAAACTGGCCTCCACCTGGAGCGTCTTAAGTACGCAAGAACATCACCAGCGTATATTGCTGAAAAATAGTTTTCTCTCTCTTCTCAATCAATCGATCCATCTTGATCCTGCATTCTTCCGCATAGAACAAAAGGAATGCGAGGACAAGAAAAAAAAAGCTGCTCTAAGAAGCCTGACGAGGTTGTTGCACCTTATTTTGGCAGTGGAGAGTTTTATTCACATGCTAAACATAGAGTGTTAGATATTTTAACATATCAAATGCTCTCAACACAGTAGAGGAAGAGAAAATGCGTGCATGCAGCAGCATCCCACGTATAGGTTCATGTGCTTAAAATCGTACTCGGCAGAAGCAAAGGAAAAAAATCCGAATTATGATCCAACATTGACCTTTTGTTTTAATACGTACAGGCATATACAGTAACGCTAAACACAAATATTTGATACATCGCTGCTGGGCTCAAAGAAAAAATGATCTATATTTCAGTTACCGAAGCCCGCCAAGAAAGATGCGCGGCGAGAAAAACTACTGCCAGTCGAGATCGTTGTCGAATCCGTAGAGATTATACGTGGTCCCAGTCTTCTCTGCCGCGTCTTCCATACGATGCAATAGATCGCCGATTCAACCTGAAAAAAGGACCAGTAGACCACGATCAAGCCTGGCACACCATGCAAGCAGCGCCAACTGCGAAAAGCCACTGATAGCTTTTTGCACGCTCATAGAACAGTCCCCTGTCTCCAGAAGAAAGGGTCTGCGCGGTCAGAAAATGCGACAAACACGAATGCATATCAGCCATTTTGCGCGAGAAATATGACAGTGCAATATAAAACAGTATGTCACAGGAAAGAAATAATGTCTTTCCAACCGACGCGCGAGACTGATGCATCCAGTTGAACGCGTAATTGTCACAGCAAACAGGTGCAAACAAATTGGCCTCAAATATGGAGTTATGCCTTCAGTTGCAACAAATTTGTAGCAGCATGTTTCATGCATCATATCTAGAGCTGCATGGGTGCCAGTGTCTACGGAAGCTGCAACCTTATGATCTAGCTGGTAGAAATTGACGCCGGCGCTGTTTCCACTGCGAAGTTAACACAGCATTTCAGGTGCGGAACGGCATTTAGTTTTTAGCTAGTATTTGCGAGAGAATGGGATCCTATCCCAAGGAACCTGATCCTAAGGAAAACAGTGTGCGCTTCATATTCGGTAGTTATCAGAGAAAGAGCCAACAGAAAACAAAGTGGACATTTCTGCTAACGCTTTTCTAATTAAGGGCTTCGAAGCGAGATGTTTCCGCTGTTCGGATCTAGCGAAGCACTTTGCTCATAGCTTAGGTATCATGAAGCCAGGTCCTGGCTTCTGTAAGTCATCAAAGCAGCGTCGTTCTGTCAAACGCTGCGCGTTCATGACTCGGACGTTGCTCACCGCGACGCTCTAGGCGTAGCAGCCGGCACAGATCCCGTGGCAGTAGAGGTGCCCCATCTGCGAGCAGTTCAAGCTGACAAGCCTGCACTGAAGCAGCGGTTGCTGGAAGTAGACCTGCCGCCAGCCCAGATAGTCTCCGAAATCGTACTGGGCGCAAGAAGCGCCCGTGCTGTCCGTTGCCAGCGCCATGAAAGTCATGCGATCCGCCGTCAATTCCTCCTGAAAGACCAACGTGTAGAGAGCACAGTGGTCATGTAGTGGCACATAATGCACGCTAAGCCAATTCACAGCAACTACAACCACTTCTAGAGGGCTTTATTGTTTATTCGATCCCCAGGTTGTCCGTGGTAGCACAGAAAGACGCTGAAGATATCCAGCTCAACGCTTCAGCCGAAGTGCGTAACGGAAAGGTTGCCCGCCACAGCCCAAACTGTCTCAGTAAACATACCCAGGCTTGGCACCCGGTGCGTAAAAATTATGACGAGTTGAATGCGTGAACACCGGTGTAACCAGCAGCAGACAGACGGGCTGCGAGCTATAGCGATTTGCTTAGCATTTAGTTCAGAAAGCCTATGACTAGAAGCACCGCCCAGTCCTCCCCTACGGGTGTGAAAACCGTCAGGCGCAGCATCTTAATCACTTACTCTATAGAAACTAGTGCAATCAGTTGATCTTGCCACAGCAAAATTAAAAATTCGGCAGATACACTTAAGATTACATACGTGTAGCAATGCGAAAGCATCACTCTTGGTGGACGCGAATGACACCACCCGGAACGCTGTACGACGAACGGTTGCATCACAAGTTTTGATACGGAAGTCTGGCGAAGCCTACAATTCAAGTTGCATATGTCTACGGTTCGAATTCTTGTCACAGGCTAGCCTCCAAATATACTAGCACATGTAAAATAAATGCAACGAGAAATCACACGACCCCAACCGGAACGCTTTACGACAAACGGTTGCGTCACAGTTTTGATATGAATGTCTGAGAACACATACTATTGAACGTTCATACGTCGTTGATTCGAACCCATGTGGCAAGCTAGCCTCCAGTTTTACTAGCACATGTAAGCTATATGCAACGGGAAATCCTGTGCCACCACGCGGAACGCTGTACGAAAAACGTTTGCGTCACAATTTTAGCAGAAAGTCGGGAACACTGGAGCCACATGGAGGTCGGCCACCGGCAAGTAAATATTGACGACCGACATACACGATTGACTGATGTGGCGATGCTCGGCTTGTTGTGTGGTTATACTGCCGCTGGATGACATCACCTCATCTTTCTTGCCATCGCTGGGATTTTCTGTACCATCTTAGACTACACACAAGCACACACACACAAACGTCGCCTGTTTTCTCATAGCGGGACAAGTCTAGGAAGGCTACCGAATTAAAAGAGAAGATAAATTTTAGTGCGGATCAAAAAAAATTGCAGACGATAACGTCAATTCCACATGCGGAATTTGACCGCAGCTCATCAGCTGTTTCAGCGTTTTGATAGACTGAGGCAAAGCATTCGAGCAAGACATGTATGCACAATTACAGGCAACTTATTTTTCCCACTTTTTACTTCTTCAAGAAACGCTCCACTAACAGTTCTTGACTCTCGAGAAGGAAGCTTTGTGGCCGGAGAAATAGATGGATATATGCTCGGCTTGCTGCACGAAAGCCTGGTTCTCAAAGATGAGGTCTATGCAAGTATTCCGCGAGGTAGTCACAGCCGTGGAAGGGGTTACGAGCGAGAAGAACGGGATGTTCTCCGATATAAACGCTAATTCCTCTTTGTCTCTATATCTGAAGTCCCCACCCACCCAGACAACCTGGCAGGTGGCAGTTAAAGGTTGATTGCAATAGTTCGCTCACCGTTGTCAGCGCTAACTCATGCATCCCACATATCTCTCATCACCCTACGTACCTATAAGCCCACTTCAGGCGTCCACTGCGCACATCCTTTCCCTAAAATGATCGGAGTGTAAAACGTTCTCAACGCCAACGCCAATGAACACAATGAACGCTCACGGCCTATGGCTTGAGCGCCGCGTTTCTGGCACAACGTTGTCAGTGCCTGCAAACCACATCTCCCTCCCATTACCCTATGCAGTACCTATAAGCGCGATACAAGCGTCCACTGACCAAAGGAGCCAGTTATGCGAACTTCCTTTCCTTAAAATGATCGGAGCGTAAAACGCTGTCAGCGCCAACGCATTTGAACACAATAAAAGCCAAAGCCAATGACTTCAGCGCCCCGTTTCTGGCACAACGTTGTCAATGCCAACGTATCCAGCGCAAATGTGTCCCTAGCGCCACGTAGCTTAAAGCACAATTGAGGCGTCCACTGTTCTAAGAGGGCAGTGATGCGCCTTTCCTCTGATTTCAAAGCTCCAGCTCGATTGATTTCGCAGCTTAAAGCGCGACTAAGGGGTCCAGTGCTGGTTACAACCGACAACGGCGACGCCGTGAAACATAGAAACGGGCGCCTCAGAGCTGCGCTCTAAAGAGGCATGCATAGTTTGCTTGATGCTCACGAAAGAATGTAATTCTGATTTTTTCAAAAAACGAAGACCAATTTTGTGTGTTTGGTTGGTTGATATTGGGGTTTAACGTCCCAAAGCGACTGAGGCTATGAGAGACGCTGTAGTGAAGGGCTCCGGAAATTTCTGCCACCTGGGGTTCTTTAACGTGCACTGACATCGCACAGCACTCGGGCCATTCAGAATTTTGCCTTCAAGAAATTCAGCCGCCGCAGCCGGGATGGCACCCGCGTCTTTCGGGTCAGCAGCCGAGCGCCGTAACCACTTAGCCACCGTGGCGGGGGATTTGGATCGTGTTCAGAAAGCACCAGGCACCTACTTCAAATACATGCCATTGTACTGCCTATTTCAGTTATGACCCTGAATTTGAACTTCACTGTTGACCATTGTCAACTTAGGTCAGATGACCATCGCTTACCTATAGTGAACGCAGGTACTGGATGGAGTAGGAAACTGCGGTAGCGTTGCGTTGCCGGGAACCCACCACGTGCAGCCCTCAAGAGTAGCTCGTTCGGACGCATTGGGCGTCGCAACCGATGCAGATGACGTGGCAGCAGGGAAGAATCCTCATGTTCGGGTACACCCCTATGCAGTAGCCCGCCTGCAGGAGCTCCAGAAAGTGACTCTGCCGGGTCTTCAGGGAGTCGCCGAACGAATATAGGGCGGCGTTCGTTCTCTTGGCCGCCGTTGCCAAAGACGCTGGCCTCCATACGGCAGCGCCCAAGTACACCGGATTGTTGATGTCGCCTGCTGTGCACAAAGCTCACACCGTCGCAGACTAAACGGGCTGACGCTGCTCAGCGATGAGGAGTTCCAAAGGAATCACGACCGAGAGCAGCTGTGATTACGTGTCCAAACTCGGCTCGCGCACGCTGGAATGATGGCGCGAGCTGATCGCCACGTGTGAACAACAACAACAACATAAAAGCACTGGCATCAGGCTGCGATGTCCCCCGCCGTGGGCATGTGCCATTAAGCCTGAGAAGATCATCATCATCATCATCAGTTTTAGAGCGCAGCTCTTTGGCGCCCGTTTCTGAGCTTCGTGGCGTCGCCGTCGCCGTCCACGTTGCCCACTGTAACCAGCAGTAAACACCCTTTAAGCTGCGAAACCAATGGAGGGGGAGCTTGGAAAGCAGAGGGTAAAATTGGTAAATTGGTTTTTGAGGAAAGGAAATGTGCAGTGCCTGTCTCACACATCTCGCTGGACAGCTGAACCAGAGGGAAGGTGCATAACTGCCCTCTTGGAACAGTGGACACCTCAATCGTACCTTAAGCTACGTGGTGGTAGTGACAGATGTGGGCTGCATGCATTGGCATTGACAACGTTGGGCCATTTTAAGGAAAGGCAGTGCGCATAACTGGCTCCCTCAGTCAGTGGACGCCTGAATCGCGCTTATTGGTACATACGTGGGATGATGAGAGAGATGTGGGCTGCATGCGTTAGCGCTGACGACGGTGAGCAAACTCTCGCGATCAACCATTAACTGTGACCTGCCAGGGTGGCAGTGTAGGGGGAGACTTTAATGTAGATATAAAGACAAGCAGGAATTTCTTACCGCTTATGCGGGAGAACATCCCGTTCCTCTCGTTCGTAACGCCTCCCATGGATGTGAAAACCTCGCGAAATACTTGCCCAGACTTCGTATTTGACAACCAGGCATTGTGGTGAAGCAAGTCGAGCATATATGCATCGGAGGTGGTGACGAAGCGCGGTAACGGCCGCTTATCTGTTTTTTCAGCCAACGTCCGCTTCGGCGGACGCGGTTGTTGCTGAGACGCGCGTCTTTTCTTTCCTTTTGCTGTTTCCTCAGATCTTTTAACTCTCCTCTATCTGCACGAGGCAGCGGCGGTGGCTCGGCTGGAGCCAGTTGGCAGGCCCGTGCACTTTCCTTTTCATTCTTCTCTCAGTCGCAACAACAACAACATATGTACATCTATTTCTCCAGCCACAAAGCTTCCTTCATAACAGTCACGAACTGCTAGTGGAGTGTTTCTTGAAGAAAGAAAATGTGTGAAAAATAAGTTCTGTAATTGTACATACATCTCTTGCTCGAATTCTTTGCCCCAATTTATCGAAAGGCTGAAACAGCTGATGAGCTGCGCTTAAATTTCGCATTAGGAGGTAACGTAATCGTCAGCAATTTTAATGGTTCGCTCCTTTCCCCGGAACATGGACCCCAACTTGCATGCGGCCCGTAGGGCAGCCCGGGCGAGGTATGTACAACAAAATCTAGCTACAAAATCCACAACGGTATACACAGACGCGGCTTCATATACAGGAAGCTCACATAACGGCACAGTGGCGATAGTTATTGATTCCAACCTAAAGGAATTAGCTACCGCCTCAGTCAGGGATTGCACGGTAACCGAAGGGGAGTAACTGGCCGCTGCTCTAGCGGCGGTAGCCGGTTATCGAAGCAACACGTCCCTTACCATCCTTACAGATTCGAGAGAAGCGTGCCGTAACTGCATGAACGGCCGCATAGGTCGCGCCGCGCTCCGGCTCCTCCAGAGAGCGACACCACCAAAAGTCACACATAGCATTTACTGGGTGCCAGGACACACCGACATAGCGGGGAACGAACGCGCCGACGAGGTAGCTAGAGGGTATACGAGCCATGCTTCCCCCCATCGGACGATCTACCCGACCGAGTCGGCCCTATCAAAAAAAAAACGTACTCAGACATTCTCAACTAGTACGGATCCGCTATCCGCCGCCTCATCCTGATCTAAATCAACTAGAGGCAGTGTATTGGCGAATATTGCAGACAGAACATTCCCAAACCTGCATATCCTTAGCAAGATTTACCCGACGCAATATCGGGACACTTGCCCGTGGTGTGGCAGCAAACCATCGTTGTACCACATCACGTGGGAATGCAGTAAGAACGACAGCTTTCGTAAAGAACCGAGTCCAGAACAGTAGGAGAGCCGGTTCCCCAGCGGCGATCTGGCTTGCCAACAAGGTCTGATCCAGCACGCCCAACGAGTAGCGAAGCTCAGCGGAGCCCTGGAATAGGGACACCGACCCTGTGAGAAGAAGCTAGATGGACCTCTTCTTTCTGGTCTGCTACTAGCGCAAGACCTTACTATATAGAGCAATAAAAGTATTTCCTACCTACCTTAAGGTGAAAGCCTTTAATGGCTCCCGCTCGCGGTGTGCGCCCATGCTCACGGTGTCCGTCCGGGCTAGAGATGTAAAATTTCAAGAAATTTTGAATGACATGAAAAAAAACATTCTTTTCAGGGTTTTTTTCATGAAAAATTGGAAATTTTGCAAAACGTGTCAAAAACAGATTTATTTGCAACAGCAGAACGATCAATAATAATGCTCCGAAGTTCAGTCGAATATGCAGTTATAGATGGCATATTGTGAAACGAACTTGTTCTATTGCACCGAGAAGATAAATAATGATTTGCACTTCAGGTGATATTTCTGGAAAGAACTTCTTGTTCTATTGCACCGAGAAAGAAAACATGAAAACTGATCTATAAGTCACTCCACATCGGACTCATAGTCACTGTCGCCGGATGCGGCACTACGCGCAGCAGCATGGACTGAAGCTGTGTCCACAGATAGGTTCGACTGCACATACACGAGCTTTCGTACGCGTTCCCCTGAAAGCCTGTTGCGAGTCCTTGTTCGCACGTTTCCGAAACGTGACCAGTTTCGTTCGCAGCTGGCGGTTGATGGTGGCATCTGCAGCAGTCGGCAAGCCAGAGGAGTTAGCGGCATGGTTGGTGCAAAGGCCTTGCCACCAGGTAGATGGGGCCACGTGCTTCGCTTAGTCCCATACCCCTGTCCTGGATCAAATTCCTGCGGATGTCCTGTACTCTGCTACGTTGTAAATCAAGAAGCTAGGCTTGTATTTGGCTAAAACCGCTTACGTGCACAGCAGCCTATGTTATTTATGCTGTGTGTGTCGCGCTGTAAAATTTTCAGCCATTTTGTTCTACTTCAGTCGTGAGTTCAAGTATTAGTGTGTTTTTAAATCAAGCCTGGATCTTACATGTGACCTGGCCTTCAACCCGCGTACTCGCAGCACGAACATTTTAAAAGCACTACCTGGCACCGGCGATGACGACTGCTCTCCAATCGTTCAACGGTGCACACTGTAATGGTTATCAAAGGAAAAACAAAAACCTAAACTGAATGCAAGCAATCATAAGACCTTGAAATTGCATTGTGAAATTTTCGATGTTTCTTTCCATTTTTGCTCGTCTGAAAAAAACGAAAAAACCGGTTTTTTTCCAAAATTGCAGTGTTTTTTTCAGGCCTTCACATCTCTAGTCCGGGCTCGCCGCGTCCGTTCATGATCGCGGCGTCCGTTCAGCGCGCGGTGTCCGTCCTTGCGCTGGAATCGTGCCAACTGTGGCCTCTCCTGCGCGCAACGGCACAACCTCCTGCGTAATTTCCTTTCCTCAAATTCATTTTCTTCACTACGGGCTCTCTTTCTGTTCCTTCTTTCACTCCCACTTCCTCCCTTCGTCTGCAAACGGATGACAGGTGTCCACCGAGAGATGCGAGACAGTTACTGCGTATTTTCCTTTCCTCAAATAGAATTTTCATTTTCTTCCCTACGGCCACTCTTTTGTCTTTCTTCTTTCACTCCCACTGCCTCCCTTCCTGTACTGTGTGGTTCGGGTGTGCACCGCGACGGTTGCTAGGCAACGGCTCTTGCAGACGCAACAACAACACAAAAGTGCGATTCAGGCGTCCACTGACCCAGGGATCCAGTTATGAGCGCTTCCTTTCCTTAAAATGATCGGAGCGTAAAACGTCAACGCCAACGCCAATGAACAAATGAACGCCGAACGGACAACTGTGCCGGTGACGCCAGGAAACGGGCGCCAAAAAGCTCGCTATAAAACACTGCAATCAAAATAGAGACCGCAGTCACTCATACACCGGGCTCCTCATCCTAGCTCTCCTGGCTCAGAAGCTCATAAACTGCTTCTGCAGTTCCGCGAAATCCTAATTCATTATTGCGACAGCCACCGTCTCTACCCAGTGCCTGCCAAGGGGCTGAGTAAGGCGGAGGAGCGAACTCTGCGGCGCCTGTAGACAGGAACTCTTCTCTGTCCTGCCATAGCAAAACACTTCGATCCGAACACAGATGGGCGCTGCCCGCACTGTGGAGAGATCTGCGATATCTTTCACATGGTGTGGGCATGTGCTCAGAATCCTCACCTTCCCCCTTCCCCCACCGCCACCCGAGAGGCATGGGAGACTGCCCTCCTCAACTGCTCCACACTGGAGTCTCAAAGGCCTCTAGTGAAGCGGGCGCGAGACGGGGCCTCGTCGTGCGGTGTCCCGGACTAAGGATACCGACTATGCAGCAGGGTTTTTTGACCCTCAAACTCTCTTTGAATATTAAAGTTTTTCACCACCACCAGTCGCCAAAGACAATAAAAACCGCACATGCGGAAAGCCCGCCACGCGCCAAGCGGTTCGGGAAAGTGGCGGTGGGTTGACCACAAGGCTTTCGCCAAGCGCATTCACTTTAGCATTTCCAAAGTGTCCTCGGTAATTTTTCTTTTATTTTGGCTGAGAAAAAAATATTCAGTCGCAGTAGTAGTCTTCTACTGTGAACGTGGTGCAGTATTCGCAACAAATAATGAAGCATTCCGAATCAAGAAAGGATGAGATATTCACTGGAGCGTGATCTTCTGTACTGCACATAGACAGAAATAGGACAATATTTGTAAGAATGATTGGTTTGGTTTATTGCTGTTTAACGTCCCAAAGCCACCTAGGCTATGAGGGACGCCGTAGTGAAGGGCTCCGGAAATTTCATCACCTCGGGTTCTTTAATACACAGGCCTCTAGAATTTCGCCTCCATCGAAATTCGGCCCGCCGCGACCGGATTTGTAAGAATGAGTAACAGCACAATTAAAAGCGGAAATTCCAGTGTCTTCTCAAGCGCAATCGGTTTTGGTTTGTTTCTAGATGTGTAGTGCAGCGTTTGGGATCCTGTTTCTCCTGGAAGGAGTTTTCTCGTTAATTTTAATAAACTCAGCATTGGCAGCACGCATATCTTTTATTATTATCCTCTGGGGCACTGTGCAGGATACACGAAGTTTGGCGAAACTAGGGACTTCTCCTATGTCTACTGAGTACCTCAGGTGAAACAACTTATGGCATCAAGAAATAAAATTCATCCGTCTGCACGCTTCCAGTTTCATCCGCTTATCAAGTCGGGTGTGTTGTGGGGCAAGTTGATTTGACATTCGGAGCATTGTAGCGCTGGCACACAAGGAACAGTACCCATGAAGCCAGTGATTGTAGGGCACATGCGAAATCAAGGCAAAAAGCAATAAAACCAGAAAAGACAGGGGATCGCGCAGGCACATATTGAACCCACACTACACAGAAGCAAAAAAACACATGAGTGACTGACCCATTCTGGTCGGCCAGGTATCAGGCACATTCTTGAGTGCACAAAAACCAAAGAGCGGCAGTGAAGGGGAGAGAGGGAAATACATGATAGCAATACTTGGTAAAAAAGAAATTTACGCGCGCCGGCAGTCCTCTGTGGATTGGTGATGACAGAGGTGACGATAAAAACAATAAAACGCCACTGTGGCTCAATGGTTATGGTGCTCGGCTGCTGACCTGAAAGACGCGGGTTCGATCTCGGTCGTGGTGGTTGAATTTCGATGAAGGCGAAATTCTAGAGGCCCGTGTACTGTGCGATGTCAGTGCGCGTTAAAGAACCCCAGGTGGTCGAAATTTCCGGAGCCCTTCACTACGGCGTCTCTCATAGCCTGAGTCGCTTTGGGACGTTAAACCCCGTAAACCAAACCAAAAACAATAAAACGCAAAAGGCAATGACGCGAAAGACATTAAAATCGCGGAAGGTGGTGCGAAGACGTACATCAAAAGAATGAAGTGAAAGGGTGGTTGGAATGGGGATAAAAATGACAAGCCAAAAGTAAACGATGAAAGCCAACCGAAAAAAAAAAAGCCTAAAAAGATACGATGCAAGCCGACAATGAACACGGCCAAAAACGGGGGATGATGGGCTCACCCTAAAGCAGGCCTAAAAGAACAATGATGGCTAAAACTAAGAGGGGGAAGAAAACTAGAATATAAGTATGGAAGTAGCGTTCTCAGAATTTCTAAAGAGAAGTGGCGAATGGGATGGGATGTGAAAAGGCGCCGCGTAAGGAACCAAGGCTCCAAGAAATTACAGTGACTGCGAAAGAAACGCAAACTCCTTTTCCAACAATGCTACTGATGGCGTACTGACGCATACGTTGTGTTGCTTGTTGATGCAACCTGCCTCAATTATTTCCCGAGTGATTTGGTTGCTGCTCTTTGTGATAATTTTTTTTTCCTTATACATGGAGGGTTCCGGCGACAAGGACTACCGTCAAGAACGTGGACGGCTAAGTTGCTAGAACTAGAGTTGCGGTCGAGTAGTCTCTTATTAATACGTCGACCAGTCTGGCCGATGTATTCTCCGCCTCAAGACAGAGGGATTGAGTACACAACTCCTGCGCTGCAACTTACGAAAGGATCACGATGCCTAACAGAGCATTCGCGAACTTTTTCACCGCAACCGTTCACTCTGCTGCAGAGTCTAGAGAGGTCGTGAGGGGCTGGAAGAAACAACGTCCACTCTAGTTTTCGCATATCAGAATGGTGGGCCTGTTGGTATGGCATGTAAAAGTAGAAAAACCAGGCAAAAAAGACACACACACAAGGAGAGAGCAACAAGGGACAACCAGCCTTCGTCCTGTATTGTTCTCTCTTTGTGTGTTCGTCTTTTTTGGCTGGTTTTGCCTGCTTTGGCTGCAGACGTACTAAAACATTCTCCCCATAGTCATCTTGTTCGCACGGTGATCGCTACTGACATCAAATAGGCATATGACAACGTCCTACACTCTTCTATTCTTGGCACCCTTCAAGATCTCGGTCTCCCGCATCGCTTTCTCCTTTCAATTCGCTCATTTTTAACAAACAGAACCTTCAGTGTACGTGTCCATGGGAAGCCTTTTGGTCACTTTACCTCCAACCGCGGTGTACCCCAGGACTCCGTCCTCGCCCCCACATTATTTAATGTAACTTTTATACCTCTTGTCCGAGCCCTAGAGAAAATTACTTCTGTACGCGTCCTTGCGTATGCCGACGACATAACCTTGTGGTCTTGTCATCCAGATGCGTCTGTGCAACAGTAGGCACTCCAGCAAGCGCTGGATGCCTTAACGTCACCACTACCCCCTTTGGGTCTGACTCTGTCGTGTAATAAATCTTGTTTCATTCGCATTGGAAACAGAAGTGGCTTACGGAACGCAGCACCTTTTACCTTCACGGTAGATAATTCTCCAATTCCTCAAGTAGACAGTGTGCGTGTTCTAAGTCTTCTTCTTCATACATCTGGGACTGGGACTCCGTGGCTAAACGTGACCCGTAAATCGGCTCACGCTACTCTCGGTCTGGTTCGAGGCATAGCTATGCGCTCTGGCGGAGCGCGTTTTGATACTGCCCGTCAGCTCATGCGCTCCATCCTTCAGCCGCGGATAGTGTACCAGGCGCAATTTCATCGCCTCACCCGCCGACAGTGGGACTCCCTTGAATCAATCAATCGGGAGGCTATGCGCGCCATAACTTATCTTCCTCGTATCACACCCATACCCATTCTGCAAGAGTACGCTCAACTTAATACATTGAGTGAACTTATCGACCAGCATGAGGCAAACAGAGCACGCAAGATGTCGCTTCAGCTTCATCGTTTACAGAGTCTTCCTCCATGGTCATACTGTCAACTAACAGACAATCTCCCCTCTGTTTCGACGCCGATATCAGCCGCCCATCTTCCTTCAGGGTGCATAATATACACCAATGCATCACACACAGCACTGCAGGGAGTTACTGCAGTTTACAGTCCCTCCCATCCTCATCTTAACTCCCGAGCTACATATAGCTCGGATACTTGCTCCCCCTTGCCTTGGAGCTTCAGGCGATACACAATGCCAATGCTTCCCTTTCACTCGTACCCCCTTTCGATATTGTTCACATTTACACCGACTCCCTTGCCGCCCTTAAGCAGCTTAAGGCTGTACAGCGCACATTCCAAGTTACACAATCCATTCACCAACTTTGCACAAAATACCCCTGTCCTGTGCGTATACACTGGATTCGCGGGCAAGCCCAGGATCCGCATAATATTCATGTGGATGCAATGACACACCTTGACACATCCGATATCCCGCCACCTTCACCTCTTCCCTCAGATCCGTTCCTGTCCCATGTTTCCGAGAAACAGGCTTTGCGTCAGCGAACACGCGCTCTAATTCCTCCGTGTTCGTACCCTCTCCCCCGGAGTCTCACTCGGGAGGAGGAGGTATCTGTGCGCCGGAGTCGGGCAGGAGCGGCTCTGACTCCTTCTGTGCGTCATCGGTGGCGTGACAAACGTTACGAAGTGACTGACAAGTGTCCCCATTGTGGTGCTGCGCCCGACCAGTGTGACGAAAAAGACTTGCTGTGGACTTGCCCGGCTACAGCTTCCGTGAGACGACGCTTCCTAAGAAAGGTTGGCCTGCGATGGGACGTTGCAGACGACTATCGCAAGTGGACTCAAGATAATCGCTTTATCGCGAACTTTTGCCGCTTTTTAAGCGAGGCTTGTTTGCACTCCTTTTTATAACTTTATTTCCCTTTTTCAATATGCCTAATGGCAAACAGCTCGAATAAAAAAAAAGACTATTTCTGCCGCCTCGGAGATGTAGAGGTGCTTGATGATCTCCCTAGACTGCTCCTGCACTTTCGACTACCGTGGCAACTGCATATTCCTTCCTCGGATCGTTTAAACGGTTGCTAAGAATAAAATATAACTTATTACACTATTGTATTCAGTAAACAAAGGCTTGCTAGTAAATAATCCTTTCTTCATCTTCTTGCACACAAAGCCGCAGTGCTGCCGCAGTGCGCCGCATGGAAACACGCGGCGCGCTCGCACAGCTCGTGCGAAGAAGAAGGCGAGCTTGCACCCGATCCGGACGCATTTTTGTTCTCTCCCCTCTTCAACAGCTGTTCACAAGGTAGGCATATGCCAAGTTCCTGGCACAACTGCGCTTACATATGAATGCACAACTAGGAGGCCTCAGGAACGCGTGTCGCGGCAAAACGCGCTCAGAACCTGTGCCGTAGAACCCGTGAGGTAGTCAATGTGGTAGGCAGCGTTCCCGTCGTTTTCGCCTGTCGGGGCGGCTTTACTGAGCAGCGACTCTCTTCCGCTGCTGAATAGCCTGCGCTAATATTTACAGAGGAAATTTAGGTCTCCACATTATCACGAACTTTCTCCCTCCGCTCCCTTTTTCTCTGCGCATTTTAGGCTTGTCTCTTAAAAACGCCCTCTCTTTTGCAGCGCTAAAGACGCTGCAGCTCTATTAGCGTGAGAGCGTTAAGAAGTGCGTTTCGCAGAAAATCCGGCATCGCCGTCAGTGTCACTGAACGGTGCGAAAAATCCACAATAATCCTCAGAGAAGCGGCCTATAGAAAACAGGTGTGCCACCTAGGTTAGGTGACCTTGCGGTGTCATCGGAACCTGCCCACCGGATTGTGAGCAGTGACCAATTTTGCATATATGGACATTAACCCGTGTACTGTGCGATGTCAGTGCACGTTAAAGAACCCCAGGTGGTCGAAATTTCCGGAGCCCTCCACTACGGCGTCTCTCATAGCCTTAGTCGCTTTGGGACGTTAAACCCCATAAACCAAACCAAACCAAACCATTAACACTATCACGTCATACCCTTAAGGTGGAGCTTAACTGTCCCCTTGAGTTTTTTTTTTTTTTTTTGCACTATGGCAGAGCCCACGTCTGGGCATAGCTGTGCTCCTGCCTTAGAAGAAAACACACATAGGCCACGTTACCATATAACCTAATGCAAAGTGGATCTCAAGGGGATTCCAAGGAGGCTTATTTTCGCGAGTTTTTCCTATTGCGTTCGAGCAGTCGCTATCGTCAGGAATGTATTCCCCGCACTTTAACGAAAGTGACTTGTCTACCTTCAGGAAGGTACAGCCATCATCAACACCAAGCGTTTATTAAGTAAGGAGCCTAGTGGCACCCTGGAACTCCAATTTTTTTTTCATTTCTCGTACGTTGTTCAAGGTGAGCTGTTTGTTTGAACGTCCCAGATGGCTCCTACGTCAGTAAACCTCCGAACCTGGGCCTAGTCAGAGGCTCAAATGTTAGTACATGGGCTGTATAGGGGAGTCTGCCAACAGCTGTAATCAAGGAGCTCTCCTGCTGAACGACGATGTTTACTGGATATGCCGACAAAAGGGCGCTGACGTTTAATTTAATGTGCCCGTGCAGTCACGTGGTCCAGGTAGAACTGTTAACACAAGACATCGTTAGCAATCGCGTACGAGGCAAGCCACTGAATGGTGTGCATTTACATGGCGCACATCACGGGGCCATCTACCGAAAAGGCGTCGTAACGGGAGCCGCTTGTGCAGGCTAGACACCGACTTTGTTTATCCAGGCAACAGTAAAGGCTGCTTTTGTTGCTGCACGTAAGACCCCTCAAAATATTAAATTCATGTGTGTACCCTCTGCCCGACCCACATGGTACTTTTGGCTCAGGACCTCCATTACATTCGCTTTGTGTGGAGGTGAATACTGGAGTTCTCGCTTACGACTCTCTACGAACGCAACAACTCTGAAGCATGTTTCCTATTAATCTGTCTTCATCACAACTCTCGCTGTATAAGTCGAAAGGAGGACGCTATCGGAGATATCGGAGAGGTTACAGGCTGGCCTACCTCCCATGGACGAACGCCTTTAAACCGAGAGAAGGTGATGACCCCGTTCGCAAAAGTGTGCCTCTATGCCGTACCTGCGAGAGATACACAGCCTCCCAAATAACTGTCTGTCCAAAAATGAGCCTTACGCGAGTTCAGGAAGAGCAGCCTGAGATTCACAAACCGAACCGGTGTCTGTATTTGTAACAGCCAACGGAACAAAGGCGCATCGCTTAATCGCTGCCCCGCTTCATTAATAGGGGTGTTGAGATTCTCCGCGATCTATGAATCTGAAAAAGCAGTACTTGCGCTGGATGGGACCACAGATGCTATCGCACTGTACTCGTAAGCGTAAGTTAAGCGTCGCCCAAGTTTTAACGCGACTGTGTTAAACGCCCCGTTACGCAGAAAATCCTGTGTCGGCGCTGTGAGCGATAAATAAGGTGCCATAGGGTGGCTTCGGCAGTCACCCGCGGAGACCTAAGTGGGCAAGCTACAACCCGTGACCTTATGCGGTCTTCACAACCTACCCACCGGATTTCGAGCAAACTAACCCCCCTGGAAAGTGGCAGCTAAATTCATGTTTGATCGCCAATGGTCGTTCGGGAAGAGCAAATTTGGTCGCACAGGACCCACAGGTGTGCAGCACCTGCCATCGCAAGGCAGTGGCACATCGCTTAGCTGCTGCACCACTGCGAAACGAGTGGTATGAGAACTCCCAGGTAAATATGACTGTAAATTTGAGAATCGCCAATTCCACATATATAGGCATTAACTCATTAATGCTGTCACTTCATATCCTTAATTAGGGAGGAGCTTAAGTGTCACATCCCAATTTTTTCTCCTCCATAAATTCACTTTACTCCGCAAAGCCGCCGCTTCACTTGACTGTTGAGGTGTCATTTCCAACAATAAGCGCTCACCGATAAAACCGCACTTGATATAAATGACCCAAATGCTCGCGACATGACTGCGCAGAGGACCCGGATCAAGGAGGCGGAGCCTGCGCAGAGGACCCGGATCAAGGAGGTGTAGTCTGTGCAGAGGACGCGGATCAAGGAGGCGGAGCCTGTGCAGAGGACGCAGATCAAGGAGGCGGAGCCATGCACAGCCATGACGACGAGCCTGCGGGGGCGGTGGCCGAAAAGTCCCGCAAAAAAAGCAAGAAACATCGGCACAAAGGTGCGCGTGCCATCTGTTTCAACGCTGCGTATTGTGTCATATGCGTGATACGACAATACTTTTTGAAATGGGTAGTGAGGGATGGCCGCTACCTCACCCTTTTAACTTTTTCTGCTATAGGTCCCACCACATCCTTGCTCTACAAATCAGTGGTTCCAAAAGACTTCAAACGGAACGGTCGCTCATTCATAAAACAATGGTAAAACACCTGCGTGTCTGTCACACTCATGAGTGCGTTTGGACACTGATGTAGCCCCGATGCGGCTGTTGATTTCTGATTAATACCAGTAAGATGGCTTTTTCACACAAATACATGGCGTCATTAACCGTCACTGTTGGGATGGGCATGTCGACACGTACGCGAGCAGTGTGTGGCGAGTTACTCAGCCAGGAATAAAAGTCAGTATATGTGGACCAGAATAGCATTCCCAGACATGGCGACTGTAAGTGTAATAAGGGCGCAGTTAAACGGGAACGGATGTGAAGTTACAATTTGCAAGTGTCAATACACTAGTGCTTTATAATATATTCTGCTTTAAAAGGCAACATAGCTTATTCGAGCTAAATATGACCAGAAAACGAAGTACAATTACTGCCATCACAGGTCGTTTTCCTAAGTGAACTGCTGCGCCCTGAAACAGATTTAGCGCGAACCACAAAGTCAATGGTACTTTGCATTCACCTCCTTACGGTGGTCACCGAGTTTTTTTTTTTTTTCAATCTGTATATTTCGTGAGGCATGCTTTAAATTTTTAAATCCATTCTTCTCACCAATAACTGCATTTTCGTTACCAGGCAATTACCAGCTTAACAAGAAAAATCTATACGATTGATATTGATCACAAGAAAAACTGGATGGCTTTCTCCTCAAAGACCGTTTATACTCATCAGTCTCAGACGACACGATTAATTTGTTGAGGCCGGCACTGAGCAGCGCCGTCAGCAACAGCACCTCGTGGGGCCGAGCCCGAGGTGCGCAAAAGTCCACCTGGGCTTGATCTCACACCTTGAGGGCGTCAGCCGATTCTTCTCAAATCTAAGTGAACGTGCTACCCACATTAAGCGCATGGAGGTGAATCAGAACTGTACTTAGGAAAACCGCGCAGTTAACTTCACATCCCGCTAATTCCAAGCACATAATTTGAGACAGCAGCAGCGTTAAGTGTCACTACAGTGACACTTAAGCTTCGTATAGTGGTGTAAGGCTCGTTCTCACGAAAATAATTTCGTTATCAACTTATGCAGGCCACTATAAGGTTCATGCCGGAGGTAGATATAAATGAAGACGGGCATTACACAATGGGAATAAAAGTAAAGCTTAAGATTTAGGTTTATGGGGGTTTAACGTCCCAAAGTGACTCGGGCTATGAGGGACGCCGTAGTGGAGGGTTCCGGAAATTTCGACCACCTGCCCTGACATCGCACAGAACACGGGCCTCTGGAATTTCGCCTCCATCAAAATTCGAGTAAAGTGCAAAGCAATGGTGGTGCGTAGCAGAAGCCCAAAACAACACAATAATTTCAAGCAAATGAAATATGTTTAAAATACCGCATCACTCACACTCCTCAAAAGAGTTGGTCTAAGCCACAAGAAAGAACAAACGAAGAAATAACTGAAGTGATAGAACAACCGCGTGGACTTTTAGAGTGATCACGAGTTGATTCTCTCTTCCTTGCGAACAGGGTCACACCAGGCGCCACCATCCCCTAAGCAGCAGCGCCCGCAGCATGGCCAGTCCGGGACCTCGTCACCAGCCAGAGTCGCGTCGCCACTGTCGTCCAGCGAAGAACCTGGCGGCGCGGCCTGTGCCGGCTGCGGCGAGCTGTCGCCATCGTCGCCATTGTTACCGCTTACGGAGGAAGTCGTCGTGCCCACCAAACCACTCGACAGGTGGGGGCTGAACAGACCAGCAGAGTTGCTGACGCCTATAGCGCCGTCCTTTTTAGGCGTTGCACCAAGATGTTATATCCAGATAGACGTTATTCAAGGATTTACTGCGGCGACACTCTGCTCTCTTCATATTGTTTGGCTTGGCGTCTGGGCTCTCGTGCATGACATCATTATTTTCCATGATTTGTGGATGTGATGGCCACCATCACCATGACAGTCGTTATTACCCAGTCATTATTCACGTAGGCGTAACGCTTCGCCGCCGCTTCTGTCCAGTGCATGGTTTGGTTTCGTTTAAGGGGTTTAACGTCCCAAAGCGACTCAGGCTACGAGAGACGCCGTAGTGAAGGGCTGCGGATATTTCGACCACCTAGGGTTCTTTAAGGTGCACTGACATCGCACAGTACACGGCCCTCCAGAATTTCGCCTCCATATAAATTCAACCGCCGTGGTCGGGATCGAACCTGCGGTTATGTCCAATGCTAAAAAAAACTATCTATGACCTAGCAGAGCCCGCAGAAATTGGCGTGCATTTCGAGGGGAAATATTACGACAGTGCAGCAAGGTGGCGCCCAGAAACAAGTTCTCTGAAACTCAGTGGTCGACGTTGAATAAGGCACAAACCGCGTCACTCTAGCGACATAGGTAACTGTGTTGTGTCAAGTTTGAGAAAGCAACGAATCCTTCTGAGACCGCACCAAAACACTGACAAGACATCAAGTCGATTAATCATCAGGAACGCGATGTCCAACCATTCTTTCAAAAAGCACTGTGAGCGCTATATCAAACTTCTATTGACAACACTGTCATCCTCGAAATGCACTCCCTTTGACAACACTCAAAGCAAACGCCTTTCTGGTACACAGATGCATTCAACAACCCTATTGAGAGATTTGCATAGCTCATTACTGCGCATTGGGCGCACCTTTGTAAGGTTCTGGTTAACATTGTTGAAGAAACCTTCGAAAAAACCGCTTAATGGTGACGGAACTGAAGTCCTAGCTAGCCAAAATAAAAATGTTTTTAATTGCGGCATCCCTCTTAGTGCATGTGTCGCTCTGGGAGGCTCAACAACAAATTTTAGCGTTATTAGTAACGTGTAAGTTTTTCCTAGGGCCCATTCCGCCACCGATCGCCAATAGTCCCGACGAACACGCGTAGATCTTCATGATGAGATGGGCAGTACATCCATATCGGCCGAGGAACGTAACGTCCCTGATGCAACGTTCGTCCTCATCGGGTCTAAGAAAGGCGTGGTATCATATGCGTGCACCCCTGGACCGCAAAATAGTAATATGGATTAAGTGAAAAGGACAGAGATTGAGCAAAAGCACCCAATGTTCTCACTTGCTATCGGTGATTTTCGCGACCTCCACAGTGTAGCGTAAGCGTGTTCAACTTTTCCATGACTCGAAGCTTCTGCAAAAGTCATCCCTCACGGTTGTAGGGAAACACGGTTGGTTCTTAACGGAGAAGCTGGGGTCAGTGCTGTGTCAACCTCTTGCGCACATTCATTTCAGCTGCTCGGCCGAATCAATATCGACGCGAATGGTTCACACGCAGAATCGCTGTAGTGAACACTTGGGAGGGTAAACTTTTCTGAGAGGATCTTAACAAGTTTGGCTTCTCTTCCTACAACGCATGACACACTACATCGTCCTGCTATTCACAGGGCCGACGAGGTGGTGATCGACGGCGGACAGCCCGCGCCTGCGGACAACGTGGGACGGGAGGCGGTGAACCAAGCGATCGAAACCAAGAGCGTCGCTTCTTCCGCTGATCCCGGGACTTCGGCGAAGAAGAAGCACAGCAAGAAGAAGCATCGAGAAGCCAAGGAGGGCTCCAAGGTGAAGGCGGCAGAGCCGCCTGATGAAAAGCTATCGCCGGATCAGGAGCCGACAGCGCCCTCGGTAGAGGAACGGGCGAAAACTACCCCGCCCGACCCTTCCGTTCCAGCCGCTGACGAAGGGCAGATAGAACGTGCGCCTCTGCCGGAAGAGACTGCTCCGAAGGACGCCCAGCCTGCGGGCCAGCCGCAACCACCGCCGAAGGCGCCTGATGACACCGCTGCCAAAGAAGATCAGCAGCACGGTGCCCTCAAGCCGGGCGAGGTGACGATCCCAGCAGACCGCCAGAGCATCCGGGGAATGAAGGACGAACACGACGACGAGCGCGACCAGCGGTGCGGTCTCCTGGGCGTGTACCCGCGGTTCCTGCAGAAGTACCGCACGCCCCGCACCGCCCTGACCGCGCTCTGCCTCGTGTCGTTCACCCGGAGCTTCTCCATGAACGGCGTGATGATGGTGGTGCTGCCGTCTCTCGAGCGGCGCTACCAGATCAAGAGCTACGAGAGCGGCATGATCCTGAGCAGCAACGACGTGGCCAGCTGCCTTGCCATGCTGCCCGTGGCCTTCCTGGCCACGCAGCGCCACAAGCCGCGCTTCGTCGGCTCCGGCATCGCCATCATGGGGCTGGGCAACATGGTCGTGGCGATGGTGCATTTCCTGTCTCCGCCGTACAGCCTGGCGGGCGCCGGCTCCGACACATGTCCGGAGATGGGCGCCAGCGATTCGTGCACGGAGTCTGGAAGCATCAGGTGAGTAATCGCGGGCGGCGCCACTTCTCGATATAAATAAGGCGTCTCACATAACAGTACTGATACTTTTAAAGAAACCTGAAAAAGACGAAATTGTTACTTGATGCCAGAATGAGTTCGAACGTTGCTTCCTGTTAGAGAAAGCAGTGGTATTCCTTCTTGTATTATCTCAAGCTTTTAAACGCCGCTCTATGAAGAAATCATTCAAAGTAAAAAATTTCAACTGAGTATTGACATTTTAGCAAAACTTGTATATGGAATAGATGGTGCATATTTCACTCGAAAAGAATTGAAAATTGACAAATGCTTTCTGAAGTACTGGTTGAAAAAAATGTAGCCACATTTAAAATGAGCAAGCACGTTTTTGGTGCGAAAGCACTAGTGGCTTCGCCACCTGGAAAATTCCGGTGAATAGTGAAGCGTGTGAAGGTAATCACAGGGGGAGGAAAGCGCGAGCAATTTCCGTCCGGTCCCGGATAATTGATGAAACCTCCGCTGAAGCTGTAACTGGTCCGCCTATCTCTACCAACGTAATTGAAGGAGGATTTGGTGCTAGCGTCTGTAGTAGAGATCTTACCTAGGGAAGGTTCTAAGAGAAAGATCTGTGACGATTCGTGAACGTGCACCAGTGCCAGCACGAACCCGGTCAGTGACTTTCCCTGAAAGCGGCTGACCGCGCCATCCTGGCGTCGTGTCGCCACGGAGAGTCGTGACCATATAACCAAGGACAAGGGTGCCGCTAGTGGAACACTCTCAAGGTTCTGTTATACTACACATAAATACCTTCGAAGGCCGAAGATTGGATAGCCGTCGCCATAGCTCAGTTGGTAGACCACCCGAAGCGAACTTCAGAGGTCGTGGGCTTGGATTCCACCTGCGGCATGAGGTAGTTTTTCTTCTGCTTTCTAATCAATCATTAATTAATTGATCCAGTAATCTTCCATTGATAAACACATTTTTAAAATTCCCTGTGCTCCTTGAATTCGGTGACTTTTTGCAACCATCTTGTACACACCAATAAATGTTACACACTCTGCACACAGTAACATCGTTTGCCTTGAGATTGGGCACATTCGTAGCATAGTTAATACATGCTTAAACTGAAAAATTTTGCACGCAGAAACGCAAGCTCCGTTTTGATTCGCCAGTTTCAAGAACCTCTGCGTCGGGTTACCCTTTGTCGGTGGTGACAGCTGTACAGTCTAAACCCACCTAAAGAAAGTGGTTTTGTTCAAGACGCGTGAAGACGAGGGAACCTCAAAGAGCCTTATGATCAAAAGTTCTCACTTATCTGCAGAAAGTATTGCACAACAAATGTCTCGAGCAGGTATAAGGCACCGGTGTTTTTTCTCAATTTCGTTGAAGCTTGCCAAACTACGCCCTAGTATCTCTTGCAAAAAAAATAAATAAAAAACGAGCGAGGAACAGCATGAGATAAGTTTAATTCTATGCCGGAACCAAAAGTTCCCTAAATTAGAACCAAAATTCTTTGCCTCCGGCACTTAATGCCAGCAGCAGCTTGAAAACTCCGTCAGTTTGGAAAAAGCGAGAGTTTCGGTTAATGTTCGCTGAAGCCCGATAAAAATTCCCTTCTCGCTAAAGCATGGCACTCACACTCCCTAAAGAATAAAAGATTACCTGCATAGAAAATTCATTTGCTAGGCCCCAAGTGAAGTGTGAATCAGGAGTTGTATATGAGCTAAAATTCAGGGTGGACTCCATATTAGTTGAGACCACCTAAGGTTCTTCATCGTGACGCAAAATCTCATTACACGGCTGTTAGCATTCTGCCTGATCTTATTAAACGTCGTAGGGTAAAGGCTCGGGATATATTTGGCATTGGCTCCATAAATCAACAGTAAACCATTATTTGTTACTAGGGCTAGTTTAGTAGTTTTTTTTTTTTCGCCCGCCGCGGTGGCTCAGTGGTTACGGCGCTCGACTGCTGGCCTCATAGCCTGAGTCGCTTGGGGACGTTAAACCCCAATAAACTAAATCAAACCAAATATTTTAGTTTATTTCCAGGATAATTAGAGAGTATTCATTGGCTTCTTGTCTGTGTGCTTGCTATCTGCCTGTTCAGAGGATTCTGCCGTGAATGAGGACACACACACGTTAAGGATAGCACAACGAGGGAGCTTCAGCCTGGCCTTCACCTTCTGCTATTCTTATTGGATACGTGCTCTCCATCAGTGGCAGAATAACAAATCGACTTTGTTTTAGCAGTCATGACATTTCTATTCTGGATTCCCGGTGATTACGAAGCACTGTGTTCTGACGCGGGTTTAATCCAGCCCGCGCCGTCGAATTTTGATGGAGGCGAAATTCCAGATGCCCGTGTACTGTGCGATGTGAGTGAACGTTAAACTCCAGGTGGTCGAAATTATCCAGAGCCTTTCACTACGAACCCGCCGCGGTGGCTCAGTGGTAAGGCGCTCGTCTACCGAGCTGGAGTACCTGAGTTCGAACCCGGCCGCGGCGGCCGCGTTTCGATGGAGGCGAAACGCAAGAGGCGCCCGTGTGCTGTGCGATGTCAGTGCACATTAAAGATCCCCAGGTGGTCGAAATTATTCCGGAGACCTCCACTACGGCACCTCTTTCTCTCTTTCTTCTTTCACTCCTACCTTCCTCCCTACCCTTACGGCGCGGTTCAGGTGTCCGCCGATATGTGAGACAGTTACTGTGCCATCTACTTTCCTCGAAAACCAAAACCAAACCAAACCCTTCACTACGACGCTCCTCATAGCCTGGACGTTGAACCCTTATAGGCCAAACTAAACCAAACAAGTGTTGAGTAAAGAGGAATCAGTGACTTCTTAAGTTCACATGAGTGTATATTTTCGGGATTTATGTATATTTCCACGATTACAGAAACTTCCGGTTCATGATGATGGCGGGCCAGCTGCTGAGTGGACTCGGTGCCACGCCCATCAACACGGTCACTATCGCCTACCTGGACGAGAACCTGCCCAAGAAGAAGTCCAGCCTGTACATTGGTGAGCACCTGCAACACAACTTTCTCCGGCGTCCTGCAGAAAATCCTGCAAGTACCCAGGGTAGAATGTTATCTCTGTCGCTTTTTTACTTGGAAAAAAATAAAGGTAAATAACCGTCTTTCGTCAAGAATACTGAAACAGGTGTGCTTGAAACATCGTTAGCAATGCATGCCTCCTCGTGCAGTCAGTTGCAAGCCTTCGGAAAAAGCGAAAGAGCAGCATGAGCAATTCCGATTACTTTCCACGCAGTAGGTCTTATGTGGGCAGTGCGTTATAATTTTGTAATAAAATTCCGGCTGGCTTTGGCTAGACATCTATGGCCTCTCTCTACAGCTATGACCCATGTCGTTTAAAGGGGAATGCAAATTCTGTTGTATAAAAAAAGTTTAACGCAAATTTTTCGAGGCCTGTAAGTTTGACGTCGGAAGGGTACTCCGGTCGGAGTACCCACTCAGAGGTCGGAAGGGGTACACCGACTGGAGAAGTTTGCCCGGCAACGTGGCGAGCGCTTCATGAAAGTAGCTGTCTCATAATGCGAGCGTTCCTTTACCGTGTGTATGGTCCTTTTGTGCAGGAATATTCAACAGCATGGCCATTGTGGGACCCTCGATCGGCTTCATTGTGGCCGGCTACACGCTCACCTATTACGTGGACATCGCCACTGACGTCTCTGCGTATGTATTTTCACTTGATGCCTCAACTTGTTCAGTATCGCTACTGTGCCCTCCATTGCGACAGTCTCCGGCTTTGACACTACGGCTGCGCATTCAGATCTGCTGTTGTGTAGATACATTGCTCTAGCACACATTATGCGCACAGCCTTCCCAATAATAGTTGTCGCTTGCACGTAGCCAGGTTGTTTGGCATCTCTAGTGAAATAACTGTGGCTGTTTTATTTTTCTTTCCTGAAAAGATTATGACTGGTTATCTCTATTAGGTAGAAAGAACACCATTTTGTCAGTAGGGGTTTCCTCAACGGCAATTTTTCTTTGACGCATAAAGAGAGACTTGTAGCTGATTAAAGATAATGACCGTAACATGGTGGATGTCACATATGTCAGCGTCGTTGCTTAAACGTTCAAAACCGATTGTGCGCAATGGCGCTGTGCCCCTCTCGTATTCTTGGTCGCCTATTTATAGAAAACACCTCGGTATGTCAACTAGAGAGTTGCAAATCCCCATACGGTAACCGAACAGCTTTAACTGAATGAGGGCCAGCGGCTTAGCCAGAAACTTTTAATGGTTCGGGTTGAGTGCTGCTCCTGACTCTCGAAAGGAAGGGACGGCAGACCGAAGAAGAATTTTAGGTAGTTTGTTAGACGCATGGCGAGCCAACTCTAAGCCGCTAATTATGTGAATTGCTTTGTTAAGTTCCCACTTGGTGAGACAGCATATTGTCAGGTCCAGCCTGAGCACCAGTCCTGGATTACTTTCCGAAACTGCAGTAGGATGACATAACATTCCTGAATGCTTATCTTTCCCTCCATTGCAGCCTCGGCTTGAGTTCCAAGAGCCCCGCGTGGATAGGTGCCTGGTGGATGGGCTTCCTGGTGTCAGCCATCATGGGACTCACACTGGGCCTACTCACCGCCTGCTTCCCGAAGCACCTGCCCGGTACGCGCGCCAGCCATAGATGTCGCCATTTTCACGAAGTACTGAGAAAGGGAACGTGAGACCCTGCAGGGGATTTCACTCAAGTGCGCAGTGCAGTACTAATGGCAATTTTTTATAGTTAAGCGCTTCCTGGAGGCATTAAAATGAAACATGTTGCTTGGCAGTCTCTCCTGATTCATTCCCGTACTGCTGCAGTTCACTAGTTTGGTTCGGATAGTGTCGCCTGTTTATTCTAGAAGTAAAATGATCGCCGATGTGAGGACGACCTGCCATTCGAGTAATGGGATAGCTACGCTGCTCGTTCAATAATGGTCCGTCCCTACCTCGCTTGTTCGCACAATCATATTTTACACCAAGGGAGACGCCTTTCAACAGTACGTATAGCCCGTAATGGATCTGACCTGACGTCCGCTTTTGTGTTGCAAGGATAAAGACACTGCAGTTTGTAATACCTTATAAAATGAAACACGGAACTCTTGCAAGTTTCTTTTAATAAGGGAAACTCACTAAAATAAAAATATATTTCGTTGGCGTGACGTTCGTGTATGGGTCAGATAACCTCTACTACCATAAAATGATTTAATGGGCAGTTCCCATATGAACGGGCGTCATGAAGTGAACCCTGTTCTCAGATACTTAGTGTAACATTGTTACATACGTATTTATATAATAAAAAGCCTTCACATTAGAAAATCTTGAAATACCCGTTGAGGAACTAGCTTAGTGTGTGAAGATGAGGTTTTTGATTGTCAGTAAAATTACTGAAAAACATCTGCGCAGGGGTGCGTTGAATTCCTCCGTCATTTCCTCTTTTTAGAAAGAGGACAGAGTGCCTGGCTATTGCAAACTTTTCGCCATGTGCCACAAAAGCCAAAGACAGCTTTTAGTGCGAAAGTACTGCTCCAGATGTACCAAGCCCGAGCAAGATTCTTCTCATCTTGTCTTGTCTTGCACTCAGAACTAACCTGAGCTTACCCGCGTTACTCGGGTAAGCTGAGACTCACGTTCCTCAAGTTACCCGGGTAAGCTCTAAGTTCGGAGAGTCGCGCAAGCTGCAGCCAATGGGAGGAAGCTCGGGTAACTTCGGAGGAGCGTCATGCCAGCGGTACCCAATGGGAGGAGGGTGCCTCGCCACCTAGGTCACGTAACCTTGTGGCATCATCAAAACTTGCCCTGGCAGGTGGTAGTTAAATTATTGGTCGCGAGAAATTGCCCAGGAAGAGCAACAGTGGTCGCACAGTCCTCTGGTGGTTGTGATAGAAAAGGCCACCTGCCACGTTAATCGCATAATCGCTGCGCCATTGCGCTGGTAGTTGTATAAGGAGTCGCCGCATTCTAGCAATGTTAAGTACAGAATGACCAACTCCTCATATATTGGCATTAATCCACTAAAGCTATCGCGTCATACCCAAGGCGGAGCATAAGTGTCGCCGCCAAATGAACAATTAGCGCCTGTTTTCGCACGTCTACTCGGTTTAACTACGCCAAACCAACTCCTTCTTTTTCGTCAAGGTGATGCCCTAGGGTTACGCATGGATCATATTCATGAAAAAAACTGACCCAGATTTCAGCTCTACTGCACATGGTTTCATTATATCATTTTCTAGAAACTGAAAAAGATGTTGCTCACTGCTCCAAAAGAAACCGCGTTTTTTATGGAGGCAAAATTCAAACATGCTAGTCTACCTTAATCTGCAGGGCTCGTCGAACGCCACCAAGCGTTTAATATCAATCCGCCAAACCTTCACTGCACTCCTACATGGGTGCGATGTCAGTGCACGTTAAAGAACCCCAGGTGGTCGAAATTTCCGGAGCCCTTCACTACGGCGTCCCTCATAGCCTCAGTCGCTTTGGGACGTTAAACCCCAATAAACAAACAAACAAACAAACAAACATTCCTTGTCATTAACGTAGCTACACTAACGCGAATGTCTTAGACAATGCGACGCGGAGGGAATGGTACCGCGGTAGACTTTACGTGCCCAATAACGCGCAGGCTATGCGGAGCTGTGCGCGGAGAAGAAAGCGGACGCGTCCATGTTTTCGGTGGTGAGCATGGTGGCCACGAGCGACTTCGGTCGCCGCCTCACCGACCTCCCCAAGGCCATCCGGCGGCTGCTATCCAACGTGCCATTCATGCTGCTCTGCTTCGCCATGTCCTTCAACCGTGAGTGCTGCTTTCCTCGGGAAACCCGACCGTCAGCCAGCAATGTGATAGTGCAGCTGCGTATGTGCGTGAAACAGGGCCCTGTCAAGCGCCCATCTAGTCTTGTCGTCGAACGGACTTCACGCAGCTCGCGTAATTGTCAAAAATGCGGTGCATGTTAAAGGTGCACTGAAGAGGAATCTGACTTGTCTTTTTGCCGCGGGAACTCGATCTACACGTTCCGAGCTTTCTTAGAAACTGTGATTTATTGCCCTGTGTGGCCGATTTCCCTAATTAAATCGAATTAACGTCCGGCTCCCGCCTTTTTTTTTTTTAATTCTTCCTCGTACGGTGGGCGGAGTCGACCAACGCGTGGAGTGCCTTTCACCCAGTCCCGTGGCGGCTTGCCGCTCTGCCATCGGCGGAGTAATATGTAGTAGTCCGTAGTAGCAAATAGTCCGCGCGTATTTTTATTTCTGCGGGCTTGTGTTGCGGCTATATTATCTGCGAATGGAACTATTTATTGATGGAAACCGCCACGGGACTGGGTGAAAGGCACTCCACGCGTTGGTCGACTCCGCCCACCGTACCAGGGAGAATTAAAAAAAAAGGCGGGAGCCGGACGTTAATTCGTTTTATTTAGGGAAATCGGCCACACGGGGCAATAAGTCGCTGTTTCTAAGAATGCTAGGAACGTGTAGATCGAGTTCCCGCGGAAAAAAGACAAGTTCAGAATCCTCTTCAGTGCACCTTTAACGGGGTAGCGTTAAAGGACGCGTTGGATGGAAAACCCCGCGTCGTCGTCGTTGTGAATGGAAAATCCTGATTGGTCGAGAGGGTAGTGACGTATAAAAGTTTCGCTGAAAAGAGAAACAATTGGAGCAGACTCTTAAGCTCCGCCTTAAAGGTATGACGCGATAGCGTAATGGGTTAAATCCCATATCCAGAAGGTCATTTTCTACAATCATAGATCCGTGGGAATCTTCATACCCCTACTGGCACAGTGATCCGGCGGTTAAGCGATACGCCACTTCCCTGCGGTGGCAGGGATACCCGGCGGTGGGCTTTGTGCGGCCCAGGTTGCTCTTCCCGAGCGACCATTCATTAATTTGTCACCTGCCACTGTAGGCAGCTTGCTCACTATCCGGTGTCCAGGTTGTTATCCAATGTCACGTGACCTATGTTGCCCGCCTGTCTTGTAGGTTGCTCTCTGGGGGCCACCTGTCATGCCATGCCCGTGATTTTTCACTCACAACGCCGACACCGACATCGCCGACACCGGATTTTCTGGTGCACGGGGCCTTTAACGCTATCGCCTTAGAAAGGTGGCCAAGCGAAATCGAATCGCTGGCCATTGGGTAGGGAGTGAGGCATGCTTGCTCTATACCGCTGAGGAATGTTCGATCAGTAGAATAAATGAGGGCCTTGGGCGAACACCTCACACTTCACAGTAGGCGACTTACATAACAGGGACACTTAGTTGATTAAGGGCACTAAATATTGTCACCAATTAATATGGACAATGGTGTGTTTAAACCAATATGGTATGGCAGCAACCATACTGACCTCTGCTAAAAGGTGTTCCAGGAGACCACCAAGAGACCGTGGGAACCACTGAAATTTCGAGTCATACTAAGGTGTCCACCAAGCTTTCTTTCGGATGAAATTCCTAAAGTTATGGTCACATGTCTATTTCCTGCGACACATTTTGAGGCTCAAAGGACAGGAATCGAATAATAGACTCTTAAGAGTGTCATCCGCTCCCGCTTCGAGATTACAGCAGCCCCATTAGACCACAAAATCGAGCGCACTAGACATAGCTGGCTTAAAAAAGGCAGTGTAGACTGATACTACATACGCGAAAGGAGTTCAAGCTGCTCGTTATTTTTTATAAAACATAAGTATCACTTCATCATTTGTGCCAGTATGCATGACTATAACTTCAGAAGAAAAGAAAAATGACGCCTGCTATTCATGAAGCTAGAAGCACGGCCTTTTCCTTCAGATGGTAGAATATTCAAACGCCATTGCAACACCATTTCAACTCCCCGAAAAATTAGAGTTTGGCGAAAGGTTGCTTAATCAGTGATTTCTATTTGTCTTATTGTTCGTTAAATGGTGCTATTAATTCTACTTTGAACATATTTCGTGCTGACCTACTCCTGGTATTTTAATAAAAGCGCTGCGATGCGTACAAGCGATTCCATACAACGAACGAATAAACACATAAATGCGCACCTTCTTGAATGCACTATTGAGTATACTGGGGTGAACTTTTTTCTGGCCTTGGTGTATGAATAAATGAGGCGTTTATGGCCCGAATATCTTTTAATTTCTACATGACCTTGATGGCGCGAATGCAGAGATGTTCGCCATCGGCATCACGTCAATGCTGACAAAGTTCTTCGAGTCGCAGTTCGGGCTGCCCTCAGCTAAGGTCGCCTACCTCACCGGTAAGCTCCTTAAAGTTGGTCATTTTCGTCTTACTAGCGTCGGCGCAGCTTTGAACTGCGCTGTATACTGCAGTTGTATCTTTCTGGGATCCCCTAATACATTTATGTACCAGTCATCTAAACCTCTGCTTGCATATGCTTACGCAGCCAAACATATTCCCGTCAATCTTCACATGCCGTCTATCGTACGGAATGGCAGATTTAACTCAAAATAAATATTAGTCAGAAGTTCCCCTGTCACACGTGAAGCCAGCAGCGACTGCGTCTTATAGCCGATACAAAAAAAAATGGTAGGGTTTTAACGCACTTAAACTCAGTAGACTTTCCAAAGAACGTGTTTAGCCTGGTTGGCCCATGGTTTTGGTTTGCTGGGTGTGTAGTATTAGTTTACGAGGATGACGATATGCAATGAACAGTGCTATAGTGTGTTGCAGTTTAACTATGTGGTACGATCGGCTGCGGTGGTAGGATAGTGCCCTCGTGCAGTGTTCAGTGAAGCTGATGTGTTCGCGCCACGGTGATTTCAAATCCAGTGGCGGAAATGTTCTTTGTTTATTTTTTATTATGATTTGGTCAAGGTCACCTTCGAAGTCAAGCTTTACACAAACTCGGTGAGCCGTTTTGACCTCGTGAAGTAGGGTCTCCGTACTAAAACTATGTCCACCACCCAACCCAGCGCCAACGTCGAGATTGGCGCGTGGGGCCGCCAAAAAACTAAAGGCGCCTTAAAGAACAGATAGTTTAATTTCTGCAAAAGAGCGCCCAATAAAGTTACTGCTGCGAACGCCCTACTGGTCTAGGGTTTCACTGTTCTTTTTCTCTTCATGTAATCCTCTGCATACGACAATACGACAGCTCCATAAAGTTACAGGCCAGCGTCGCTTTCCGCGTAGTAGTGAAAGTTGGTTGCAGAAGGTTGAGCATTAGTTGCATATTATGACAGGGGAATGTACAATGTTCCATCCAAGATATCCAAGCACTGATATTAAATCTAAGAAATTGGGAACTTTCATGTACTCACACCTGCTGAAGAATGATCAAACCTTACATAACTATTTTGTGAATAATTTAAAAAGTAGCGCTTCCGCCAGGTCACCCTCAACACGACCACTTCTTTTTGATTCTCATAAAATTTGCTCGCTTTGAATTGTGTACTGCGCCAGAAAGGCTGAAACTCAGTTCGCTCGTACGCCACTTTCTCCGGCGCCACCAGGGACTTCAAAAATGCTGCTTGACCTGTGGGCCTGCGGGTCAACGTGGGGTTAGAGGCTCATTATACAAGCGTTTCACCCCTAAGAAGTTCAGTACCAAGCCACAGGAAAGCTTGTACCCATTGTGTCAACAGTGGGTACCCGGGACACTTGAGTTCAACCCACGCACCTTCCTTGTGCTAGGCGGATACTCAAACCACTAGGCCGTATCTACGGGCCTCACCGTCTTCTCGGACGCTGTCCGTATATTATATCTACTGCCCAGAAAAGCGAATTGAGGTTCTTTTAAAGTAAGATGGCAAGTAAATAGTCATAGGAAGGCGAAGCGAAAGAGTGGGGACAGCAACTGTTTCTTTGTTCGTGTCTGCTTCTGCACTGTAAGATAAGACTGAGCAATATGGGACGCACAGGGCGAGACACCCGGGGCATAATATGACAAAAGATGACCTGCATAATATGACCTGCGGCGGTTTCCGAATATAACAAGCATCGTAAGATTCACTGAAGGCGTTCGATGTGCAGGACCCATCGTGCTCGTGGGCGGTGGCTTCGGGGCCATTATAGGAGGCGCCCTGGTGAGCCGCTGGAACCTGGACTATGCGGGCATCATGCGACTGTGCATGTACAACTGCTGCTTCTCCTGGTTCGGAGTGCTCACTTTCCTGATGAACTGCCACGAGAACACCTATGCCACCCCGCAAGGATTCATCGGTGCTCCGTGAGTGCTGGTATTTCGCTTGTTTAGGCAGGATGTCCAATACCGCTGATGATTACAGCGATCTATGTTGCATTCAAAAAATTACGCAGCAAGTGATGTGCTAAGAACTGGCCTCAGGTACTTCGCATATTTCGCAATATGAATCAAATTATTTTCGGGCAACCTGGTAAATATTCGCAAGATCGTTGTCTGAGATACGGATGAATGTTCTTCTTTGTCTTGAAGCAGCGAAAGGGTGAGCAGGATGTCTGTTTCTAGCAGAAACCACACGCACACAAGATTGCTAAATGCTTAACTCTATTCATATGGACTTCCCATGCTTATTGATTGAAATTAGGTGAATAGCATGAAGTAGTGGCGCAGTACGGACCGATAGGTATTTCATGACCAACCGAATGCTGCGGATATAGCTTTGACTATTCAATTTGCCTTGATTATCTTCGCTAAATACAGTCAAAAACGCAGAGTTCTTTTGTATTTTTCCTTTAGGAGGCCCACAGCGTTCGACTTCCGTTGCAATAGCGACTGCAACTGCACATCGTCCGTCCTGAACCCTATTTGTGGTGCTGACGGCGTGGTTTACCTATCTCCGTGCCTGGCGGGCTGCCGAAGAGAGCTCCAAGTCAAGGACCTCAAGGTGAAAGCACAAAAACTTCGCTGTTTTCCTCGAACTGAGGCACATCATTTCTTTTAAATCAGATTAGAGATATCAGTGTTAAGGATACAAAGTGTTTTCCAAAGTCTTTCTGCGTATACCATGCAGGCATACAGGCATGTACGCGTACCAAATGCAAAAAGTCATAGACGTACTTTATCTTGATTTTCAGCCTAGCATGACTCAACCCCATTGACTTTCACAACTTGTAGCAAGCGGAATCGTCATGACGAATGATGAGTCCTTATTCTCATGCCAGTAGACATGTCGTCTGCATAGAAATGAAACCAAGAGACTGCTAACAGCGTGGTGCACCTCGTGCAGTACGTAAGGAGGCACGTTTTTGAACAATTGAGCCATTCTTGTTTCCCTAGTTGTGGCGTGTTACCAAGCCCTCTACTAGCAGAAATGGAAACCGCTTGTGCAGCTGCGCGACAACAAGATTTTAGATTACTTAAGCCGTAAGCTAACTTAAGAGTGAAAAATAAATGTGACTGAACTGTGGCGTGTCTCCTTATCTAAACTGTGAGCCCTAGCAATGGCTTCGCCTTAGCTGGTCCAGTTTAGCTCGGGAATAGCAAAAAAGGTGAGCTGGCAAGGTATTTGCGGAGATATAGCCACTTCGCAGAGGCAACTCGGGAATAGCAAAAAAGGTGAGCTGGCAAGGTATTTGCGGAGATATAGCCACTTCGCAGAGGCAACAGGCAAATGAAGAACACTAAAGAGACTTTTTTACTAGGCGAAGTTGCTCCCATAAACCAAGAAAAAAATTTGTGTCAGACTTTTCATTTTTCTTTACACCGAGGTACTGATTGAGGAGCCCCGAGCATGTTTCTGCTGCCGATTACCTTCAGTGACCCGCGCTCGAGCTGCCACCAAAAGAGGGAGCACTCCTGCAAAAATTATTTCTCAGTCGGGTGTTACGATGCTGTAATTCTGCTGTCTGTATTAGTACGACATCGCAGACGAGTACTATGATAGCTCCTCTACTGTCAGCCAGGGCGGTCTGGTATTCGGCTCGATGACCAGCAAGCCCGTCTCCTACGATGTGTGGGAAGCGTGCTCCCAAAAAATGTCCTTGGACACACTAATTATGGCAGGCACTTACAAATGTCGACATTATATGCAATCTAAAGATTCAAGGATGGTAACATAAGTTACTTTGTCAAAGAGGTCTACTGGCTAAGTCCCCGCATTAACACACTGCGCTGACATAGACGTTCTCTAATATTCAGTTTACATTGCTGACCAAGCAGGAGAGTAGGTCACAAAACAAGCTCTGGAGCCTAAACTGCAAGCAAACGAGCTTAAAGCTGAGTGAGTTGTGTGCAGGGTTTGTGAAAATTTCCTAGGTCATAATATTGTTACGTGACGGCAAGCCGAACAACTAAACGTGATGACAGATGGCGATGATATGGTTTCAAAGCTGCGGGCCTAGCGCTAGCGCTCAGTTCCGTGCCACTACCCATTTTGTCGTCCTCTAGCCCGTGACACTACCCGGGGCCACCGAGCGATCGTCCCGATCGCGCGAACTAGAAGAACGGCAGTTCCGATAAAATACACGACTTGACAATGGGCGTGAGGGGAGGTATGAACACAGAACAGAAAATGCAGGACTTGCCGTCACGATGAAAAAGATGGGCAGATGATCGTATGAGCACTGATCCTGGAAGCTACAAAACACATGAGACAAAACAGGACGACGACACGTACTGGAAGCTTCCGGACCACAGGTCACCTTGAGCCGACGGCCGAGGTCCATGGGCGCACCAAACTACATGGTCAGGAGGCTGTGTGCGCACGTGTCTCGGATCAGTCTGATCAGTCTGGTTGCCTATGGCCTGGTCGGTAGTACCAGTTCGTCGTGTCTTGTGGTCGGGGCGGAGAATGAGACTAGGGGGAACGGTGGAGTCGGTTCTGGTCAGGCGGGCTGGGGCACAGCCGGGTGGTGCTGACCAGGAACACAAGGCCAACGACCATGGCAGACGCAGCACGCCGAAGCTCCAAGATTAACATGGCGATGAATACCCCGCACCTCCACCAAATGTTACGTGAGGGCAAGCCGGAGAACTAGACGTGATGGTAGATGGCGATGGAAGGATCCAATGGCGGCAGGACTAGCGCGAGCAGTCCGCGCGGCGCCGCTGCCCAGTATGTCTTCTACTCAGTGACAATATTGTTTTTGTTGTGAAGTGGGGCATATTCACAACACTTCCCAAGCTCAAGACATCTGAAGAGTGACAAGTAGTTTTTCCTCGCCTCTGAGGACCCTGGTAGTTTCTAGGCGCTGCAGGAGCCCGACCGTATACTGCTCAAAAGAAGACCCTTTGGCCTGAAAAGTTAGACTAACCCAGTACCTAATACCTATTCAATAAATGTGTTAGAGAATGTTGGCTCTGTTAAAAACAGTGGAGCGAAGCTGTTTTTATCTGAAGCTAAGGAGATCAAGAACACACTTGAAAAACTTTCGTGGCACCGCACCAAATATCATAGGAAGGAGACCGATAAAAGCGAGGTTTTCTGCCTCTTCTCTCTATGGTCAGACGGAAGCATACTGAACCAAAATTAAGTTTGTGCAATGAGTGGCTTATACATTATAAAAAGCAAGCACACCGAAAATATCTTTAAATCTAGTGCTCACAAAACCCAAGAAACATTTTAAGGCACTATCTCTGTCGACCGCCGCGGTGGCTTAGCGGTTATGACGCTCTCCTGCTGACCCGAAAGACGCGGTAGCGATCCCGGCCGCGGTGGTCACATTTCGAAGGATGCGAAATGCTAAAGGGCCGCGTACTGTGCGATGTGAGTGCACTTCAAAGAAACCCAGGTGGTTGAAATTCCCGAAGCCCTCCACTACGGCATCCCGCATACACTGAGTGACTTTGGACGTTAAACCCCATAAAACCATCAAACCAAACTGTCTCTGTTTGTTGCTGAAAAAGTGTTCTAGAACATGCCGCGAAAATAGGAAGTATATAGCGCAGCCTGTCCCCTTCAGAGACGGTGCCAACGACACTGCTGCAGCAGACTTCCCTTGGCGGTGCGCCATTTTGGCGCAGCTAGCCTGGGCATAGGTAGTGTGTTTCTAGCGCATAATTCGGCGTGGCGACCCAACGGCCTGCAGGCTGCACCATAACCGTTGCTCATGCCTACTAAAGACGTCAGCAGCTTTGCCACTCTCGCTATCGCAGATGTACAGCGACTGCTCGTGCGTGAATGGCACGCTGAGCGAGGTGGCGGGCGTGAGCAGCGAGCAGGTCCTACTGGAGGCCGTGCAGGCGACAAGGTCACGCTGTAGCGTCGACTGCGCACTGCTCTTCCCGTACTTGGTCGGCGTCTTTCTCTCCCTCAGCTCGGCCTTCCTCAACGCGGCACCCGCCACCGCTGCCTCCATCAGGTGGGCACTTTCTCCGGTGGCAACCGCGAAATTTTCGAAGCACATTTGTGCCCTCTAACGACGTGACCACCACCTACGACGTTTCAAGCGAAGTCTCCCTAATCAAGGAAAAGGGGTAGCCGAAGAAAAATGCGATTAATGAACAGAGACTTCACTAACACGAGCGTAATGATCTTCTAGCTGGAGGAATTCGGGGACTATACCTTAACCTGGCCCTTAGAGAAAGCGGGAAAAAAATCAAGGCAGCGTGTGCATCCGCAAACTTTTACAATGAGGATGAAGGATTATGTGAAGACATGTTTATTTTTATCCCCATTCAGCGAGTTCAGTAACTGCTATCGCGTTTTTAAAGAAAAGCCTCACGTACACCATTTGTTTCCTTTTGTTTCTCATGTTGAGCATTCAAGGACAAAAATTTTGGGAATTGTAAAATTATAAGATACTCTTATGGAAACAATGAAGGTGATGTGTCATTCTTTCATACGCATCAGTCATTCTTTTAAAGTGTTTCCATCGATCGCATCGAACTGTTAAGACTGCCATAGAAAACCAATCCGGAACGCTTTTGGCTCTAGTCCCGCCGCGGTGGCTTAGTGGTTATGGCGCTCGGCTGCTGATCCGAAAGACGCGGGTTCGATCCCGGCCGCGTCGATCGAATTTCTATGGAGGCGAAATTCAAGAGGCCCGTGTACTGTGCGACGTCAGTGCACGTTAAAGAACCCCAGGTGGTCGAAATTTCCCGCAGCCCTTCACTCCGGCATCCCTCATAGTCTAAGTCGCTTTGGGACGTTGAACCCCAGTAAACTAAACTATCTTTTGGCTATAGCAAAAACATTACTAGAAAGAAATAGAAGACTGCCATCTGGTGACCTGCGGATGTATTGAATGTTATAAGGAAACCTTATATTATATGAAAGAGTGGCGTTCATAGAAGGTTTCCCTCTCATAAATGCTTTTGTCTAGAACTGTTGGGTATGACTCGGCTGGATATTACCAGTTCACAGAAACTCTTGTTGGATTGAAATCTGTAGTTAACCAATCGGCCTAAATACTTTTGTTACCGTTATGCTGTGGCACATTACCATGCAAGTCACTTGGGAGTCTTGTGAGCTACCCTCAGTAAGAGGGTCAAATAAGCATGGCCAGGAGTGTCGTGTAGCGCTGCAAACGAAAGCTGAACTATCTTGGGGAGCCCAACCTTAACCTTTACCGCGGTTAACGTTTGCTTCTCGTCGCTCCCCACATTCACTCTAGGTTTTAGTTATCCTCATGGCTGCCTACCAAGCGTGGGCGTATTGCTTACTTTTCCTCTTGACCTGACGTTCAGCTTTATTGCTACAACTTTAAATTTGTTTCAATCTGATTACTGTTATTTAGCTGTGCGAAAGACACTACAACTTTTATCTAAGACAGTAGATTTTGTTCAGGATTTCCAGATTACAACTAACATGCCTTCACAAAAAGACGTCTGTGCATGCTAGAAACAACCAGGAACATAACATGCAGCTTCCACGACCACCTGTGGAAAGTGGGTTTATGTAGGCAAAAGGCGCACCTCTATAGTTAAATGCAATGGCGAAATGGTTTATACATACTTAAAATGGTTGATACATACATACATACATGCATACATACATACATACATACATACATACATACATACATACATACATACATACATACATACATACATACATACATACATACATACATACATACATACATACATACATACATACATACATACATACATACATACATACAAGCATGCATGCATGCATGCATGCATGTATGCATGCATGCATACATACATACATACATACATACATACATACATACATACATACATACATACATACATACATACATACATACATACATACATACATACATACATACATACATACATACATACATACACAAATACTTACATACATACATACATACATACATACATACATACATACATACATACATACATACATACATACATACATACATACATACATACATACATACATACATACATACATACATACATACATACATACATACATACATACATACATACATACTTAGTTGGTGATACATACTTAAGATTAATAGCGCAAAAAACGAGGACGTAAAGAGAGGAAACAACAGGGCCAGCGCTACTTTCCTTAAACTCCTGTAGTGGCCGGTAAACTAGCAGGTAAGTTTTAACTGCGCCGTTTACTTTTATTATGAACCGCAAGTTTGTGTGTGTGTCTTCATGCACTTCCGGTGAGAGCTTTGTCGTAAGGTGCGCATTCGCTCACCGCAGATGCGTCAAGCCAGCGGAGCGCTCCCTTGCGCTTGGAATCAAGACGGTCATCGCCCGCTTGGTGGGTAAGTGCCCTCCGCTGCACGAGCACTTTCACAACGGCAGCTGTCTGAGTGACATTCCCCCGGGAA
This sequence comes from Amblyomma mixtum, assembly GCF_055824585.1. Classification (NCBI taxonomy): domain Eukaryota; kingdom Metazoa; phylum Arthropoda; class Arachnida; order Ixodida; family Ixodidae; genus Amblyomma; species Amblyomma mixtum. The sequence continues at coordinate 234,059,790 of NC_143012.1, forward strand.
AAAGCGGCGTCCGTCATTCGTCTCTTTAAAATTGACAGAAACTTCCTTTACTTGTGCGAAGAGGAAGACGTTGCGAGAAGAGAAGGAATACGAGGCGTAACTCCCTCTCCATCAACGTTGCTGCCTCGTCTCGTTTTCCGCCTGGAACAACTTCTGCCTAAAACATTGTGTTTTTTTGTCCTGAATGGGCGGGTTTTCCATTTTCATACGCAGCGTCCTTCGCAAGTTCCTGAACCGCGAAGTTTCACGGTCAGGCACCTGCAGTTTGCATAGTATGTATCCTAAGTACTCCGCACTTCCTGAGCCCGAGACAAATTTTTCTCGAATTCTGAAGTCTGTACTTAATCATTACTATACTAGTCTAGCAGCGCACAGTTTGCCAGACGTTTCCAAAGAAGACGATAACTAGGTACTGCCTGGAATGGGCACCTAGATGAAAGGTGAATATTTCGCACACAAAGCGTTACAACAGTGGCGGAAATGGTAGGAAGGAATTACTACTCCCGCGTGCACCGTACTAGGGTGGGGCGAATAAAATCTAGCTCGGAGGGACTGTGTCAGAAGGTACTATTACCGGCATAATAGATATATCAGCCACATCGCCAAGCCGCACTTGTTCCCGCTTTTTGGAAGCGACTCCCGTTCATATGTGGCGAAGCGAATTGGGAGCTGTCAGCTGAACTGTCAGCTTCGGTTGCATCGCAGATGAGAAGCAATAAAAGAATGCTTGCCGGACAGCGTCCCAGCAGTCGCACCGCGAGAATCGTAGGGAGGGTATGACGGAAAAAGAACTTACGAACAGCTAGTATTAGGGACTCGGTAAAGGAAGGCTTGCCTCGCGACAGCCTTTCGTACATCAACCAATTCCGGAAGATGCCAAAAACGTCACGGGGAAGGAGAAGAGTATGGGAAATTCAGAAAGGTGTTGGCAGTGTTACAGGTGTGCAGTACGCTCTCTTCATCTGCCCTATCTCCGGACAGCTGAGACGAACCGGCAGAGCAATAGTGGACTAAGCATTGGGGCTGCTGCGATTATTCCGAATGTAGGCTTATACCATGCTGAGTCTCTTGGTGGAAGATGGGACGCAAAAGAGTCATAAAATGTAGCGTAAGCCGGGTTCTCTACAACCAAAGCACTTTTCGACCATTGTGCCATGTTTTATAACTTGTCACTGACTAGCACATGCCAATGGCCTAAGCGTTTGCTGGGGAGTAAACTTCGCAGAAAAAATAAACGGGATACATTTCTCGTGGCATGAAAAGTTATACCTTGATCTCACTGCACAATCGCCTACTGCTACTAGAAGAGGATGGAACGTGCAGGTCCTTTGATACGTGCAGAACATCCTGCAAATCTGACCTATGTGATGTAGGCTACCGTAGGCTATTTTAGCCAACTGCTTATATTTCGTTGCGAATCCCCATGGTAGGCGTTGTAGTGGGGGAAACTGTAGTAGAACTGGCATATTGGACACGCGAGTGGAGCATGTTTCAAATGTATGCCTCGTCCGCAACAGGATCCATTCCGGCACCGGTGATCCTCGGAGGCATCGTGGACGAGACGTGTCTGATGTGGCACCGGGCCTGCGGCTCCAGTGGCAACTGCATCGTGTACCAGAACGAGGGCATGGCGCGAGGAATGTTCTACGCACTGGTCGTCATGCTTTCCGCGAGCATGGTCCTCTTCTACTTCTCGCTTATCGTGTACCGCCGCAACGCCCGCAAGCGCGCCGAAAGGAAGAGAAATGCCGCACTAGCTGGCAACGCGGGGCGCTCCGCAAAGGGCGCTTCTCCCAAGAGGTGACTCGACCCCCGTCGTCGGCAGAGCCCTGTTGTCGACGTCACCCACAAAACTTTTCAGCGCACATGCTTACGGCGTTTCTATGCTGTGGGACGCCTGTGTGAGGTGGCACGACCGAAAGGTCGTCGAGCGGGAGCTGCCGCGATCAGATTTAGCGCGTGCACTGATCTGGGGGTGCATTGCGCACCCCGCAATGCACCCCGCAATCTGGGGGTTCATTGCGCGTAAGCGCGACTTCGAGCGAGTAAATATTCAATGCTTCTGCTAAAGCCTCCAACGCCTCACGATTTATTGTTTGTTTTGAGGACACTAATAGAAATTCAAGATGCTGCTATACAGCCTAGTGGTGGCAGCATCTCTCTGGGTGGCGTGTCAGTCTTCTACTGCTGATGCGAAAACGAAGGCGCCGAGGTGAAGCAGTCTGCTCCAGCACCTGAGCCATTGCATAGGCGCGACAGGATTCGCCAATGTCAGCTGTGTGAAATCTCCAAAGTAAATAATAACTATAGCACAATGCAACTATCGGCATAATTAGTGTGTTCCGTAAGTGTCATTTGCTTCAAAGGTTTGAAGTGATAAGGCACCTCATGTAGCTACGGCCTTATCTCTTTGCTGCTCTGGATGAAACAGTTGTATTTCTCTTCTAGGCTTGAGCTGGACAATGCGGCTTCACGAATTCATTACCTATATCTACACGCAAGCCAAGTATTCAAGTTACCGCAGATGGCCAAAGCACGAGCTAATCTTAGTCCACATTATCACACGTAATAACTGCTCGAAATGTTAATTTCTTTCTCGCACTATAGTTGAATCAACTAAAATGTAGTTTGATGCCGTGATTAAGTGTTGTCATGTATTTAAATTTATGCGAACATTGCAACGCACCGCCTGAACAGCCTTTACTCGTGCATGTGAACCAGAATTGCATCCAGTGTATTTATAGCTACTGCTACTGCTTTAACTCCTTTTTCATCACATTTGGTTAAATTTGCATTGTAATGATTGCAGTATTGATAAATTCGTGCGCGATGCTTCTGGTACGCTATTTTATTTTAGTTCAGACAAGAGCGCTTGACGGGCTTGGGCGCGGCAAGCTTCTGCACATAGGGCTGACGAGAGACGCAAGAAACACAGACACTGTCTTGTGCTCCGGAGCACTTGTTTAATTAGGCATCGTCCATAACATGCCGAGATAGTTACTACGTTTCTCCTCAAGCCCCAACAGTGTTTTACATGCCCCTTGTAGTACCTGAATGCTATATGAAAGGTGCCCAGAAGTTGCAAGCACCCTGAAAGAAGTGGAAATAAAAGATGCATGAACGTGTCGCAAGTACTGATAAACTGGTGCCGTTATTACGTGATTATGTTGCCTGTCACCGTGTGATTACGAAAGCTGCAAAACCGCCATGCAGACTGGTGTGGGCGACAAAAAAAGTGTTGTCCAATCAAGGACGTTGGCGAGAAATGCGTTTTTGGTAATTAATCGTACTCTGGGATTATTAATAGGGTTTCTACCCCCACTGCAACAAAATCAACCACCATTGTCATCTTCATTATGGGCAAGCTTATCTCAACCCGAAAAAAATAATAAAAACGTCTTATCACACTCGTGGAAATGCACTTCAGTGGTATATGAGTTTGGTGCCTTTGTATTAGCTTGTGCGCTGTGTTGGTGTTCTTGTGACGAATGTGGCGCGTTGGCAGTGTTTAGGTCATGTGACACACGGAAAAAACTGCAATATAACCTCTGATACGCAGTTTTTATTGTAGTGCTTCAAAAGATGGCATGATAATGAGGTTTCAGGGGTTGTCAAGTTTTTTGGTTCTTTTTTTTTCTGTTTACAGGACCTGAACACACCAAACGCGTCACATAGTTTGGTTGATGAAACCAAAGCAGCATGAGGGAATATACTCAATAATACATTGCTTAGCGGTCATAGGCGAATACCACGTAGTGTGCCTAGTACGTAATGTTAAACGCATCATGAGTGTCTGATCATTTAATTTCAATAGAAACTAAGGGTAAGTCATCAAGCTACGGAAGGCGGAGCCGTTCACTGTCTCATGTCGGTTTTTGTTAATAATTTATTAGGTATCTTAAGAAAAACGGCTTGCGTCTCCAAAAAAATACCTGCATTCAAACAATGTATGTTTCCAGGCTATCTGGAGCAAATTCATTTCGGTGACCCACCTTGAAGTTTAATGCCTTTTCGAGCCCACCCAACTTCGTAAACTTCGTAATGAACAGCATCTTCCTAAAAGATGTACTTTCTTGAAATATTTACTTACCGACAACAGAACGTAACAGAACACACCACTAACCTCTTCACAGTGTGCTTGAATCCCTGCATTTTCGCTTGATCCATCGTTTGAGTTAGCACCGGCGACAAGCATCAAAGCACCGGTTATGATATACCTACGCATCAAGTGCAAAATACGTTCAAGCACATCTCAGAAATGCCTGAAGTAAGCAGGAACGTTAAATTTTAAAAAAACATCTCACAGGGTTCAGGAAACGGAGCCGCGACCATAGGTACATCCTGTTTCATTCTTTTTTTACTGTTTTCAAGAACTGCTTTCATTACCGTTAGTTTCACAGTACGATATGTACTAGCGACGATATATTATATATATTACCAAATGAGTTCAGAATTTCATTCTTTAAATCGGAGGACCTGAGTGACACTCCGTACAACACCTACATTAAAACACCCTTCGCTGATACAGAGAGGAGGGGGCATCTAGTGATATTCACCGCGACGTCACACCTAAAAGAATTTAGGTTAGTAGAGTTATAACAGCATCAACAATTCCTTGAGACGCGCTCTCAAACTCTAAGCTCACTGTGTCCATCAGTAAATATGTTGATTTAGTACTCCGTCCTTACAGCGCTCACAGTTTTTCGACTTTAATACCTATTTTACAATAACACATTGGACATCGAGAGTGGAACGGAACTTGGGGCCAGTTAGTTTCTAGTGAATTAATCTATTCTAATTAAAAGTTTTCTCCCTTTCTCTTGGTGGTAAATGCCGGAAATAATAACTGCGGGAGAAAGACACGACACACACACGCAGCGCTCTCTCTCTCTGATCGACAACGTCATTCGTGCGCTGTTATTTTTCCAGTCAAGAAGTCAGAGTGGTAACAGATTTCTGCTACCGACATCTTACTTCATGCCAATCTTACTTCATACACCTTCTCATTGGACGAGAGAGATTTCGAAACGTCTATTCTGTGAACTGCTGCAAACTAGTTCTGAGTACAGTTCTGCTCGGCTTGTGTCGAGTGCATACAATAATAGAACGATCAATATGGCGCTCATTGGAAAGACGCTGTGTGGAAGCCGTCGAATTGGGAGTTTGTGGGGCAAATTGAGGCGCCGTCCACTAGTACGGGCGGTCCCTACAGAAAAATCACGCTATATTTGGCGGAAAGCGCTTCTTTATAAAACTGAAATTCAGCGGATGCCGCCCTCTAGAAAGCCGGTTGTGGTTGGAACAAGAAACTGGAGAGGCTATGGCGATGGCTGAGTGGCCTAAGGCATCAATATACAGCTGCTCTGATTGAGCCCGTGCTAGTTAGAATGTTGCTTGGGGCTGAAGTTTTTTCCTGCTCGATACTATCTGGACAAAAAAATTCTGAATTCTACTCTTCGGAAATCAGTCTGCGGCTCCTGTTCGTCCACTAGTTCGACTTTATGTTATGCCTCAGGTTTGGCCGAAGGTTGGGTGCGTTTTCCGGTCGATACACACGTGAATTTCCAGAAAGTGAAATATTCCCGAATACGCGCAAAACTCTTCGAAACTTGAGAAGCAGAACTGCACCAACGTTCAAGGCCTACAGACTGTGTGATAACCTGGACTACTACAACGATCGCAAAGAGCGTGCTATCACGTGTCTGGTGCTGGTCATGTGATGACAGGTGCTAACACGTTAGCGGTCTCGTGCCCACGAATTCATGACCACTTCTATCCAGTCATGTAACCACAAGACAGGATGTTGACGGTCTATTCTGTGCCTATGAGTCATTCGAGAAGTGATCTATACATCAGCTTTCGCTGTAAAAACCCAATACTTTATCGCCAAGCTCCGAATCCTCATTGATGAATACGCCCAACCTATCTGCCAAAGCAGCGCACGAGGGCTGGTGCAAGAACGCAAAGTCAGCCGGGACCAAGCCGACGAAACACATCCAGCGTGGAAGAGCACCTGGACATCACGATTACTCACGACATCAAGAACTAAGGCTGCATACTTCAATTGTTGCGATTGCCACGCACTGAATAGCATATCGGCAAAAGATGCGTACATCCACGCACGGGTCGACGATACAGTGAACCGATTTTGCGACTATGAGCAATCCGATCTGGACTACCAGAATGAAATAAAAAATCAGTAAGAGGAGAAGCAGTTTAGGATGTACTCTGTTTATGAACAGCAGCTTACTAGTACCCCTGAAGAGCAAAGAATATAACAGCTTTATCTTGCCAGTGCACACTATAAGAGAAAAACACGGAGACGAAAACTGGAGACGAATGAAATTAAGTGAGGACAACGCAGCTAGCTATGGAAAGGAAACTGGCAGAAGAACCGTGAAGACATGGTAAGACAGTGGGGCGGCTCAAAGAACGAACGCATTAATGGCACCCTAGTTTACATCAAGAATAAATAACTACGGGCAAAACATGTAGTAAGAAGGCAAGTAAACCGATGGCTGTTAAAAGTAACGGAGTGGATTTCAAAAAGAGGCAAGTGTAGCAGGGGCCGGCATAGGAGAGTCAGCGAGGGGGCGTGTATAGAGAGTCTGCTAGGATGAGGAGCCGCAGATGGCACATAACAGAGTTAAGTGCACGGATATGGGAGAGGTCCTCGCCCTGCAGTGGACGTTTGTTTGAATTCTTAAAAATTCACTTCGATTGCATGACTCACACTTCGTGAGTAGCGTGAAACTAGAAGAGGGCATAAAAGATACTGGGGACATCGCACTCAATCTCTGCGAATAAGCGCAAATTATGCGAGGGTATTTCTCAAATTTTAACTATCAAAAACATAAGATTTACAATGCGGGCACCCAGTTCTGTCATCCTGCGAAACGGTCATGTGTGCCTTGAAATGAGGCTGAAAAATCCAAGACATTCTATTTCGGGTGTTCGATATTTAAAGCACTCTCTTTTCGGGCTTGCCCATTTTGATTTCCTTGGCGCCAGCGATATTTTTCGTTGCAAAGAAGAACAACTTCTATAAAAGCGATCTTAAGCGATCAGCGCCGTCAGTCTGTTTCACCTTGTCCTCTGTCCGTGTTCGTAAGCGCTGGTTTTTGTACGATGGATCACCACCAACTCGCCCAATCCTCAGTTCTTCTGCGATCTTATTGTTTAGAGCACATGGCTGGTCATATTTTAACGGGTCAAATTAAACAATAACACTTTTTGGCGTCATGTCTATTTTATTAGCACTATAATCGTCAGTGTATGTCCCAATAGCTTAGCGGATATGTAAATTGCTGCAGAAGTCGTAGTGCTCTTTTCGATTTGAATGAGCAAATATTAAACGTGCTCAATATTCCCATTTGTAACGCGTGGTGCACAGCCATCATCCAATACGTTGACCCAATCGCGAGATACAGACAGTAAATGGCAACGAGCACAAGCCTACCCACTGTGTTTTACGGCGCCTCAAAACCCTGCAGGCCTAGCCTTGGAAACCCTGAATGCACGCGGAAGCGAATGCCGCGTTTTTTCTTTATTCCTTTTTTTTTCTAGAGAACGCGCCGACCGAGCGGCCGGATGACATGAAGATGAATGAACGCATCAGGATGAGGATGATCGCCGGCGGCTGACTGGAATGCTGGCGACATCTGGCAGCGGCAGTGCCAGGGACCCAGCCAGGGGTCCGGGCAGCTGGCAAGCCCGGTAGAAGGACCGGTCAGTAGAATCCGCTGTGGACGCGGTCAGGACTTCCAGCGGGGCCCACTCCATGGACGTAGAGAGACCGCCCAGGACGTACAGGGTCTCCTCTGAGCGTGAGGAATGTTTTTATGAAACTGCTTTCGCTCCATCTGAACAAAACACTGCCCCGGAAGTGAACGCTACGGCCTGAAAGATACCATACTCTTGTTTCCATATGACGACTGAAACTTAAACGAGAATAGGTGAATAGCGAGAGGGAAACAAAGAATTGGCATACCATGAAGAAAGGCTAAATGCTGTTTGAGTGAACGCTTTTACACCGCTTATTTCATGTGACGATTTTCGCAAAGCATCACTCCTAGTAAGGTGAATCTGTTTTCTGCTCGAAAAGACATTGTTCTTTGACTTCTTCCAACCCTAATACCTCTCAAGTTTCGTAAGTACATCTTTAAGAACAACATCATTTGCATTAGCATGGGTGGCTACGACGGAATCGTGTTACTAGCATTGGCCTTCCTTTGTACCTTCTCGAGGATATTAACTATAAGCCGCTAGCAGCAAACCATCTCCACCGCTAATAAAAGTGTCGCTGCTGAATAAAAACCAAAGAATTTAAACCGTTAGGGAAGCACATACACAAGACACGAACAAAACTTTATCCTGGGGCCCTGGGGCCGTAATTAGTAACATTTTGTTTCTTTTTCAGTTCATGTGATCCTCTGCAATTGGTCGCTGCTCCCGGTGACGTAGGCAGTTGGGGATAATGGAATGACTAGATGACATCATTCCGGACGACATACGAATGCACTCATGATGTCACTGGTGGACCAATGTCGACAAATAACGCAGCACGACGACACGTCTCACATGTCTGAAGAGCTTTATGAGCTACTTTCGTCTCTAAAAGAAAACTGCGTGGTGGTTCCGTGACACATATGTGGCTCGTGATGCCTGTCAAAAAACCGGGCTGAATCCAGCGGCCTACTTACTTACTTAACTCTATCGTCTTCGTAACTATGCTGACGCCGAAGTCACGCGAGAATATGCCTCATGAGCTAAAAAATTAGCAACGTTTATACGTAGTTATGCTAAGTAAGCTGAGCGTTGACTCCATTTTCTTTTCTAACATGATCTCAAAAGTACAATAAAATCGCGAGCAAAGCAGACGACCTGTGTTTTCATCCGATGGTTTGGGACCCCCGTACAGAGGTTAAATGTGCACTGGCTTCAATTATCCACAACGCACAAAACGTTGAAGTAGATGACAGCTGTTATCCAAGTACTCGTTTCGCGCGCCCCTCAGGCTACTTTCTGCAACAGTATGTTGTCCCTTCTGTACTGTTACACGCTTTTCTATTTTATTCTTTCCAAATTGTTCATAGCTCCTATTTTGCGTTCACATCTAACGAACCACCATTTTAAACGTAAAGAGCATTGCAATATAGCAGATGACGGCACAACACACAAAAGGGCAAAAATGGGACCCGAAAGACATCTCCAGTACTGCACTTGCCAGAAGTAATGGGCTACAATGCTTGTTGCTTGTCCAAGCTGCGTAACACTAATGGCACCCTGCAAACTATAACATTACCAGGCATCCAAGACAAGCGCTTCTGACACCACATGGCGCATGGCTTCGAATATTCAAAAATAGCGTGTTGATGTCATCTGTGAGAATGGCCGAGTAGCTACAAAACTGAACGTGATATGCCGCTAGGCCTAGCGTACTGGCTGGCCGATGCCCCGAATTCCTCGTAATTAATCTGTATAATGGAAACACTTATCTTCCCCTTTCGTTTAGGGACTTCTTAGTCTTCGGGGTACCGTAAGGGCTCCACTATGCGAATGAGGAGTAAGCCACGTTGACGAATTACTCGTGGCAAAGACGGTAGATGGGTTTGACGTTCAGTTTCATCGGGATACTACCATGGAATGAGCTCTTATACGCTTCGGCGACTAAGCTGCGAGTGTTTCTAAGGCAGCCGTCAACGCAGTCTCACCTTCGGCACAGACGGCTGCTGCGAGGCCGTGTCTCGGCGCAGGGAGCGGGCACAACGACTTCCAGCGGCCGTCCGCCGAAGCCGGGTCCCAGAAGACCACGTCCGACCGGCTGCGGAAAGCGCGGACCTCCGACGGCGCTGCCTCGTCATGCTGGAGGGAGCCATTATCCGCAGCCGGCACTGCCTCGGCGATGGTGCCTCCTGCGGGGGCCGACGCACACTGAGAAAGGCCGCCCAAGTGCACCAACATCCCCGATCCGGTGGACACCAGGGAGCCCAGGCAGACGGGCCAAGGGAGCCGAGGGCCGCGGAACCATCTGGGAAAAGCACGTTGCGCGCTTACTCACTGGCACTGCTGCTTCCTTGCTTTTGACAGACTGCTTCCTATTTTCCAGGGCCTAATGAGCGCACTAGCCACGTGCAAAGGCAGCGAACCTTCACCTGCTGACTGCCTTAATGGTAAGTCTTGTATTACTATATTGTAAATTTAATGAACCTTGAAGATTTCAAATAACATTTTTTTCTTCCCACTGACATGCAAAATTTCTTTCTTGACAGCAGCACTTAGCCTGAAAGAAATGATACAGCGAAAACTGCCAACCAGGTACTGAACAAAACTTGATTCATGCATACGCTGGGTCACACACAGTTTTAACTTTACCGCATGTAGATAAACCACTGGTCTGCGTCGGCGAATAGGACGGTGTCGAGAACGAGGGAGGATTCCGTGAGGAGAAACAAAGGAAGACTATGCTAGAATTGTAGTCATCACTGAACAAATTAAATTGCGAGCAATGTAGATCCTTGGATCTTTATATCATAGATGTCCTGTGTTGTTCAGCAGCCATGTTTTAAGTTTTTCTCAGGTGGACCACTCCAAAATGAGTAATATCCAATAGATGAACCCTATCTTAAGCATGCTTATTGCCTACTTTCAAGTGTTCTCGTGCTCTCAAGCACTGGCAGCAGGGCGGACCGGCGGACTCTGAACACTCCCACCTGCGGGCGCGCACGTCGTAGCAGTCGACGTCACGGAGCAGCCACAGGCGGCCGTCGGTGCGCGCCACGCCGCCCGCCACGCAGAGCATCCTGTCCGAGGCGGCGACGGCAGCAGCCATGCGGCCGGGCCTCAGCGGCTCCCCGATCTCGCGCCAGCGGTCGGAGCCGGGCGCCCACCACTCCACGCTGTCCAGCACCCTGCGACATCGAACGGACAATTTTGTGTGTGCAAGCTTTCATCGCACTTAGTTGCAGGCTGCTCCGTACGAGGTTTCCAAGCCTGTATAGCGCGCCGCAGATCATTAACCTCAAGGGTAACCTCCTCCAGTACGTCACAGGATCGGCACTGGACCATGCAAATCACTCGGTATGAGCACGTGGCTTTTAATTTACAAAATATAGGCAAGGAGAGGCAAGTCAAGGAAATATAGGCGTCAGTTTATCCATTTATTCGTTTCACTAAGAAAATGCTCGGAAAAAACTTTTTAACGTTACGTAGTGCACAATAAACGCGTTAGCCACTGCTGTTTTTTAGCTAAGCTACCCTTCCGCCTGTAAAAAGAAAATTGTCATCATTAACGCCATCATCATTTCTTTTTTAAGGTGATCGTGAGTTCCTATTACTGACAGCGCTCTATTCCAGTGTTGAAAAACTACAAAACCTTTGTAGTGCCTTGCCTGTATGTCTTCGCCACTATTGCTGGTAGATACCTGAATGTCAATTGGGAAGGTCTTGACGAAAAGCGAATACATCACCCATGCTCCACCTATAATGAAGTTGATTCTTAGGCGCTAATCAGCCATCAGGCAGTGCAATTTGCGTTCAGGTAAAACAGACATTGGTCGTACACTACAAGTTTGGAAACACGAAAAAAGGGGGTAACATATGTGCATGCTCAATACACACCGTATGTGGCCAAGTTTTGCACTGCAGCCAACGCACGAGCGGAGTCGACAACATGGAAGGGGGCCTGCTGGTATGCATCAAACCGAACATAGTGTCGCAGCAGCATTCCCCAGCACGAAGCAGTTCCAGAGCTTCATTTCAGCGTTTTTCTGTTTGCCTAACTTCAATCCCCTTTTATGCTAGCCTGTTCCAGAAAAAAGGAATAACAGCGAGTAAGCGAACAGTAATTATATTTCCTTTTCTCTACGCCCCTCGTTACCCCAAGAGTAGTTTGATGTCGCAGCAACCGTTAGGTCGCTGAACCCGAGACCGAAACTGATGCATAAAAATTTTGAGTTAAAAACTCTTTAGTAGGCGCGAGATAAGAATCGCATGTGGCGATTCATGTTCATTAATGTTGTACAGATCATGCCAAAGGAAACAAAACAAGCAAAGATACATCTGATGTCTCCGCCGGATTAAAAACTGCAGAGGAGGGGCAAATAGCGCGAGAAAAGGCAGGGTCTGCTTCACCTTCCGCGCTTGTCGCGCCCTCCGACAGCGAAGAGTGTCCCGTCGATGGCGGCGCACCCGTGGTATGCCCTGGGCAGCTGCAGGTCCGGCAGCTGCGCCCACTGGCGCTGCCCCAGCTGGTAGCAGAGGCACGAAGCCAGGGGCCGGAGTCGGCCTCTCAGGGTGCGTCGGCTGTTCAGGCCGCCTGCGGAACGCCGACGGGGAGAATGCACCTGGCCCTCACGGCTGTTTCCCACACCCTTCTTGTGTAACAGCTAAACTACAAGCACTCATACTATAATCAAATTCTGTACCTGAATTACTAAAAAATAATATTGTACACCAGAACTGCGATTCCAATTATTTTTTTCATGGCAGAAGAGCAGCTAGCATCAACAGAACGACGATGGAAGTAATTTTCTTCATATACTCTGTTTGAAAAACTTGTGTCCCAGTCCACCTCAACATAGAGAATAAGGAATAACTACGAATTTTACCTCGTACCCTCTGAACCACGCGCAAAATTCAACACAACCAACCAGAAGCAGATAGCCCGAAGCCAGGGCTCCATATCTCAAATATACATGGTGTATCATGTAACTTCAAACTGGGAACCGCAACTGGGGGAAAGCAACCAGATATGTTCTGCCTTAATTTGTTAACTGACTAAGATTAATTATACAATTTTTTTAATTTTTCTTTTAGAGCGAAGTGCTCAACACAACAAATCAATCAATCTGCATTCGTCTGTTTGAAACTTCCCAGACGTCGATCGCACTCGGGAAAACATACCGAAAGGCAGCATTTCCTAGAGATATTTTGTTGATCCATTCCTTCCATTGTTTATCTGTGGCGCAGCTGCAGCCTATGACGTAAGAAAGCAAGCCACGCCCTTTCCTGCACATGGCATGAAACGTGGTCCTGGCCAAAATAAAAGCGGCAAAAGAATCAGTCGGAATAAGGACCGATACAAAATGCCACCTCAAAGGCTTTGTAGCGGCGACCGTATTCTGACTGCGCTGCGTCGTGTGGCACCTAAATGTCACCGTGAAGCTAGTTCCCTGGCATGAAGTACGTAGTATCACGCGAACGTCGCAGGCATGTTTCTAGCAGGGATGGCCTTATGGTATAGTGGCTCGTACCTTGCGTTGCGGAACATATAACCCAGGTTCGAATCCTGGTCATGGTAATGTATTTTCATTTTATGTGATGGCATTATAAGCCACATGGGACTATAATGCGTCGTCGATCATAAGATTTTCACATTTGCTAGAAAGAAGTGACGTCACCAGACCGGTGCACTTCCATTGGCCGGAGGGAAGTGAGGTCATCAGACCTAAAGTGATGTTACTTCCAGTATAGGCATCAGCAGCTGGTAATACTATCACATTGCCAACACTTTATGGAATTAAGTTTCCCTCTGATTTTTCACTTATTTTTTTTCCTGTCAAGCTCTTCAATTTGCCATGGTCCTGAAAACAATAAGCTAGATCACCTCATTACCGAAGACAAGGTATATGTGGCAGTTCGAGTGGTCAACAACACTGGCGATTCAATCCTGCGTAACCTGGGATCCCTCCGGATCAAACAGTTGACCACCGACATGAATGAGCTGCTGCAAGCTGGAACGCTGTCTCAGGAGCGGAAACAAGCAGAGAGAGTGGTCATCCCAAAGCACTGTAAGAAACCGGAACACGAGAGCCAGCGACCCATATCCTAACATCGTGCATAGTTAAGTTCTACGAGCGAGTGGGGCTCATCGTACTCTATGTATACCTCGAAGGAAGAAATGACCTGCTATCCAAGATGATGTTCGCCTTCCGCACCCATCTGCCGACTGAAGACGTCCTCTCCTCGTCAAGGAAGAATTCTTAACCAGAACACCGTTTTACGTAGAAAACTTTATCATGGGTTTCAATCCAAAGGGGGCTTTTAACAACGTGAGTCACGGCGCAGTGTTCGAGGGACTGAGCCTAAGCCGCGGCCAGAAAACCCATGACTATGTCCCTCATAGCCTGAGTCGCTTTGGGACGTTAAAACCCCCATAAAGCAAACCACAAGAGGGTTTACAGGAAAAAAATACGTTGAGACTAGTACGAGCTCTGGTCGTCAGCAGGGCCAAGTACAGTCTGCAGTATCCGAAAGTCACTGAGTCAGAAACCGATCAGGTAGAGGCCCTGCTTCGCAAAGCCTATAATGTGGCCAGCCCTCTAAAGCGGACCTCAACAAAAAAAGCTGGCGATCTTCGGCGCAACTAATAGCAACTTAGAACATCCCAAAACTTAGCTACATTGAACAGCTGCTACTAAAGATGACCGGCAAATCTTACTCAAGAGAATCGGCTACCGAGATTACCTATAGAACATCAAATGGGTCGCAAACCTCCCGGACGAAATTAGGGCGTCCTACACGGTCCTCCAGATTCCACGGCACATGCCCCTGGAACTATACTCCATCCCAGTAGTTACTCAACCACTACCAAACCTGCGATGAGTGCACAAGCACCGTTCTGACGCTGTGACATACAGTGCCAATATGAAATAAGCAACCGGGCATATGGGACAGCGTGCTTTGAAATGCGCATGCACCAAACGCTGTTTCATATTGTGCCTTAACGTACGCTCGTGTTACCTGCGCTATTTCCCAAGTTAACTGTGCGCGACTTTTGCGCGCTCTGAAACATCTTTTCCAAAATGGCAGCGCCCTTAGAAGAAGGAACCCTCGCCTCGGCATGAATTCGTCGTTGTTACTTCTGTTTTCAGTACTTTCACCGGTAATCAATGGGACACTAGGCTTTCGCTTCGTCTCATCTCTCCTATAACAAAACATAATAGCGATGAATTTGCTTTATTTCGTTTTCATTTAGAGTAACGATTCTGCTGCTTCTAGTCGTAAAAAGGAGCTTCGATTTGTTGACAAAAATGCTTCCCGTTCAAACTACCAGATGGTGTCACTAGGACAAGCTTATAGTTAAGTCTCCGTTTGCATGAGCTTATCTAAAAGTGCGAATGTGACAAATGCCGTAACGCCCCGCAAAATGCTTGCGTTAAGATTACGTAAGAGCGCATACGCTATTGGTAGATATACACTTCGATTTATGCTTTTTTTCTAGCCATATCTGTGCACGCCGCGAGCAGATAACACGCAGACGACTAGGCACGGATGAACACGTTTAACGTGCTCTTTGGATTGTCTGAGGAGATCTCTGCCTTTGGAAGTGCTGCAAGTTAGTTATGGGATGGAGTATACACCGACGCGGGAGGGAAGCGAGAGCCAGGAGTCTCGAAAAATGATTGGCGCGTAGAGCGAACGTGGTATACATGGACGCTGCTGGCTATGCTGCACGAACAGAGGCTGTTAATTACGGCAATGGACACTGCACACAAAGAAATCGACAGCGCCACTACCAACCTACAAACATATCGAGGCTGAAGAGAGAGCTGTTGCTCTAGCGGTAGCCTTCGGCAAAGCGCGTTGAGAGTCTATCATCGCGACTCGCAGCAAGCCTCCAGGAATCCAGGAGGCAGGAATCCTCGCAGAAAGCCTAGGTAAGACGGCCATGTGCTTCATTCATCAACATGGGGGCGCAAGCCCCGCAATCAAACATCGGATATATTGGGGCACCAGGACACGCGGGGTTCTCTGGGAACCACGCGGCTGACGCCATCGCTCGAAGCCACACTTACCGAACGGGGGCTAAAGCGCGGCTACTGCAGCCTGTACCCCAACGGTACGGCGTAGTACTTGAGCACATAAGGAGCATTGGCAGACGATTCCTGAGGAGTGGAACAGGTGTCCGCCAGATCTCTTAACCAGAGCTGATTCTTTTGACTCTATGTTTTCTTCACTGCATTTAATTTGAGAGCCATTTATTTCTACGTTTACTTTTTGTATTTTGCATTTGAGCCTTGTATTTATTGCTGTATTTTGTGTTACAACTTGTATTTAACATTTGTCAATTTTGCTAAACCTGTTCTTTTTTTCATATATTATGTATTCGCCCCTCCTGCTTGGGCCTACTGTAGGCCTGCAGTATGTTCTAAATAAATAAATAAATAAATAAATACCCTCCGCCTCACCCCCCCCCCCCCCCCCCCCCAAGGCACAACAAAGAGGAGGCGGCACGTTCGCGCCAGCTTTAGACTGGCACCTCTCCGTCCCTATACATACTGAGCAAAATTTTTCCCACCGCGCATGAGGATAGAAGTCCACATTGCGGGGATAGGGGTATACTATTACACACCACGTGGGCATGCAACGTAACCCGGCATTGCCTTCGCACAGAAATCCCAGAAAGGAGCACTGAGGGTCTGCATTGACCACCACGGTCCTAGTAGACCAGCTGTGATGTCCGTTCTCTCTTAAAAATATATAAAAGATAAGGTTGTCTATCTTTCTATTTACGCTATATTGATCTGTGAGAAAAATCCGCTACAGTATGCTAATAACATTAGCACATTACCAAACTTGTGCAATCTCACTGCGTTATGTAAACCTGTCAAGCTTTCAAGTGCCCTTCCCGCCAAATTCCCGGACGGGATTGGCAACATATGTAAATAAGAAATAATAAGTAGCCTGTTCCTCGGATTACGTGCGCATGAATCAACGCCGGCGCTCACCGACAACATAGACTTTGTCGTCCACGATGGCACCTGAGTGGTGGTGGCGCGGTTCAGGTAACATGGCGACTCGATGCCACCGGTCGTCCGTCTCTTCGTAGGCCAGCACGGCGCAGCCTGAAATGCAGAAAGGCGGCAGTGCTTAACGCATGGGCCTTACTCTCTTTCATGTTTTTTTTTACCTTTTTTTAGAGAACCAATAAAAGGGTAAAAGGGCCGTACCTCAGGAAATAGGCGTTGACTAAGTAAAGCAGTTCATTTCTCTAGTTTCGTACCTCTCACGTAGTTGTTAAGTTTCTCGTTCAAGAACAGCATAGCCCTACCCCCCCCCCCCCCCCCCAACTGGCCTTTTCCTATCCTTGGCTTTTCTACAAAAGTAGTGTCAAGCTAAGCTGTAAGAATCACAGTTCATTAAACTCCGCAGTACTAGGGGTGGAACTAACTCCAGCGAGGTCACTTATACCTTCCTCAGTACAATGTAAGGAATGCATATCGTTTGAAAAAATAAACTCACAGGGTTTAAACCTTCGACCTCACCACATGATTCCAAGCAGCATCATGTTTTCTGGTCTTTCTCTTCGGCTCACAGCACAGTCAACCTTATCATTGATCACTTTTATATCATCTAAGGAAACCCTTACTAAAACGTTTCAGTACGAGCTACGCTATGGAATTATGCTATGGGAAACATAAGGTATTCGTGGGCTTTCCATTAGTTTTCCACGTTGCTTCGTTATACTTTGCGTGTCGTTTCCCCACAATATTAAGTCTTTACCAGAAATAACTGGGCTTCTCATACAGTCTCTGACGCTACATGGGGAACACTTATCAAAGGGTGGGCAGCGATGTCGTAGGCTCACGTCACGCAATTTATCCTCACAGGCGACGAGGACTGGCGACAGCGCAAGCCCGTCTTTTCAAGCAGTCACGGCAGCCTGGTTACTTTTGGCAAAGGCTGTACGTGATGTTGTATGGCTTAGACACGTTTTTGAACCTTCCGTAAAGTCCTGACAAATTGCATTCGCTTCGTATCATCTCATAAGCCGCACAGGAAACATTAGTATTCGATTGGAGTGGTCAAACTGAGCCATGTCATTAAAGAAATAATGATTCCATTTCGATAACTTACGTTTCATTGTAGCAATCTAACGCGACGCATTGATGTGTTCATTCCAAACTAAAAAACCGTCGTGGCGTTTATTAGTTTCTTCAAGTGGTCCTTCACTGTCAGGCCTCTTTGCTTCTACTTTCTACAATATGGCGTTCATGTCAAGCCTTTTTGCTTTGCGCCTGTGCCATTCTCTAGTACCAGTACGGAGCTGCAAATTAGCTTCACTGGCTACTGCACGAAAGCGCAATGCTGTCGCCCAACCGATCACCACTCGTATTTAATTGCCATTCTCTCGGGTTGTTCACTGCGTTTCGTCGTCTTCATCAACTTCCAACTGTGTGCAATGGATCTAGAACAAAGCGCTATCGCAGCGCCCTCTTAAGGTGCGTTAAGCGGTCGTAAAATTGTATAGGGCGCTACCACTAAGCTCTCCAAACACCGATTTCGCCGGTCTATTCCTAAAGCCCGACCTTGAAACCTCAGCTTCGAACCGAAAGTGAAATGAAACGCGACGTGCTAGCGCACATACTTCGCATTTGGCCAAGATAGCTAAATCGGCTGTATTTTTTTTTTGCCGTGGGCCAGGCTGCATACCACACCATTAGAATGTTTCGCCAAGTTCACTCTCTGTTATGACGTCATGTTAGCCGCGGTTCCTTGAAAATGTTCGCCGGAGTTTGCCGAGAACGGTGTAGCTGAGAGCATTTCGTGTTTTAAAGCCCTGGAATAGAGAGAGCACATGCATGCTTCAACCATTGGAAGGAATTCTTCGTTTTTCCGGTTCCTACCAGTGAGGACCTGGTGGGGCAGGTGCGGGTCGATGCCGCCCACCAGGAGCACCCCGGGGCTGCCCCGCCGAATGCGCGAGTCCTCGGGCAACACCTTGGCGGCGTACTCGTCCCACTCGGCGACCCGGGTGCGCTCGTTCAGCGGCCGGCTGTGCAGCATCTCGTGCAACAACGGGTCGCCCAGCCACTGCTCGGCCGCCTCCTCACCGTCCGCCGTCGGGATCTGAGCCCCAGGCAGCGTTGCAGTCAGCTCTCTTTGTCCGCTTCTGGCTAAGCATCGCTAATGGCGTCAGTTCGAATGTGCTATCGGCAGCAAAAGTTTACGGGACGTGGGCATGCGGAAAAAAATTTATTCCGCCGCAGTTGTCCCAAGCCAGTCGCTGCAAAGTATGAAGATGTCAAGAAACATACGTGTTCCTTCCTCTGGTAATAATACCAGGTGATTTGGTCGTGAGGTAGAGCTGTAATCAATGTTCTTTCGAAAACTCGCGTCCCGCAGACTTTTGCTGCCATAGTACACCTAAGGCCTCCAATTTGAAGTAAGAGTGTCAGAAACAACATTCGCCGCTGACTAACCAACAGTTGCCCAATTTTTTTTTTCTATTTTAGTCTCATCGAACAATTCGAGAAGATCGCCATGACTCCTGCCGGAAGTAGAGTGAAATCCCACACGCAAATCAGCAAGTTGTGGGTAACTTTTGTGGGTATGTCTCTTCGTTGGTCACCTAGTTCACGCTGTTTTAGTTATGCTCATTGCATTTTCCAAGCTTGCGCAAATTTTACCTGTTTTTATTCACATTTCATGAACATAAACAGGGTGCTTCACCTGAGTGTTAAATTTTTAAATACAGACTTTTTAGTTATAAAAGAGCTTTTTTCAGCATAGCATTGTCAGCAGCGGAGTACAGGCGGCCAAATCTTCAGCTGGCGTGCGCGACGGCCGCGTTTTCCGTGCTCCTGCAGCTTATGACGGAGCAAACTTGCGAAAATATCAAACTTAAACGCAGGCTTACTAAGCCTGTGCTCAATAGTGACCTTCCCGAAATTTTTCTTCGTCTCAGAATGCAGGAGCGCAGGAAAAGCGGCCGTCGCGCACGCCAGCTAAAGATTTGGCTGGCTGTACATCCGAATACAGCTAAGATGTGATCGCTTCCAGGCTAGATAACTAATATTGAATAGTTAACTTTTTAACTATTACTGTTAGGCCTCTTAATCATTTGCAGGCGTGTAGTTCTCCGCAAGTAATATCCATATCAGTTTTTAAAATTTTGAAACCCTGGGAGCTGTGGCTGAACACATTTTGGCGATTTCGACGAGTTCCGTGCACTGGAGAGGTTGCTTTGCCTGCAAGCTTCTCGAAAGCGCACGCATTTTGGGGCAATGTAGCCAAAATTAGTGGGGCCACAGTGCCGAGGGATTCGATATTATTAACTGATACGGATATTACCTCTGATGGTCTACATGGCTATCACTAATTGTTAACAATTCAACACTAGTTAACCAGACTGCTAATTTGCAAGTCCTAGCTGCACTCTGCCGCATTACACAGCTGACAGTGCTATGCTTGAAAAAGCGCTCTTCTTACTAAAAAGCCTATCTTTGATAATTGCAGAAAGTCTTAGGTGAAACATCCTGTATATCGCAACGAAGGCGGCGGCGCTAAACGACTATCAGAACCTCGCCAAGCTTCCCAAAACCATGAGCTCCTCGTTTTGCGTAGATGCCAGCACACATCTGCGGAAGCGGCCACCGTCAGCAGCTGCAGCGGGGAGAGTTTTATTGCGAAAGCAATACTACTTGCACTTTCACGCCTTTGCCGTGCCGCGGCGGTGACCACCATTGACCTTCATTTCACCTTGATTGCATTAGATTGGATGAGATTGGATTAGATTAGATTGGATTGGACTGCATTGGACTGAACTGGACTGGACTGGATTGGATTAGTTTAGATTAGATTAGATTACATTAGATTAGATTACATTAGATTAGATTACATTAGATTACATTCGATTATATTGGATTGGATTGGATTGGATTGAATAGGAGTGGATTGGAGTTGATTGAATTGGATTGGATTGGAATGGATTGGATTGGATTGGTTTGGATTGGATTGGATTGTATAACCGATGCATCACCACAAGTCTAACCACAAGCACCACCACCAGCTACGCTACCAGCTGAACCATGGCGTAGGTACGGATATTGCTTTCGCAATTACCGGGCTTAACCAAGCTAAGCCACAGCGAATTTTTTTTGTCACTCGATCCATCCTGTCTTCTCTTTGCGCATGCGCAGCGTGGCTATACCGACGGAGACATGATTACGCGCGTCGTCTTCTTCCCACGGGGGTCTTCCTAAGGCACTAACCTCCAAGGCGCGAAGACACGCTCCGTCTCCGGCAGACGGCGACACAGACAAGGCGTCCTCCTCTTCGTTGGCCGTGCACGCAGATGGCGAGTTTTCCCGCTGCTTTCCCGAACGACGCCGCACCGGCGCCCGCGGCGGAGACAGCGACGATGCCCGGCTGCTGCTTGCTACAGTGGTTGCATCGCCCATGCCCCTTTCGGGCTGTGGTAGAGGGCGAAACAAAAAAATAAGCGAGTGAAATGAGCGGACGCAGTCAGTACTACAGGGTGGCATTCTTCCTTTGAGTCATGCGCTCTTTTAAGGCGAAAGCCTTTAATGCCTCATCTTTGTCAACAGAAGGTTGTCAGCAGCGGTGTCACACTTTTTCTAGTCAGACCAGAGAAAAATGTCTTCGTGCACGATGGGACTCGAACCACCATCATTCCGTTCCACAGCCGACCGTGCTAATGGCTACGCTACTTGCTGCCAACGCACACGCAGTCCTCCTTGTCTAGGACGCTGGAGAGTGTTTGCAGAAAGGCGTCGAATCAGACGGGTGCCTCCCGAACGCCCTCCAGTGTCTCCAGCATTTAAAATTCACAAACAATTGTGTGCTTAACATCTTAACCACACATCAGTGACAAAAGCAGCAACACCGCGCTGAATGCTTTCGGCTCACCGCACTTTAGGTCAACAAAGTGTCCCCCTGAATTTTTTGAAGGTGCTGTGTATTTTCTGTTATTTATAAACAATCTCGGTCCTTTCTATATGCACTGATTACTGCATGAATTGCGGCTCTGTGCTTTGCTTCCCCTGCAATGGCGCTAATACGTCGTATGCCAGGCAATGTGGAAAGAATGAACGGGTGCTGAAAAGGCGATTTCAAATTTGCTGTATTTATGGTGCATTCAGCCTTGCTTACAGATTCCTGCCAATTAAAAAAAGTGGACCCATACTGCATACCTCCTGAATAGCCACGGATGAGTATTCAACACTTTCAAGAACGGAATCGAAGCTCCTCCAAATGGATTCGGAGGCCGAATTAAATGCAGGACATTCAAACGCAAATGGTATTTCTAACAAACATTTTTTCAAAAATTTCGGCATATGTGGTAAGCCTTGTTATTAAGGCTGAACAAAAGTAAAAGCGGCATAACACATTAGCCACCATCCTAACTCCTTAGGCAAAAGTCGCACATTAAAGCTGATGGTAAGGCTAGTTGCTTGCGCACAGTTATGAGGCACGACGGTAGTGAAAGTAAGGACAGCACACAGGAGCACGTTTACACGGAACGCTGGCCTGACTAAAGGGAAATTTCACTGGCGCAGAAACATCGGCGAAGCTATTGGGACAAGAGGGGGTGGGGGAGAGGGAATTATAGAAACGTAAAGAAAAAAAACAGAAAAACTGCACATGCTTTTTTTGAGGCATCAATATACTTTTGATGCTACTGTTTTCCGGTTCTCGATTTTTATGCAATTTTCAGTGATATCTGCGGCAGTCCCCTAGGCCGACACATTCGCGAGCATTTTTCAAGCAACCTTTCATTAGTAGTCGTGTTATCTGAGGATAGCGGTGTTTGGTGGCTCCATCAAAAACGAACACAAGCGGAGCGAACAGAGTAGTAATTTATGGTCCATCGCTGATTTCGAACACATAAAAAATATTCGCAACAGTTTAGGCCACAACAAAGTTTTTAGAATCTAAGAAAATATGTGCCGGATTTCAACCTAAAGTCAGTTCGACTTCAGAGAATCTCTCTCCTGGAGTGGTTAAGAGAGCTCACATAAGGGTAAACATAGCAACTAAAGCTGCCGTAGCGTAATTAGGCGTTTTTTTTTGTGAACTATATAAAATACTTGGCGATTTTTTCAAAAAAATAATCAAGCAAAGCATTGAGTCTTTCACTGCCTCAAGAAATGCATAGTTAAGACTAACGCAAGTTTACGTGACCCATCTATCTACACGCTTTCTATGACACCGAAGCCTCATTAGGTGTCTAAAAATAGTGGAGAAAATGAACCCAAGAATTGGTTCCATTAACTCTAATCTGCTGTTTAAAATGACCCTTTTGCACATATCCATCGCTACATGGGCAAAGATATGTGATGTCAGTGCACGTTAACAAACTGCTGGTGGGTGATATTCATCCGACGCCCTTCACTATGGCGTCCCTCATAGTCTACACAGACAGATTCAAAACCTAAAACCTAAATAATATAACATAGCATAGCATAACATAACATAGTACAGCATAGCTTGACGTAATATAGTATATCATAAAAAACGTAACATACACGCTAAACGCTCATCCGTTTGTCGGCTTCCCCTCTGTTCCCTTCGTTTTGTTCCGAAGCTGTAAGGAATGAAAACTCTACCAGCCCATTGAACAACGAGTCAATTCAATTATTGAAAGACAAATGCCCCCCCCCCGTCATACTCACAGACTGCTCCGGCTTTTCTTTCAGCAAAAAGCGGCGTTGTGGATGCGTGTACTGCTTGAACTTGCTTTCCTGGCCGACCTGCTTGGCTGATATGTAGCTGCACAAGATGAGTGCAAAACAGACGGTTATCACGACGTATGCGAAGAACATGAGACAATTCTTTGATACGAACACGAGCGGACGCTGCGTTGACGCGCTGAGCCATCGCTATAGGGTGCCTTACGAATATTGTGACTTTCTTTCACCTACCGTTGAATAGCTGTTACCCGCCGTTTTCGCAGCATAACAGACTGGTGTTTGTCAACTCGGGCTGGTCTTTAATTTATTGAAACATTCACTTCAGTAGGAAAAGAGACTCGTGAACCTGAAGTCAGGAATGCACCAACGAGCCCTCTTTCACTCCCATGGAGAATTTTTTTCCAAAGCGACTCAGAAGCCAGGCTCGTTAAAACACACGTAATGTAGGTTGACGCGTGACTGGGCTCAGGGGGCGGGTAGTGTTCAAGATGGTGACGACCATGCGTTGTGGCCTCAGTAACCGAAGTTCGATTCTTGGTTATGGTCATATTTTTTTAAGTTCCCGTTCTAGTAAAATTAAAGTTGTCGTAAATTTACTAGCAAGCTTTTCTTATTATAATAGTCCAGTGTAAATGTTCGCAGTAAAATTGTAATAGTCTGAGTTAGTATGCTCAACACAAACATTGGAAGATGCAGTTGACCACGACTTGTAAACTCACGTGCCTACAAAACACTTTTTAATTTTTGGTGAACCGCTTTCTAGGGCTATTTACATGAACAGTGTCAGCCGGTCATAGCGCTATACTCTTAAAATAACCCGAAAGCTTTCTTTCAAACTTTTATATTTATATACGATGAACAAAACCGAAACGTACTAATCAAGCTTATCTCGCCTACACAGTTGTCACGAAGTTATTTCACGTATTCCAATGCACTACAATGTGCGACATCGTTTCCATGGCAACGCAAATAGTTGTTCTCATTAGAGCTAGGCGCTTCCCAAATTGATCGAAGCTCTCAGACATAACGGCACTGTCTGAGCTTTAAAAGTCATGTTGCCGAGAAGCGAAGGTATGCGTTTTACTGTATATCTGTCACGCTAAATGTGGATCAGATCAGCGTGGACCAATCGGGAGCACGAGCTGCAGCTTCTGCGATGGTCGCGATCGTCTACGGCTTTTGAACAGCAATCTCTACTGTTAGCTTCCATTTTTAAATAAAGCGCGTCTAACAGTGATGGGCATTCGTATCGCGATGAACATCGTTTGCGCGATTCTCAGTCGTCGCAACAGAGTTGTTTTTCTTAGCAAGTTTATGCAAATTAACTTCTTCCTTCGCTGCATATACCTGCATCCTAGCGAAGAACTGCCATTGCTTCTTTACCAACTCTAAAGAGGATGCATGGTTTCCTTCTCATTCGTTTGATGCAGCCCTTATGGCTTCTCTAAACATCAAAGGGTTTTGAAGTGTGAGGACGAGGGTTCTGCTTATCTTAAAATTTGTTTTTTTTTTTTCGGGAGGGCATAACTGCTCCATGATACGGCTGAAAGGCAGACCAAGCAGCCTGATAAATTCTTGCAAGGACATTACCAACGTGCCTCCGATCGAACCCTGTGACCACGATACCGTAAGATAAACAGAAATTTCTCTGCTCTACTGATCCACCCAAAATGCAGGACACGTACTATCGCGCTCAATATGAGTTGCAACGCGAGGTCATCGACCGGGGCTCGTTCCGTGGTGTGCCTCCTCCAAAAAGTCGCTCGGGATTCTGGGAGAAACTGCTGTTCCAGGAAACAACAGCACCCCCGCTCAGGAAAAAGTTTCTCCCAGAATTCCGAGCGACTGTTTGGAGGAGGCACACCACGGAACGAGCCCCGCTCGATGACCGCGCGTTGCAACTCATATTGAGCGCGATAGTACAGTGCAGCATTGGCGGCGACTTTCAAGTGATTTGAGTGGCCACCGCCTTCCCGGTGGCCACCTCTTTGGTTGGTGCAGTCGGTGCGTTTGAAAAGTGACAGGCCTTCCGTTTCTAATGCCCCCCATTGATATCAAGGTTTCAGGCCGTAATTGACCGCAGCTGGGAAGCCTTGACGAAATCTCAGTCCTCAGTGCCCTACTGGGCGTTTACATGAGCCCGACAAAAGTCGGGTTAAGTAGGCTGTCGTGCCGAGGACCGGTAGTCAGGCTCATGTATACGCTAGGGGGTCGAGCTAAGAGACCGTCGAGTCGAGCTGGGCCAGCCCGACTGCAGGGGGTGGGTTGACTCTGCCCGACCAGGTTGGAAGGAGCATGTATACCCTGCCGCATCGGCTTAGCGCCTCCTCTCCTGCCACCTCACCCATTGGAAATCAAAGCGAGCCGCTGCCGGCCTCGAAGAGAGCGCGCACGTGTACGGGCGAACCAACCGACCGGAAAGAGCAGCTACGTCGAGAAAGGGAACTTTCCGTCGGGGCGTTCCTCCTCCTCTGGCATGCGTGTGGTTTGCTTGCTCGACGCTAGGGGTGGCGACGATCTCTGCCCGACAGAAAACCGGTTCATGTAAACGCGGTGGGGTCGGGCTGGTCAGCCCGACATCTGGCGCGCCCCGACCTGACCCGCAACGTTGGGCTCCATATAAACAAGGCTCTAGTCAACTGCAGCAGTGCCGCACCGCATTAGGAATGAAGCGGTAGGCAGCCGGCGCTCACCAGACGGCGTTGTTAAGCATCTCCCGCACTTCCGGTTTGGCGGTCACTTCCGGCAGCAGCGGCGGGTGGAAGCAAGCCACGGCTTCCTCCATGGGCATGGCGGAGAAACGGATGCACCTGAGCAGCTCGACGACGTGCTGCTCGCGTGACGGCCACTGGGCGCCCAGCCACTTCAGCGCCACCTGGAACAGCTCTGTCTCGCTGCGCCACGCGAGAGAAGTGGCGCGGCGTGCCCGGTATGTTCAGTTAGTTCCAGTTAAAATATAATTACCGTAATCCGGGATAAGCCTACTGAACCAAAACCACCTGTTTCCCTGACAGCCTTGACACAAGCAAACCGCGGCGAACGTATCGAAAAAATATCCTAATCTCACCTCCAACCGCGACAGCAATTAACTATGTTATCTTAACAGAACATCGAGTAGCTTCTCTGGCCATTATACGCCACGCCCAAGGCTATTTCTATTGTTTAAGTTCGCATATAATTCGGACGGGAAAACGACCGTTGAGGGAGCGAACTTCAAATTACTTAGCGTTCTGTCTCGTCGTTTTCTGCCGGTGTTCGCTTGCGCTACTGCTGTGGCTTTTAATTTGCAACAAATCTTACAGTACCGCCCAAAATACATTTAATAGCAGATTTATGAAATTTCGAAGCTAAATTTCAACAGAGGAAACACAGACTGCAAAAGCTACCCCTGCAGGCATAACAGTGTACACATTCGATTGAATTATCGATAATTTTACTCCTGATGTACTGCATCTACTTTAGTAAGTGTTCAGAGGTCTGTGTTTGTAAGGCATTCATAGATTACCAAACTTTTCTAATTTATTACAAAATAATCAACTTTTCCATTACATTTGCCGGTTGTTTAAATTCTTCCAAAGTAGCCACCACTAGCCAAAAAACAATGGAAACGCGATACATCTGCTGGGCATTTTTAATGACACAACAGTACAGGGTAAAGGTGCATTAAAAGTACGCGAGCGTTTTCGCATTTTGCTTTCATTGAAAAACAGCCACCGCGGCGAGAATACCACCCATGACTTCAGGCTCAGCAGCAGGAAAACACATAATAAATTACCTGGTAGGGTTCACATTATGATACGAAGCTTGTTCATTACCCGCAGATTCCGCATCAGCTTTCATGTTCGCTTGCCCGTCGGCGCGCTTTCCCTCTCCCCATGCCGCCCTCTTTTGCCCTCCTCTCAGCATGCAAGCTCCGCCCTACTGACACAGCACCTCGGCATTTACGACTGCAGTTTTAAAGCAACGCCTTGCTGCGGCAAATGTGCTGAGGCGGACGTTGCGGCAAGTGTACTGAGGCGGATGATGCGGAAGACACGGAAGTATGCTCACCTGCGTGCAGCTATGGAGTCGGCAGCGAGGATCTCGCACACCTGCTCGGCGCTGAGCGCGAGGAACTCGGGGCAAACGGCCACCAAGTGGAATTTGCCGAGGATGGTCTTGTAGGCGCGCTGCCAGGCTGGCTTGGTGCCCAGTTTCTTGGCCGACACGTACACGAACAGGGCGTGCAGGGGGTCGTCGGGGGAGCTAGTCAGCACCTGCGACCACATTTAATCCCGCAGTCTGTCAACCAACGTTATAGCAGCAAAGTAGAAGCGACGAGCACGAGGCGATGGATCTCAGCCGGGTGGTGCTGTTTAGCCTTCACAAGCCAATCAGACGCGTTCGAAAGCTGTCTCCTCGTGCCCATAGGTTACACTCCACTGCCGCCAAATGAAGTGGAAACCCTTCTTCAACACCGTTTTCACTTTTATATCCCGCCAGGTGGTACCTTTTCCACCTCGCGGGATATAACAGTGAAAACGATGCATCAAAGTTGGCGCTCTGAATGCTGCCACTTACAGCTGAGCCAGTAGAAAAGTTGCTTAATATAAAGTGGCTGGCTTGTTGGTTACAGATCTTGACAACACTAGCGCTGTCGAAACACGGACAAGAAAGACTGCCACAAACCGAGCGCCTGTGTTTGTGCCAGTCTTTCTTGCCCGTGTTCCGACCGCGCTGTTGTTGTCAAGCAGTAGAGAAGGATTTATCATTGCAGATTACCCCTTCAAAACACTGTAGCAAACCAATGCTTTTCAGGTGAGACATCGAGTTGGCGCTCTCATGAAATGCTGAAAGGAGACGCTTCAAATATCGCAGTAAGTTTCCTCGCCCTAGACGAAGGCGGAAAGTGTCTCGTGTTTCTGCTGGAGGCGACACGTAAAGGCACCCGTGTGCTGTGCTATGCAACTGCGCGTTAATGATCCCCAAGCCCTTCACAACGGCATCTATTTTTTTCGTCTTTCACTCCCACGGTGTAGTTTAGGTGTCCATTACTATCTAGAGTCGACGTTTACCCTTCTAGGTCAAATAGCGGGCACAGATCCTGAGCACGATAATCGAACTGTAATCGGGCATGAAAGAGTAGCTAGCAGTATGCGTACCTGGGCGCAGCGTTCTTTTATGCGCTTCATGTCCAGGTGCTTGGACGCCTGGAAGACGTCGACGATATTTTGGCAGGTCAGCTGCAGTCTGCCCGTGTACATGTATTCAAGGAGGACGCTGAAGGACTCGTGGGTGATGCCGTTCAGCTGCACCTGCAGAAGTTTCACACGCAAGGCGGCTTACAAGAGGACACGAAGAAGACTAAGCGAATCTTTGTTCCTAGTAAAAATCACTGCTATGGCATTTTCTGGCTATTTTGATATTTGCACAGCAGCAGGAAAAGGGACATATAAATTGAGTTTTAAAAAATGTAACATTTCTTTCAGGCCATTCGTTTCAAACTAATCAGGACAAGACCGAAAATTAAACCGGGATCAAAGCAGATTTTCCTCAGGGTTCTGTCGCGGAAGGTTGCTCTATGCGTCACAGTTTGCTTCTGAAACAAGTTTTCTAAAATATTTATTTGCTTCAATGTTGTTTTTTGTGAGACTTTCTCAGATGGTACATAGCAACAGTGTATGCACCACAATTTTATTATGAAGTGAAATCGTAAATGGTTTCACCTCGCTTCGAAGAACCTTTTGTACAAGGGTGCTACTGATTACTTTCCAAAGTATTAACGACAAAACTAAAAGTCCATAATGCGACAGATATTCAGATTCCTTCCAGGTTGTTAAAGTCATTTAAACTGGGACATCATCCTGGCTTTGCATCCGTGAAAAGGCTGAGTATCTTGGCGAGAATTTACACCCATTGGTAGAACAAAGATTTCTGAGGATTCCTGGATTTGAACCGGGTACGTCTTGAGCAGGCAGATGGGTTACCACTTTCCTGTCTCTGCAGCTCCCACAATGCATCAGCAGTTCTAGGAATTTCTCGTAACTTTATGAGCACAGTATGCTGGTTCAGTAAGAAGTGCAGATGCTGAGACTGTATCCCGACCATGCGCGGGTCTCTTCGCTTGCCTTGAGCATTTCGGGCTTGGTGTTGATGAGCAGCTTGTGGAAGTAGGGCGAGTGGCAGGTGAGCACCAGCTTGTGCGCCGGGAACACCTCGGCCTCCACCTGCACCTCGACGTCCGTCAGCTGGTGCTTCAGCCACAGGGCCTCGCAGAACAGCGACAGCTGCGACGCCTGCTGCTCGCGGCTCTTGCCCTGCGGACGCCGAGGAGGCGGTCACCGCACGACTCGAACACTACACACAGTTTAGATCAAGCGGACGGAGTGTGGCTGGCCAGTGATCATTTTACTCTGAGCATCGTCAATCCTAAAGGGTGTCACAAAAGGTGTTACTAAAACGCATAAATGAACTTTATAAAATATTTTGGCCAATAAATTTTTTTCAGGTAATTGATAATATTCGCAAAGTGGATGCAAATGATATGCGCGTAACATGTACCGTGATAGGAAAATTGCTGGCGACGATGCAGTGTCGTCTCATCTGCATGAACTGCACACCGAAGAATGCAGGCGTTATGAAACGAATTGTTGCACGGTATGGTCCTTTGGACATGGTGGTGGTGGAAAACGTTTATTTGCTCTAGTTTACAGTAATATTTTTTTGCGGCTTCAGATGGAGTCTTCCATCTTCTCTTCAGGGTCGGTTCCCCTAGTCCAGGGATCCGCTGAGGGTAGCTGCCCTGCGTGCACGCCTTACTAGTCCTTCTTGGACTTTCAGGATGTCGCTGGATAGCATTCTCTCCCACTGTTCCGCACTCGGGTTTTCTATTATGGCTAGCTCGTCTATTTTCTGGCAAGCCCATGTGGTATGGTATAGGGTTGGTTTGTCTCCACAACACGGGCACTCGCTCTTGTACTGCGTGGGGTAGATTTTACTGAGCATGTGGGAGTGTTCCCCTTTGTAACTGTCGCCATTCTACGGCATCTTCTCTATTGAATTGTTTGTGTGGGGGCGATTATTTTCGCCTGATCCCTCTGTAGGAGTTAAGAATCTCTGTATAGTTTTGGGCTACCGGCTCGGATTCCTCAATGGACAATCGGATTACCTGAAACCGTCTCAGGCAGGAACACAAGACGGTTCGCGTTTGGCCAGTGACTGTCAGAAGGCTGGGCGCAATCCGGAGACGTCCAAAGTATCTCTTTCTCAATGGAAGCGGCTGTTTGTGTGGTCAAGCACTTCCGGCAGATCTCAATCGAATCACAGTCGCTCGTTCAGATCGCACTTGAGGCTAATCAGATTGAACACCATCACGTTCGCTAAGTCCTCATCGGCTGCTACATAAAATCAAGCTAGCTGGTTAACTCTGTTGTTCTGCCGCACGGCATCGCCGGTCATGATGGCTTGAAACCTTGCTGTGCTACAGGCCTCTGAGTCGGAGTTTGGCATTGTCACAATGCGAATGGTGGCGACGCCGATCACGTGTGGCTTTTCTCCTCGCCCGTGTCCGCGCCTCGTGCGAAAGCACTTGTGTCTGATTGTGGGCACTAATTAACTGTATTTGTTTACTAGTTACTACTAGTTAGTCATCATTACCGTCAGCCTGACTACGCCCACTGCAGTACAAAGGACTTTGACACGTCTCTCCTATTAACCCTGTCCTTTGCCAGCTGCGGCCACCGTTACTATTACTATTAGTACTAGTATTAGTAGTAGTTAGTAACTAGTACTAATGTCTCAAGGCATTTCGGGTGAAGGCCCTTAGTTTTAAGGCCTTTAGGGGGAAAGCTATTAGGGTGAAGACTTTAGGGTAAACGCGGTCGACATAAAGGCCTTGAAACTAAGGGCCTTCACTCTAGTACGCATGCAGTGTTTGGGACCCTTCCACTTGGTCAAGCATATTACTTTAAAGGATACTGTCACGTGCCGCGCGCTTTGTGACATGTGATTGACTTTTAGAAAATATGTCGCAATATTTAAAAATATATATTACGGATAGCCTCTGCGCAACAAACATGTCTTCGCTTATCGCTAATTTAAATTATCCTCTATTCTAGAACAGGCATCAATAAAGCAAGATCTAGAAAAAATAATGTATCCGTGTGTGCCGGCAGTTTTTTAAATGCACGTGAATACACTTGTAGGACAAGTATACATATTCAAGTACAGCTCTCTGGAAGACAGTGCACGAGTGTAGCTGTTTGCCAGAGGAAACCGTTTCTGGACTTCCAGTTATCAGCCCAGAATAGCAAAATTTAATTTTCAAATAATTTTATTGCTCTTTGCTTCAAATTTTCTAACGCTTATCTCAGCTATTGCGTAATCCTGTGATTAGCGGGTGCGGATATCTGACTCATGTATGTCATTTGTGCCCTAATAATCTTTCTTGACTCACTCAACATGAACAAAAGGCTACTGTAGATAGGAAGTGAACAAATAAATATGCCTATGCAAACTGCATCGCATTGGCCCGGGCACAGCACACATCGTCTTGTGGGTGTCATATTGAGCACATGGATGAGCGCTGAATCGCACTGTTCAGCGACGTCTTAATTTGATCGCACTTAAAATTCTAGTAGGACACCCCTTTGCAGCAGGTGCCTGCGTGACTGGCGCATCAAACTTTGAAGCTCGCAGAGTTCATACAAAACATGAAACGTAGACACCGTCTCGCTGCCCTGCATAATCCTGGCAGCGCGTCAGCCTGAAGCACATTTCGTACGGCCTATATGCCCTCAATGGCTACTCACCACATGTTCTGAAAGGCGATGAGTCTTCAGCCGGCAGTCAGCACTGTTCATGGTAAACTACAACCGCGCAGCTCTGAATGCATTGCAATGACCATGTTATGCAGTGATTCCCGTGACTCATAAAACTCGCATGCCAATGATATCGTCTACGTCCCCGCAGGTGCTCCGTGCCTGCTCTACTCATGTACGGCCTTCTGAATAAACATACTCTGACGACTCCAGATCTAGGATGCCAAATCTGATAAAAACTGTTCAACGTGCGGATGTTACTATTATTATTTGGCTAGAGAACTTTTTCTGCGACTAGTTTCCACGACTCCCGAAGATACGCCTATCGTAGACCCTAGACGAATGCCACGTCGACGTCGTCTGGCAACGGCTTTACTCACGTCGTCAAACAGAGGATCCATGTCTCCAGCCGAAGTCGGTCACGGCCACGAGAGTGACCGGGGTCTGCTCCGAGTCAGTGGACGCCGCTGGCAATATGGCGGAGAGTAACGGTTGGTTGGTTGGTTCCCTCAAATAACGGTGGCCTATTCGGGGTCCGAAGCTCTCTTCTTTGTCCACGCGTGCAAATTGCGGCCAGTGAGCTTTTGTATCTTCCTCTTCTTCCGCAGACAATGCTGCGCTGCTGCAACTCAAGAGCACTTCTTCGCCGTCTTGCGACACTATCGGCTCTCAGAATTATTCCATAAAGATTTTTCGTTACGACAAGAAAAATAACGTGTGGAACGCTCTCAGTAAGTTAGCGCCTATTCGCACAATATTCTTTTTAAGAAATCTACGAAGCGAAACGCAAGATGAAAAAAATGAATGACGAGATATGTAACTGGGAGCCATCGCGGTGGCTGAGTGGTAAGGCGCTCGTCTACCGAGCCGGAGTACCCGGGTTCGAACCCGACCGCGGCGGCCGCGTTTCGATGGAGGCGAAACGCAAGAAGCGCCCGTGTGCTGCGCGATGTCAGTGCACGTTAAAGATCCCCAGGCGGTCGAAATTATTCCGAAGACCTCCACTACGGCACCTCTTTCTCTCTTCCTTCTTTCACTCCCATCTTCCTCCCTTCCATTACGGCGCGGTTCAGGTGTCCGCCGAGATATGTGAGACAAATACTGCGCCATTTCCTTTCCTCAAACACCAAATTATTTATTTAGCCATCGAAATTCATCCCCGCGTTGTCGCGATGGCGTATCGTATGTAATAGATAATTTACGTATACACACGTATGAAAAATTACCCCGAATATTCGCTGCCTGGTGGTGGTGGTGAAAAACATTTATGCAGATGATGGAAACTGTATACGCCTGAACGGTTGAAAAACTAAGTCTAGTGCATACTTTTCATTCTTCATTAAAAAAAAAAGTAGAGCCGCAATAAATATGCATAATGATAAGAAAGAATATATTATATATACAGTCAAATACTTGTTTGAATACAGTATCGAATATCCTCTTTGGCACACTTGTACCAAAATGTCACTGTGAAATCGAGCCCTACTTATACAAGTTGAAAAAATAACGACCTTACGTAAGAGCAGGTTAAATGTACTTCCTTTCCGACGCACGCTCTCAATAGGCCCATCAGTCATGTACCGTGACGTGCATCTTTATCGTAGCGACCGACTTTTAAAATTCTCCTGTCAACCACCGGCTCGTTTGCGGTGAAACTCAGCACGGGGCTTGCATATTGCGGTAACATTTGTCGCGTATTGTTTGACAACCGTACTTAACTGGTTTGGCCGCGCATCATGCAAGCCCGGATCCGTCTGCGCCGAGACTGGGGGACCGAACGCCGCCAGTGCCATGTCTCCGCGAAACGGTGGCAGCGCCATATGTCGTCTGCAGAGGCGCAGGCGATTCCACGTTTGCATGATGCGTGGCCGGACCAGGTAAGTACAATTGTCACACTTACTACGAGGCAAAATTTGCCTGCAATATGGAAATTCCGTGTACAGTTTCACTGCAAACGAGCCCGTTCATACGGCGGGAGGATTTTCGAGCGCAGCTATTAGGCTCCCGTTCCTGGCTTCAACTTCGTAGTCGTCGGCGTAGTATTAGTAGTAGTAGTAGTAGTGGTAGTAGTAGTAGTGGTAGTAGTAGTAGTAGTAGTAGTAGTAGTAGTAGTAGTAGTAGTAGTAGTAGTAGTAGTAGTAGTAGTAGTAGTAGTAGTAGTAGTAGTGGTAGTAGTAGCCGTAGTAGTAGTAGTAGTAGTAGTAGTAGTAGTAGTAGTAGTAGTAGTAGTAGTAGTAGTAGTAGTAAACTTCATTAACCGTTCTGGGTTACTAGGGCGCTGTTCTCAGGTCCGAGATCACGTTGACGAAGGCCACTTGCCAGGCTCGGTGAATGAGCTGACGCTTTAACGGCAAGGCCGCCGCGGTGGCTCAGTGGTTATGGTGCTCGGCTGCTGACCCGAGAGACGCGGGTTCGATCCCGGCCGCGGCGGCTAGAATTTCTTTGGAGGAGGAATTCTAGAGGCCTGTGCACTGTGCGATGTCAGTGCACGTTAAAGAACCCCAGGTGGTCGAAATTTCCGGAGCCCTCCACTCTCATAGCCTCTCATACCCTTAGTCGCTTTGGGACTTTAAACCCCATAAAGCAAACCTTTAACGGCAGCTCTGAGTGAGCCAACTTCGTCTCCCACTGCTCGTAGCTAATTTGTGTGTTGTTAAAAAAGTTTGAGTTGCGTTGGGCAGTCCATCGGTTGTCCAAGTAGCAGAGTGAAACGCCACCTGGAAGATGACTTCCATGGGAAGATACCGCAAGGTGCCTCACAGCGTATCACGCCACCTGCCACTAAGCGCCGGTGTTTTCGGCGCAACACGCCGCCTGACAAGTCACAGTTCGCCCTGTCACCTGTTACCTGACGGTCAAGAGGTGGCAGGTAGTAGCAAAGCGAAACGACACCTGGAA
Source organism: Amblyomma mixtum (assembly GCF_055824585.1). Taxonomy (NCBI): domain Eukaryota; kingdom Metazoa; phylum Arthropoda; class Arachnida; order Ixodida; family Ixodidae; genus Amblyomma; species Amblyomma mixtum. The sequence continues at coordinate 234,094,924 of NC_143012.1, forward strand.
GGTGGCTGCCATTAGAATATTCCGGAGGGTAGCTACCGACCACCGTAGCCGTCTGCCAATTTTTTTTTTTTGATTTCCTACAATAAAGGTGCACGTCACTGTGCAGTGAAAGTATTGTCACACATTGCGCGCACATCGCCCCTCCTGAAGGCACAATCCCACACATGAATTTCAGAGCTGCGTGCTCACTGCAGCCTTGTGGCCTGCGGTGTATGCTTTTAATTTCATTCGTTTAATGCACTGCTTTTGACCTCCACCTGAACACTTGCACTTTTTGAGACGGCAGCAAACGTTGGATTTCTCTTTTGCTCTACAAGAGGGACAATCTGAACACATGAGATTGATGCGGTTCGATATGCTGTGTTGCACCATCGTTATTTTTGTTGATTTCTATCTAAAAGGTATCTCGAAAAAATGATCCTGGCTCACAAGCATTTAGCGTTATTTGTTCATTTCTAAAAAGGAACAATGCAAAGAAGTAAGAAGTGCTTTTCTTTTTCTAGGAGTGACCAAACTAGTGAAAAAAACAACTGGATATTAGAAGCAAGCTTGCTTTTCTTGTGTACGAGTTCCAGCTAAACATGTGCTTTCTGCCACACCTCGACGCGCTTTTTAGTCTACCACGGCAAGGTCAGGAAACTCGACAAGCTACTGCGTTAGAGCTCTTTGTTCGGCGCCTGATAAATTTATCCTTTCGTCTTTGTAACGAACAAAAAAATCTGTATAAAGAAATCTGAAATTGAAAGAAAAATCTTTTGCTGGCATTAATAGCGACAAGTTTGGTTCACTTACCACATTTCCTGCTGACTGATGGCAGGCGTTCTGTGGAAGGCGTTTACTCAATACTTCTCTTAGGCGCTGCGGTCAGAAAGAAATGATTTTCTCTGATGGCTGCCGCCTTTGTGTGCCCCTCTGGTGGTCCCACGTGCCCATTCAGTGCGTCAGTACTGAGACTTCAGTCAGACTCTCGGTCAAGTCAAGGTACAGGCGATCGAAGCGGCTTTTACAACTTCTTTTCAAAAGCGCGCTCGACGCAAAAATGAATTTCATTGTCATAGCCAGCGAGGCAGACATGACCTGTTCGATAACATTAAGCAAACAGGAAGTTGATGTATGTGGGTAGCGCGGCCACGTGAAAGGAAGCAACCTTTCACTGCTGGCTGAGAGGGTCGCCATGGTACCGAGGGATGCTGAAAACAAACTGTGGGCCACGTTTCTAACTCAGTTTACTGCTGCGGCACCTGCGAGAACGTTAGCCGAAGATGTGAGTATAGGGGGCATGCTCTATTAGAAGTCGGCTTTTCACTTCCAAAAGCAGGACAGGCAGCCAGATTCGTATAAGCTTTCTCCTAACCGCAATGAAAACATGCGCACAGCACATTCCATGGGAAATACGGTGCATCGGTTTTGAGTATGCCATTCTTTTACCAGGCACGGCAGACTTGAGAAATGAGTACAGGACATTCGTTATTTTAGCTAGGACATTACTACTACTTCCCTAGATAGAAAAAAAAGCTCTGGAATTCCCATTCGTTGCGGAACGCCAATATAGTCACCATATATAAGGATCCTTCGCTTGTTTGGTATCGTATCAGGAGCCGTATTTGTTAGCGATTCCTTTGTCCCGCTAAAGCGCTGACCGCTATAACGTATGGCTTCTACGCTGCTAAGTAATACGAGGCAGTCTGTGCTGTCAGCCTGGTAGCAAAACAGGCGCTCACGAATATCAATGAAGCAAAAACAACTTCAAGAATTTTCAAACAAAACTACAATAAGCATTAGCCTGTATTTACAGCTGATTTTTTTAGTTGTAATAGACCTGAGGTGGTAAAAATTAATCCGGAGCTCCCCACTAGGGCGTCCATCATAGCCAATGCGCCGCTTCGGGGTGCTAAGCCCCGCACACTACATATCACCACCACTGCAAACTCACTTTCTGTCAGTTCAGGACACAGCAGTCAACTATCATGCGGATTGACACTTTTGATTGAGCACCTGCCTGTACGAAACCAGGTTTCGGTCCCCTCCGAAATCCGAATATGGTATAACAGGACAGTAAAATTCCAATTATATTTAGTTTTCATTCTTTTCTGCTTTTAGTAGTGGACTTGATCGACGGCGCGCCTTCTCTATACAAACAGGACGTCCTTCTCGGTGTGATAGCTAGCTATGGAAGCGTTGACCAGTCACGGAACGTTCATACATGAGGGAAACGGGGATCTAGGCCGGGAATATTATAACAGGATCTTCGCTATCTTTCTCTAACGCCGATTAATGCTAAAGTTAACTGCCTTTCTTTCTTTCCTTCTGTCTCGCTTTAGTCAAAATGAAGATTTACGCGCAATGCGTTGCAAGCATTTTGCTCAGGTATCGTTTCAGTTTTTCTCTTTTTCTTCGTTTCCATCTTCTTGCTCCGAGGACAATTGGCAGATTGCGCGACTTCGTCGCCGTCTCCGGAGTGCCGGGCTGCGATGTGCTGTGCGGACTCCGGGGAGGGGGCTTCCGCAAGACGGTGTGGGCGATAGTCCTGGTCACGCTGTTTTCCCTCGCTCTCCATGAGTGCATCCAGGTATGTGCCCGCAAGTATGCGGTAGAAAAAGCTTGTGTACTCGTACCTGCATACCATTCGCGTTCAGGGCAGAACAAAGAGCTTTATTCTTACAAACAGCCAGCAAAACTGCCTTCCAGAAGACATCCACACACCAGAAGAGCCGCCGCGGTGGCTCAGTGGTTATGGTGCTCGGTTGCTGACCCGAAAGACGCGGGTTCGATCCCGGCCGCGGCGGTTGAATTTCTTTGGAGGAGAAATTCTAGAGGCCCGTGTACTGTGCGATGTCAGTGCACGTTAAAGAACCCCAGGTGGTCGAAATTTCCGGAGCCCTCCACTACGGCGTCTCTCATAGCCTTAGTCGCTTTGGGACGTTAAACCCCATAAACCAAACCAAACACCAGAAGCCCATGAAATGAGCAACCCCACCCACCCTCCAGCCTCCAGAACCTTGCCCCAATCAGGAGCCCATTAGAGGAACTCACTCCGATATCCACCCCCACTCTCCAGATGGTGTCCACCGATCTCCAATCTCCATCAGAAGCGCACAAAGAAGCAGAATGAAAAAGTGACGCTGTAATCAAATTCAAAGACGTGATGAGAAGGCGCGCAATGTAAAACGAAATACAAAAGCGCCCTGCGTTCGCTGCTTAGCCGCATCAGTTCGTATGATCCTCCGTCAGTTTTTTGTTCTCTTTTTTTATGCTCAGACTCGTACAACACGATAAAGGGCCAACCATAGCTTCATGAACATGTTTCTACTTGTGATGCACTCAGAAACAACAGCACTATTTATTTATTTTATTTATTTATTTACCCACAGCGCCAAGCGGCATTACAGTGGGGGAGGGTATACATAAAAAACAAACATAACATAAGCCTTGTCAGCCACGGAAACAATTCCAATTTCCATCAAAACAAAGAAAAACAAAAACAGATAAAAATTTCACAGAACCACGAAACTGAAATGGTTATTATAAGGTAGAAAAGATAACATCACTAGACATATTACAAGCAATGTCTGAAAACAATTTATTCCAATCGCGTATTGTTGTGGGAAAAAAACACAATCGAAATACATCAGTTTTTGAAGCAAACTCCTGTACTTTGAAACTGTGGTCTACGCGGTCAGATATATAATGAGGTGCCAGTATATACTTCGCTCTTTCAATGCCAACAGAGCAATGATAAATCGCGTGAAAAAACTTGAGTCGCAACATACGTCGACAGATTTCCAAATGCTCCCATTGCAGTCTTTCTTTCAAAGTCTCGGCAGGGAGTCAGGAAGAGTCAAGGAGAGTCAGGGAAACATTTATTAGATGGAGGTGGTTCCATAGTCTCTCTTTATCACGCCGTTCATTGCTACACCCAATTGGCACCAATTTTCTCTTAAAACTTACAATCCTCCGCTCCCCGGGATGGAGTAACGACAGCTCATCGTAACATTGGATGTATCATACAAGTTGCTTTATCTGTGCAGGTCTTCCTGGAGTACGGACGGTTTCCCGTAGCTATAAATTACAACTTCGAGGAAGAAACAGATATGCACTTCCCTGGCGTCACATTGTGCAACATGAACCCGATGAAGAGGTCGGCGCTCTGCCGGGCCAGCTTCTCCCCTTCGCATGACATGCCGAAGCAGCTTCGAGAGAGGCTATGCGCAGAAAACCCTGTCTTCTACGAGGTAGGCAAACATGACCAAATTCATTGTGTGGGTCAAAAGTGACACTAGCTGAGTCAAAGTTTCACCTAATGACCCAGCACAAACTTTCACTCAGCACAAGCAAACTTTCAGTGTCAGCGCATCGATCCACAGAGTTAGAAATGCAATTAGCCGGCAAGATACAGGGATTACTTTCAGACAGATTCAAAAACGTTGTTAGAGCTCTTGTAGAGAACAAATATACCGACCGACCGATACTATTATACCGACCAATACTATTATATTCAGAATTTCCTATTCTATATAGTAAAATAAATTAATAGAAACAGTTGCGGTTTTGGTGACACTCATTTACTCATAAAGTAAGCCCTGCCTCTCTGTTCGCTTGATTATTTGCATCCGTTGAAATAGTTGTTCTGCCATTCTTCTGTCAAGACAAAAATAAGCAAGGCCCTCCATCAAGCTGTTTCTGTTCTCCATCAAAAGGTAATGAAGATAATGTTGCTTATGATGAGACGTTCTAGTATCATCGCTGTCAAGGAATGCTGTAGAAGCTTTGCTCTCGCCGTTCGAACTTTTTAAAACTTTGTGGGGAAGTTGAATATTAACCTCCTAGCCCGTTCCCGCGTGAACATCGAAACACAACGCTGAGTAAGATGCCATTATACTAGTTAACCACTAGCTAGACACTAGCTAAGCTGAAAGCAAAGCTGGAACCAGCTGTCTGTCGCAAGAACACGAGCTGCTGGGATTGTGCCTTTCTTTTGGCATGGAGTACTCAGATGACTCACATTTGTAAGAAACTCAGAAGTGTTGCATGCTTGTTGTTTAATTTGCGAACTATGATGCCATTTTCTATTAGAAAATTAGTCGCCCAGGCTCTGGGGTATAGTGTCTTAAGATACGATATATGTTGTTTTTTTAACTGCTCTTTCACATGGAAATGTCGTGTTAATAGGATTTTGAAAAACATTGCTACAAGCGTTCTCTACTTGCCGCAGGAAAATTTGCCCAAGAGTGTCTTTACCGCAGCCGGTTTGCCTTCTTTTGACAATCTTTCCAAACAAATTGTAGTACTGAAATATTTTTGGAATAGCGCATACAGACACATAAATACGAAACCGGTACTGTTGAGACATGTTCCTCGCTATCATAAACCGAGAGTGCGCACTCACTACGGCAAAGCAACTAGAAAATATTACGTGCCAGCTATCTTTAACGAATTGCCGGATGATTTATTTTCTTTAACCACCCGCAAAAAACTGCGTATTGCTGTTCAAGCGCTAGAGAATCTTTAATATGTACTAATATTTTATCAGTGCTTTTTCATTCTTTCCGTGCCAAAATTTTTTTCTTCTTCATATTTACGTCTTTTAATTTTCTTTTGCCTCTGATGGAGCTCTGATGTAGCGCGAAGTTTGCCGTGGCTGCCGGTTGTCGCCGCACAAGCCTACTTGTGGCTTCGGCGCTTCCGTTCTTTTTTTGCATGTTCAGATTATACTGAATAAAGATTATTATTATTATTATTGTTATTATTATTATTATTATTATTATTATTATTATTATTATTATTATTATTATTATTATTATTATTATTATTATTATTATTATTATTATTATTATTATTATTATTATTATTATTATTATTATTATTATTATTATTATTAACTGTCAGATCAGCGATAAGAAGATGGCAGAGATTACCTTCGCCGCTCAATTCACGGGTGGAAACTTTGCTGTGGAATCTTTAAACAAAGGAATTACGAATACAAAAAAAGGTGCAGAATTAAAAACCCATATTTACCTTGAAACACTCGTTCACAGCCTAATGCGGAGGACAAGAGTTTGCAAGAGAGTCTGGTCACGTGGATGGCGCAGCTCAACAGTGTGAGGCACGAGCAAATAGATGCGCTCTCTACCAGTTTTGGTGACATGATTGTGAGTTGCTCATACGGGCACAAGAACTGCAACAATCGCAGGTAAGCCCTTGCAGTTTTTCGCCGCTGTATGAATCAGCACGCGCGCTTGCCTGTGATTGCCTGATCCTAGGTCTGAAACAAGCAATTAAATTTTTAACCTTTTTTTTTCCTCTGCTAGACGCTACTACGTTTTTCGTGCCATCGTCTCCTGTCTTTCTGGCTTCTCGTTAATCGTCTCTTGAGTTCACGTCCTCTGGCTTTAATTTGTTTAGTGCAGGTTCCTATTAAAAGCGGCCAGAATGAACAGTTACGTGCCCTGTGGACCCTACCTGGATTATCCCTCTCTTAAAAGTCTGAACGTCAACTTAAGTCCTGTTTTGAAAAGCCTTGTGTCCGCTAGCAATTAACGGTGAAACAAAAAGTGGTATGACGTTAAGAACAATTTCTAGACATTCGAAATCTAGTAACTTAGTAGCCTGTTCTGAAAAGAACAGCTGTGCTGCAGTCGAAAGTTGTTATGAATTAACTTAAAGGACACTCAGGTAAACTCCATGCTGTTACTGTTCTCTGCAAAAATTTATTTTAGAGCTCTTTCTGGCTGCATCACCGTTCTCTCGACTCTAAAAGACGCAGATTTTCTTTTCCCAGGACGAAAATGACTTCATATACATAAATTTTCCGCAATAGAATTCAGTCACAAAAAGAAGTGCAGTCCACTAAACAAAGTGAATTTAATAATTCAGCAAGAAACAAACTATACCAAAATGCGAAATGCACCACAATCCAAATCTAATTTTGGCTGCAAAAAATAATTTCTTGAACCTGAGTGACCGAATGTCTTCTCCACATATGAAAAGATAACAGGTAAGGGCAAAAACACCGACTTTTCGGGGCCACTACAGGTGCCTTGTTTGCAATTACACAAAAACTGGTGGGCTGTTGCTTAGGAATAAATTTCCCTCGCCAAACGGGTTTCCATCCAACTCTGGAAAAGATCTTCTCTGCGTAGCACCACGCAATCTATGGAAAACAAATTGAACAATGAAATCCTAAATTAGCCTAATAATGAGTTTTATTCTTCTACACTTCAAAAACTTCCACGTTGAGCAATAGCCTTCTATGTCTGTATCATACTCTAAAATATTAGGCAAGGTATACGGCGTGCGCAAGCAAACATTTACTGGGTGTATTCTTTTAATTTAATTTGGAGGACTCACATAAGCTAACAAGCCAACCTCCAAATATGCGTGCAGTATTCCATATTTTGTATTTGTACATAATGCATATAGCCGCCGTACCATTATCATTTCTTACTACCCCTTTCTTTCTCTCTCCCTGTTCTTTTATTCCCGCTAGCCGCAGCTCAGGTCCTTCAAGTTTCGGTGGCAGATGCCGCGGCTAGCATCTTCTTTTCCTATATTATTATTTCTATTATTAATAACCACTAACAACAACAACAAAGGGAACCGCATGGTCCATCTGCTGGAGGAGGAGGAGGAGGATATAGAAGAGGAAAGGCAGGGAGGTTAACCGAAATAATAATCGGTTTGCTACCCTACACGGGGGGAAGGGGGTGAGGGGATAAAAAAAAAAGAAAGAGAAAGGAGAGTAACAGAAAATTGAAGTCACTATAAAACGTCACTGTTCGTTAAAGTCACAGCCTATCGTGCAGGCCAGAAGTTCTCAAGAAGCGGAGCAGGGCCTTGCAGGCCTTCTCCGCCGACGACCGCCGCGGCCAGGGGCCGAGAATCTTCATTTCCGTGAAAGGGCGTGTATCTAGGCGCTCCAGCGCACGGCTGAGAGACTGCCTTTCGGTGGTGTAGGCAGGGCAGTCACAAAGAATGTGGGTTATGGTCTCGTCATGCCCGCAGATGGAACATGCAGGACTATCAGCCATACCGATTAAGAATGAGTAGTGATTGGTGAACGCTACACCAAGCCAGAGGCGACACAGCAAAGTTTCTTCTCGTCGTGGTAGGCCTGATGGTAGCCGGAGCTTCAGGTCTGGGTCCAAGGATTGTAAACGGGAATTGCAAAATTGGCCGGAATTCCACGCGGCAAGCGTGATGTCCCGCGCAAGTGCGCGAAGCCTGCTCGCTTCATCCGATCTCGAAATGGGGATCGATACAAAATCGCCGTCGTCGTGCGCAGTTCGCGCGACCTCATCCGCGCGGTGATTACCTGCTATGCCGCTGTGCCCCGGTAGCCATTGGTAGATAATGTCATGCCCTTTGTTGATGGCAGAGTGATGTAGCTGTCGAATTTCTGCGACCAGTTGTTCATGGGCTCCACGGCGAAGAGCAGCTTGTAAGCCTTGGAGGGCAGCTTTCGAATCGGTGAAAATAGACCACCGCTGAGGGCGCTGCTGACTGATGCATTCAATGGCGACACGAAGAGCGGTGAGTTCTGCACCCGTCGAAGAAGTGCGGTGACCTGTCCTAACTCTAATTTTTATAGTGCTTGCGGGTATGACGACGGAGCCAGAAGAAGATATAGGGTTCACTGAGCCGTCGGTGTAAACGTGCACCCGGTTTGCATGGTGCTCATGTAAATATTCAAGGGTGACTTGTTGTAGTTCTGTCGGCGATAAGTCTATCTTCTTCCTGATGCCAGGTATCGAAAGAAGCACACGGGGATTATGCAGGCTCCAAAGTGGCGAGGACGGTCTAGAGGCAGGTGTAAACTGGGACGGCAGAATGGCGGGATGTGCGTCAATGACGTCTGTAAACGATGTGCGCGGCCTGGTAATAGGAAGACTGGCAAGATGGTGAGAGGGAACCCGGGAAATGTGCCGGAAATGTGCCCTCAGTGCGTCAACTGTTAAGTAGGTAGGGATTGGATGCTCCTGGGCGATAAGTACAGATGCGGCCGTAGAGGCACATTTTGGCAATCCTAGGCAAGTCCGGAGAGCTTGAGCTTGAGCGCTCTGCAGACTTCGTATGTTTGTTTTTCGAATATTTCCAAGTACAGGGAGGCTGTAGCGAAGAAATCCCATGAATAAGGCGTTGTAGAGCTGCATCATCGACCGCACCGACGCTCCACACGACTTTCCCCCAAGAAAGGCGAGAACGTGAGAAATCGCTGTCAGTCTCTTTTTCATGTATGAGATATGAGGGGTCCATGATAGATTTCGGTCGATGATTACTCCCAGAAACCGATGGCTCTTTACGTAGGGTATTGCTGTGCCGTTTATGCATACGGTATAAGGAGATATGTTCTTTCGTGTAAAGGCAACCAGCGAGCACTTTTCGGTTGAAATCTGTAGGCCTTGCTGGCGAAGGTAGGCAGCAAGAATACTTGACGCCTTTTGAAGTCTCGCTCGAACTTGTGGGCGCGTAACTCCAGATGCCCAGATACAGATGTCATCCGCATATATTGAGAGTTGCGCCGACTGTGGTAGTATATCGACAAGCCCGACAAGTGTAAGGTTGAACAGCGTTGGGCTGAGCACTCCACCCTGCGGGACTCCACGGGAAGTGAAATGAGAAGATGTCGGGCCTTCCTCTGTCTGCACGAAGAGAGATCTGTTGGATAAATAACTACGTATCCAGCAGAATCCATCTGCTGGAGTCAACAACAAGCGGCTGGGTTGCAAGGCAGCGCTAATATACTTTTTCCCGGGAGAAATGTGTCTAATAAACGTTGGTCGCCTACTTTACGTGCTATATATTTCAAATACTGACCCCGGCTGGGATCAGCGAAGTACATGGGTGACACAAAACTAACTTTTTGTTGTGTCTCTTTATCTTTTTACACCCTGGATCGACGTGTAGGTTCTTCAGCAAAATTTTCATGAACCGTTATGGAAACTGCCTTTGCTTCCACTGCAACTCGAGCAGAAATGATGACGCATTTTACTCCTACGAGAGCACGCTGAGCCCCGAAAACGGTGAGCAAGGCATGCAATAACTCGCTTTCAGACGTGGTTACTGAAAGCTATCTGTCTGGTTTGTAGCTTATGGGGGTTTAACGTCCCAAAGCGACTATCTCTTGCTTGCGGTCTGCCCAAGAAACTATATGCCTCACTGCTGGCGCAGAAATGTTTTGTGAAACCAACGTGTTTTCTTCTTAATCTTGCTCATCTCCTCACTTAGACTATATTTAAACAATAGCTTATGGAACTTAGCGTAGTTATGCGCGTCATAACTACAGTGAATACACCGTAACACTTGGGCCGGTGCCGCTGGACGAAACACGTACAGTTGCCCCAGAGTTGCGCCGCAAATTTTAGCGGGCCTTGTGGCGTTGTTGGAGGCCTCGCGGGCGCTCCGGAACTAGCGGCGCGCGCCAAAACATTACGGCTAATCGATTTCAGTTCATGTGTGGTAGTGCTAAGTGATGCTTGACGAGCGCTGCGACATTCTTGTGTTATCGCCAAACCAGGCTGGACATTGCCTTGGCGTCCATTAATTTTGAGCAATATGTAAATTTGTAGTCAATTATTAAGTCGATAGCATATGGTTTGTCGTCTCACAAAAAAATTCCCACTTCTCTGTCACGAAACGCCACGTCAAGAGAGGTCCCTGACCTTGTGACGTCATCACAACATGCCCACCGGATTGTGAGCGAACTGCCCACCGTTCCTAATTCCATGCAACTGCCATGTGCACAATGTGGCGCTGCGCGTGAGCCATACGAGAGCTCGGGAAGAGCGACATGCATCTCACAAGCGCCACCGGGGCAGTGGTGCTTCGCATAATCGCTGCGCCATCTCTGAATGCGATTGAGACGTTCATGACATCATCGACATCATGTGACCATCAGTGAACCAATCATAGAGCACCGCCAAATTTGAAAATTTTTCACCAAAAATTTTTAAGGTTGCCCGCCTCCAAAATTTGCAGAGGACCTCCAAAATTTTAAAAATAGCCCACCCCAGAAAATTCTGTTTTGTCATCATGTTTTATTATCTATTTTGATAATCGAAATATTAATAACAAATTCTATTATCATGTTCTGCACGAGTCTGTTATCATCCCTGAATACCGCACCTCCAGCCACACGAACCATGAAAAGACCACTTATCCTCCATCTGCTGGCACATATGCACATCTGTCTTCATTTGCTGTACGCACTGCGAAAGACTGGAATGACTTGCCCGGCGATGTCGTGCTCCATACTGACCCATCGCTATTCCAATGATCAGCCGAAGCAATGCTATGCCTCCAACCCACTCCCTCCTGTAATACCCCTTCGATGCGGCCTTTGATGTATTAATAAGTTAATAAATAAACAAACAAATGGCTTGTCTTATAACATCGGAGCAAGTGCAGCATTTTTATTAAGCGGTCTGGCAGTCTTTCGACACTCGACGTAATAAGCAGGTTAGAATCTGGTGCCGCCTATACCTGTTTAGCCTCAGGCAAGACAACCACGTCTGCTTCTCCTGCGCAGGTCTGGTACTGGTGCTCGACGTGCAAGCCAGCGAGTACCTTCCGACGTCTGCCGAGATGGGCTTCTTCGTGATGGTGCACGGACATGAGTACCAGGCCGACCCCTGCGACGACGGAGACTTTGTCGAGCCCGGCTACGCCACCTACATTGGCATACACTTGGTAGGTCGGCATTTTAAAAGCCTCGGGCTCGAGGAGGGACTTCTATATTCGTCTTTGTCCCGTGTTTTTGGAGTGTTAGATGCGTGTGAAACCTGATCGGCAATCATAATGTCATCCAAATAGGCCTATGCGATGATAAACGCCTGTATCCTTACGTACGGCCCTGCCGGAATACACCAACTGTCCCGTGGTACATAGGGGCTTGGGAGCGTAATACTCTAATGCAGCAAATAAAGTTTGCGTATATTTTGAGTTGGAAGAAGTTTACGTCATTTGGGCAACAATACAACGCGCAGCGACACCATTTTAAAAGTGTGCATTGCAGGAAAATCAAACTAACGAGCTTTCTTTCCGATTCACATTTTTCACCTTCAACATTTCGACGCGCAATGCTGATTCAGAAAGTTATAAATCTTGCCTGGCCTTCGATGTTGACAGCCTTCAATATCGGAACACAATCATGTGCCCTAATACCAATAATTAAGAAAGTTTATTTATTTTCTTAACTTTATTAATAATGAATTGAAATTTCTCCCGTACAAGTTCGCGTAAGGTGGCCGCAAGAGGCACAGGATCTTGTTAACTGTAGAGGTTTGGGACAGCCCTTTGTGCTTCAGTGGATGTAATGAGGCTGATAATGATGATAATGAACATAACAAACACTTTGTTGCACAGTCCAGCTGTACAGACGACACCGACGTCTCCCTCACTGTTTTTAAAATAAAAAATTGCAAAGGTTCAAAAGAATCACCCTGTAGAAATGATTCCTTAAACATATGTTCCGTCTTTGTCAACCTATATCTGCTTTTTTCCAGACTAAACGCATGGGCCTTCCGGAGCCGTACGAACACCCATGCCGGAGCGAATGGCCGCCGCATCTGGAAAACTTCGTTGCCAACGGAACCACGTATACGAAGGAGGTTAAGCAAGTCATCCTTCACATGTTGCTTTCTTGTTCAGTGTCATGGAGTGCGATATTCACGCCGTGAACAAGCGGACTTTAGAAAGTGCACATAGATGCGATCCACGAGACTAGTAGGACGAGGAAGGAGCTTTATTTAAATCGCACTGAGAACAGCGTCCTGTATTTTTTGTTCTCAGTAAAAACTGATTCTATGGCTCTATTTAGGTGCACTGACGTGTCTCCTACATCACAAGAGGCATTTATGATAAGAAAAATGCATTTAAAATTTTTCTTTCCATTCGATTCAAAGTCGCGACGTGAGCACTCGAATGGCTTCAGTGATCCCCGTACGGCGTAGCCTAGACTCTGGGATCCGCGTAATAAAGGCGGCGCTGACGCATAGCAGTGTACTTGCGAAATGGCCCGGTGGTGGCGACACCTGTATTTGGTTTCTTTGGCATTTCCTGGCTTTGAAGAGCTCCATTCCCAGTCAAAATAGCGTAGTTGTCTTTGAACGCGCTGGACCGTCGCTACAGGCCAGCTTTAGTCTGCCCTCAGTGATGTTTTAAAGTAGGACAAATCAATCGACTGAGAACAAATTGAAGCTGCCCAACGTCGATAGACTACGGCATGCTATCGACAAACAGACCACTCTCAGCGAAAACGTAGCTTTTATAAGCTATAGAAAATAAAACAAAGAAGAAATACACGTGTCGCAATCACCGGCCATTTCCGCTGGTGAGCTGCGGACATCGACACCGAATTTTGAGCACGAATCACTGAGGCTATGCTACACCACCATTCGCTTCAAAACAGCGGCAACCAGTCCTTCTCGGTGTAGACGTCACGAGGTTGAATCGAGTGGCACGGAAATTTGAAATTCAATTTTGTCAGCCGAAAATTCGTCTTTTGATGTCATATTAACGTTAATAGGCACAGATTGAGCCTGGCCATCAAATTTTATTGAGAATAATATTTCAATAAATTTACATCAGCGTCCTTTTAGAAAAAACGAATTAGCTTAAGCACATAGTCATTGATGTGCGAGACGATCGCGAAACAGTAATCATCAAAGGTAATAGCAAGACATTTCACGAGGCAGAGTGAGTGAGTGAGTGAGTGAGTGAGTGAGTGAGTGAGTGAGTGAGTGAGTGAGTGAGTGAGTGAGTGAGTGAGTGAGTGAGTGAGTGAGTGAGTGAGTGAGTGAGTGAGTGAGTGAGTGAGTGGGTGGGTGGGTGAGTGAGTGGGTGGGTGAGTGAGTGAGTGAGTGAGTGAGTGAGTGGGTGAGTGAGTGAGTGAGTGGGTGAGTGAGTGGGTGGGTGAGTGAGTGAGTGAGTGAGTGAGTGAGTGAGTGAGTGAGTGAGTGAGTGAGTGAGTGAGTGAGTGAGTGAGTGAGTGAGTGAGTGAGTGGGTGAGTGAGTGAGTGAGTGAGTGAGTGAGTGAGTGAGTGAGTGAGTGAGTGAGTGAGTGAGTGAGTGAGTGAGTGAGTGAGTGAGTGAGTGAGTGAGCGAGCAGTAGTGAAGTTGAATTTACATTAAGTAGATGGGGCGCTGAGCTAATTACAGTGTAAAGAAACAAAACAGGTTGAACAAGCGTCACTTTAATGGATTCTGTAAAGCCCACGAATTGGCCCAGCATGATTATTTGTTTCTTGAATGTTAAGGAAAGCTAAAGTTAGCTGAGATTGTGGTAGAGCAAACACAGACATGAGCAAAATACAATAGTTGAGGACAATTAATCAACGCATGGCTACTTTTTTTTTTTTTGAAGTAGCAATATGAGAGTGCCGAATCATGTTTCCGAATATATGCTTGCTCTTATTTACAGGACTGCCTCAGGGTCTGTTTGCAAAACATGATTCGGGAACGTTGCAAGTGCGAATCAAGTGCGATTACCAGCGCTTACCAGTTGCCTACGGACTACGCATACCCCATTTGTGAATGTAAGCATTGACTCATTTCTTTCACGAAAGCTGAAATTGAATGGCTCCTTACCTATCACAAGCACAGAATGCACTGTAGCACATTCAAATCAAGCTAAATATTCCGCACTGTTTCCCCGAAATCAGCTAACTATTCGTCCGAAACGCCTCCCCATCGCAACGTTTCAAAAGACTGCAAGATAGCTACCACATTATTCGCTCGAATTTCCACTCCTGCGTCGGACTTCCCTGCCGAAAATTTATCAGCCGGCTCAAAATCCTCACTGCACCAGAACCTACTTACTAGGTCTGGGAACTGCCGGACTTCCATCCTATTCCTCTTAGTATCGCGTATTTTTCGAACCTTCTTCGTGGGAAGAAAGTGGCAGCCAGTGTGGTTTTCCCGTGAAAAATTCATCCCCTATGAGGTGGCTTCCCTAACGTATGCGCCTCTGGCAGTTACCATGATCGGCTCCAGGTGTCTTACTGGTAACGGTCCAACATGATGGGCGTCCAGGCAAGAGCGGGTTTACGGCCGATTTCGCAAGTGCACTCAGTTATCTCGGCGCGGGTCCCATGGAAGACGAAAATCCTAGGAGGGAGCGTAAAATGGCAGTTTTGAAGTCTATAAGCAAATAATTGGAGGGGACTCTTAATCTCCGTCTTAAAAGTATGACGCGATAGCGTAAATGGATTAACGCTCATATACGAGGAATTGGTCAATCTCAACTTTACAATCATATATCCCAGGGAGTCCTCGTACCTCTCTTTACGTAATGGTGCAGCGGTTAAGGGATGCGCCACTGCACTGAGATGGCATGCGCCTCCAGCGGTGGGTCTCGTGCGACCCAAGAATTGCTCTCCCCGAACAATCACTCGCGATCAACCAATAATTTAACTGCCGGCTGCCAGAGTGGTTAGTTTGCTCGCAATGCGAGGGGTAGGCTGTGATGTAGCCAGAAAGTCACGTGACCTAGGTAGCCAACCTAGGTTGCCTCTCCGAGGTTGGCCGCCTGGGCTAGCTTACGCCACCTTATTTAACGCTCAAAACGCCGACGACGCTGAAGACGCCGATGACACCGGATTTTGTGCAGAACTGGAGCCTTAACGCTATCTCCTTAAAGTAAGCAGACCCCCAAGATGACCCCCAAAAGATGACCCCCAAAAACAGTGTTGTTCGGGTGGGCCTAAATGAGAGGAAAAGGAAGTAGTAGTAATCGGCGGGGCTGCATTACTGTCGTCGTCGGCGCAGTCGGACTAACAGGTCACCTGATGCGTGGCCTGTGTACGGGTGGCGTGTTGAAAGGTAGGTAGGAATGGACAACCGGGTGGTAGCTGCCACGGAAAGATCCCTGAGTTTGGCTACCAGCGTAACACGCCACCTGGAGGTAGTCGCCATAGAATTTGAATAGAGCAACAAGCGTGGAAACCCCTGTGTGGAAGCCTTGCACTTTGCCATGCGCAGGCGTATGTCTCCAACAAGAGCCAAGAGCATGCTAGCAAGCAATCGTGGCCGGAGAGGCAGGTGACACAGATCTCAAAAGCACGCACCGTGATGCAAGCTGCGGCTATCGCATAGTGTGAGAAATAAGAACCCTGTGACGATAGGCTTCGTCACTGTATACCTACAACGGATGTAGAAGGCACACAGAATGGTGCGGTTAAAGACTGCTGCCGCCGCTTCGCACAGACGGAGAGAGTCGCGGACCAAATATTTCGGCGGAATGTCAAGTCGATTGAGATGGATACCGACGCGCCAATCTAATTGACGATCAAAAGCAGTCTTTGTATCGCGCTTACACAAGCTTGAAGCAAACCACACATAAACGCGGATCACATTTTGCCGCGTCTAAATTTTGTGAACTGGTTGCAAATAACTAATACTCGAGCATTTCTGTCATCAGAACAATATTTATTCGACCGGTCTTTGAGCAGAGGTCTTCTGTTCCGGAAACGTCCACTAGATTCGCGCTGTTTTGAAGTCTGAGAAGTCCGAAAGTCCGAGCGCATATAGTCGGTGCATAATTGCAGAATGTATAAATACAAAAGGGCTGTAATACTTACGAAGAATTTGAAATTTGCTTCCTCGTTTTAATAACTACGCGTTAAATTTGGGGCTTGCTCCGCCTTATGTTTGTTCTCAAAACGCTTGTCCTTCTATTCGCCAGCTGACTATGATAGTGAGGACTGTGTGGCTCACACGCGAGCCATCATGGACCTCTCCTCGACAGAGCTATCGTGCAAATGCCACCCCACGTGCACGTAAGTCTCATTCCTGTGTTGCATTCCTTTCATTGTTGTGACGATGTTCTTACGATTGGATTGACGTCTTTTATTGCGAAAGCAATACTAGTTGCACTTTCAGCCCATCGCGTAGCGAGGCCGGTAGCTACCAAATTAGCATATTGGATTGGATTGGATTGGATTGTATAATCGATGCATCACCACAAGTCTAACCCTAAGCACCACCACCAGCTACACTACCAGCTGAACCATGGCGTAGCTACGGATATTGCTTTCGCAATTACCGGGCTTAACCAAGCTAAGCCAGAGCCAATTTTTTCAGTATGCATGCAGAAAAACTCTCCCAAATGCTCAAACTCACTGCAGCTCCTGAAACAATAATTGTGTTTAGCAATTAATAATTGTATTTCAAGGAACAGAAACAGTTTTTTTCTGCATACATTTTTGCACATGAAGTTTTGTTCATACAATGCTATTGTAGCGCGGGCTGAAGTTTTTTCACTATAGTAGACTCCTCGCTAACAACAGACGGTCGAACGCATTGTGTCTGCAATCGACAGAAAGGGGCTCACAAAGGGGCACGCCTTTCCATGAATTTTAGAAATTCCTTTCCTTTCCACAAATTCCACAACCAAGCAAGAACAAACCCATGAAACAGAGACGGAGAGAGAGAGAAAGTGAAACAACTTTATTTTTATATAACGTCGAGATTTAGGCCAGGTGGGCATGGTGTGGCCCCCAGGTGGAAGCCACGAATCTTACAGCCAACAAACCCACAGAGTTTCCTTCTGGTCTGTAAAGGATGAAACTAAGAGTTTCAGTTTATCGAAGTGTTGCGGTACGCGCGCCACTCACGTCTCGAACTGTTCGTTAACGGTGCTTGACAGGAATTGAACGGGAAGTGTATTCTCGCCTTAGATGCACCACCTAGCGCAATTCTTTTTGCATGAGAGAACTGCTATAGAAAATAGGAAGATGTAGTACTGTACAATTTACGCAGTAATTACGAGCCGAATAATTGTGCAATGTTACGCAGGTCGCGATCAGTAGCTAATCGAGTATTATTCCAATAGGCCTGAACAACGTGTCACCCTGGCAGGATCTCTGAACCTTAAAAGCGGCTCTCTGTGGGTGTCACGGTACTTCAATGAAAAATATGTAATTAGTTAAGAATGAAACGCCATGCCGTACGTATGCAAAAGCAGACACTGAGCGCATGAAAGTTTGAAGCTTTCGGACTAAACTGCGAACTAAAATTGGTGCTGAGGCTGGTTGTGTAGCTCATTCTGTATTGGAAGTTCTTAAATCTAACTGACTTGCCCTTTAAAAAATTATTTAGTCCTTTTATCCTTAATTACCGTTTATTCAATAAATATAAGCCACCCATCAAAGAAAACTGCCATTCTGATACACAACGGATGTGTTGAGTCAAATTTCTGGACGAAATATTTGCGACGATGTAAACTAGACACCTTACCCACACAATTTCGACCGGTCTCTTAATGGACAAAGTTTTTTAACAAAGGGAAACAATAACAATTACGTTATGACGCACAAATGTGTAGTCATACAAGCAAAGCAAAGTAGGCTTTTTAAATGATTCTTTCCTTTAATTCCCGTGAGTAGGCGAATTAGTTTTTACGAAGAGAGAGAGAGAGAAAAAAAACTTTATTTACACAGGAATTCGGGGCACGCCCCAGGGTCCCCGCACGACCCCACTGCACTCATGTGTTTATGTTCCGAAGGTCCATAACACTGGCAGCGCGGCCGGTGGCGATGGTCTGCACGGCCGGGTCCTCCGAGCGCAGCAGGGCCTCCCAGTCCTCCCAGGTCTTGAGGTTCTCTAGGTCCTGCGGAGGAGGGTCCGCCGGGCAGAGGGAAATGATGTGGAGGGAAGAGGCGAAGGGTTCTGGGCATAGAGCGCATGCCGGAGTGGGGAAGGAGGGATGATAGTGGGCTAGGTTAAGGGGTGAAGGGAGAGTGTGTGTCTGTAGTCTGCGCCAGAGTGTTGCGTGTTTGTTATCTAGAGAGGGGTGGGGCGGGGGGTAGAGCTGGCGTGGGGCTCTGTATGCCTGGGTCAGCTCACTGAATGAGTGCATGCGCTCCTTCGTGAATCCCCGATCAGAGGCCACGTGAGCCCGGTTTAAAGAACCTCGGGATAAAAGGTTGGCGGCCTCGTTTCCGGGATTCCCGGAGTGCGCAGGCACCCATATCAGCTCCACATGGCGGGGCGGGGGTGCATCGGGCGAATCCAGTATGTCAAAAGCAGGGACATTTACTCGGCCTCGAGCAAAATTTTGTATCGCAGTTTGAGAGTCACTTAAAATATACGAAATAATACCCTTGTAGTCTGAACTTAAAAACAGAAATACCATTTCTGATATTTTCGAGTTCACTGCAGTTTTCCTCTAGGAACACTCATCTCTTTCGAACCTTTCTAGCTTCCTTTAAAAATGCACGCGAATAAAAAAAAACAGTTCAGAAGTGCATGTTGTACTAACATTAATTAATACTCATTATTTTACTCAGATTGGGCAAGTCGTTCAGCAGTTAACTTTCTAGCCCCTCGTCCCCTTTTAAGTTACGCTAGCGCAGGATGCGCAAAATCGCTCATGCTTGGCTGCTCATGTCTGTGGCCATTTTTGTTAGGTCATTATGACGGAACGACGCGGCCGGCAAGTAAAAAGGGAATAACTAAAATTTTAGCTTTCAGTCAGAGGTGAGTTGATATGTGATACAAATCTTGAAACACGCAGTGTTCGTGCTTCAGTTACATTACTTGCCGATTAATTACCGCAAATGTGCAAACAATAATTAATCCACCATTAAAGCAGGAAGTGCTTAGACAGCCGCTGTTATTGAGCGCCCGAAATCGGAAGAGGGGATGTCAACCGCTAGAGGCCGCGCCACAGCAGTAGGAAAGGTGGCAGGGGCCTCACCTCGTGGCATTCATTTGAAAACTGGCCGCTTGCAGGCAGTCTTTCTTGCCTCTGTACCATATTATAGTTCACTACACTCACGGGATTCTTAAACGCGCATTCACACCATGCGATACACCGTCGTTTTTGTATTTAACCTTCATCGAGATGTGGCCGCCACGGCCATATTCGGTGCTGCAGCATCGTGCTGAAGTGCCGAATGTGCTAACCACTAAATCCCCGCGGCGGGTCTCCGATGCAGGGATACATGATTCCTGAAGAATACGGTGAATGCCGCTCATTTCTTCCACTAAATGTACATTCTTCTTCCTCATAATTGCTGAAGGGTCAAAAATTTTCCTAAAGCCAAAAATTGTGGCAGCGCGAAAGCGTTTCTATTGAAACTGTTTACAGAATAGTTCTGCGCGAAAAAAGATCTGACAACGTTTTGTTTAGTTTCTCCAACTTCTTTTCTGCCCGACAGAGACAGAGATTACTACAAAGAGATATCAAGAAACACACTGGCAAACGTAAGTTTTTGTGTTTTATTTTATTCTTTTCTGTTGACAGAAAATGAAGCATGAACGATAAGCTTGCAAAGGACCTTTTCCCTGCTTAATTTTCAGTTAAATGTGTCTTTCTTTAAGCTTTTTAACGAATTGGATAACACGACTATTGGTTAACAAAATAGCATCGGTCTAAAATAGCGGGTCTTCCGTCATAACAACCACCGTACTATTTTCCCTCGGAGCACAACGGGCAGTTTATTGTGGTTAGTTCTCGCGACCAAAGCAAAGCCTGCGACTCTCCCAGCTTTCCTGTGCACTCTGAAACTAACTCCATAAGCTGGCTGCCAGCATCGAACACTGCGGAACTGAATACAATATTGAGGTAACTATAGAGTCTCGCAAGATTATGCGCGAACATGGTGAACATCATGACCGACCCTTCCTCCCCATTGCAACATTTCACCTATAAAATGCTTCCTGCACTCACACCAACTATTTCCGACGTTCGTAGAAAAGGAACGTACTGAACATTCGAAATTACAAAGGCGTTTTTCATCATTTTGAGTTTTCAGCCCGACGCGGCTCATGGTGGAAGCTGTCGAAACTAGGACTGTTTGGCTATGATTCCTGAGCTCGTAAACCTCTGAAATGAAACAAATATTTCAATTTTAAAGGCCTTAAAGCCACATTAAGCCAAGAAAGAGAAAAACTCTGAAGTGTTCATAGCACTCATGAGGGCGATAAAACAGCAAACTGAAACAATGTAGAATTTTTAGTAATAGATGCCTTTGTACGAAAACTCTTTGCGCCCAGAGTTGTTCCTGAAATCCCATTAAGCACTGTGCTGCCAAGCCCTGAGAGACGTTGGGTTGTATTTTTCAAAATCACAGTGTTCTCAGACGACAGACTTTAGCGGTGAAGGTAGGTGACAAGTGAATCGATTCTAGAAGATGGCGAGCAGCTGCATCTAATAAACCTCAGTCAGGGTGTGAATAAGAAGCGGAGAGCTACCAAGCACTGAGGTATATGAATACTCCTGAAGGACTAGAGAGAAAAGCCAGCCGTCTTGTTCCCAAATCTCCTATCTATTTTGTTCCCTTCTTCTTTAAGGTTCTGTCGTATTTGTTATTGTGAAGGTGCCGCGCCATGAACTAGTCACAGTGGCGGCCGCAGTAATTTCGTGTCGTGCCTTCTTTCCCTTTATAGGTTTAGCTGAATCTCGAATAGCATTGACGAATTGTACTACAGTTGACGTTGATGTGCGCTGTGACTTCGATGTGATTTGAAATTTGATGAGCGTGAACCAGTGCGTAAGTCTAAAATATTGCAGACGTCTTTTTTAGATGGATTTTTAATCGACTAACTTGAAGGTACTAAAACTGCACAACAACATTAAAGGGTTTTGTAGTTATTCTTTCCTGTGTCTCTTTCCAGTTCATGGCCAATCATTCTGACCTGCGCACGAGGTAAGAAAGCAGTTTTTTTTTTTCTTTTTGGCACTCATTTTCTAAAGCTTCGTTCACGTTAATTACTCATATACTGCTCACCTAGTAATGATTGTAACGTGCGAGTGTGGATGAAATCAACAGAGACGGATAAACTTTGGCGCATGCCCTCTGGTTGCGTCGCTCATTTCCGCATCATCGGCTTGTGTTTCAGCAGCTTTTTCTAATCTTCTTGTTTATCGCTGTTTTGATCCCTACTACTTTGTTATATCATCTGGTGCTTCTCATTACAGGCTTCTGAGCAAAGTGACCGTGTACTTTCACACCTTTACCTCCGAGAACGCCTTCTCCATTCCAATGTACGACGTACGTACCTTTACGTGTCATTTAGAAAATCACACTGTCCACGGCATTCGAATAACCTTTGCTAATGCAGCTAGCACAGCTGTTGAAGTCGTTTCATGTTTTCGACTGCCTTGAAGTGGAGAGCATCTCGCTGGTCTCAGGCGGAGGTGTTTTTTACGGCCCTTCTTTGAGAGAATGTGCATCCGACAAACTGTTGGTGGTTGCCGCTGCTAATAGCTCGCCTTATTTCGCAGGGAAACAGCGTGCTCAACAACTTCGGTCGCATAAATGGCATCTACCTCGGTGTTTCGTTCATCGTGCTGCTGCGGCTTCTCGACACCGTGGTTAGGGGCATTCACCTCCACAGAGACGGAACCTTCACTTGCTGCGACGAGCCCATTGAAGACCCGTAAAGTAAAGAAAGAAAAAAAAACGGAATGCCAGAGGTCGGCCGGGCAGCGAGTCTATGAGCAGGAGCCCAATTTCACGACCACGAAAAGATGATGCTGCCATAAACTACATCTTCAACGTCCAGCTGGACAACCTGCGCTAGGTTCCTACGTGCTTACAACTTTGCAGCAAAAAGTGCATGCGGTAAATCGGAAATGTTTGTCATTAAAGAACTGTTTACGAAACGCAGACAGTAGTGATCATTTGATTGTTTCCTTATTCTTTTGTTTCGATCATGCAACTTTATTTTTTAAAATAAAGGAAACTTGAACATTGTTAAAGTATTTGACGTAACAGCACAAAAGAAAACTGTGAAGTGTCAAAAAAGCACAGCAACGGGACCAGCACTCGTTAAGAAACAGCCGATATCAAAAACACGGCCACCGCGGTAGAGCAGCACAGAAATAAAAGAACGCGACACCCAAGCAGCACTAAAATGCATCCCTATAAGAGGAAGCAGTAAAAAGCTACGTGATGAATGCGTAAGCGCTAAACAAGAATAGATCAGTGACAACAAAAGCACTGATGCTTAACTCTAAAATGTCAAGTGTCGAGAATTCCCGACACACTAATTGCACGCAGTGTACACATTACTGCATAAGCCTTGAAAACAACGTTTGATGTCAGTATGCTCTCAGTGGCCCCGACTTCTGATCACATTGCCTGGCGTCACTGTGAGCAAGCTGCGTGAAGAAATAGGAGGCGAGAATGTACGACCTCCAGTCAGCGTTCAGCAACACCTCATCTGTCATTTTTTGTCGAATACTGCGTGAATAATATGATTTGTTGGATAAAACATTGTCTACTGTCCCCTGACCTTCGCCTTAGTTCTAAACCTCGGTGGTGGTCTTTCACAGATAATAGGATCATGTGCAGAAGTGAACGAAATGCTGATTGCTGTTAATTGACGACATAGCGCCAGCTTTATGAGTACAGTACGGTCCATTATTCAAGGGAACATGCGATCGCGTGGCCTCCGCGCTTTACGAAGCCCTGCCGCCTCGATGCGGTGAGACTAGGCGGCATCAGGCGCATGTGCGGAATGACCAGCCGCTGTGCTTACTGCGCATGCGTCTTGAGCCGGCAGTTCCCTCAGGTTCTCGGCGGCAGCGCTCCGCGAAGCGCGGAGGCCACGCGATCAAATGTTCCATTTAACAGTGGACCGTACTGTACATATTGCGTCGCAGCAGAATAATCATGACTTTATGGATTTCATATATTCCCTTTTGGTGTTGCTTTTGATGCTGCTGCCGGCAGAGCTCTTTGATATTACAAGTTGCGAAACGTCTCACAGCGTCCATGCATCAAAAAGCGGCCGTCTGGTTGCCGGCTTACAACGATAATGATTTGCCTTCTTGACCACCTGCTTCACCCGTCGATCAGAAATTAGAACTCTTATTGAAAAAAAAACTTTCAAAACTGTCTTTTCTGATAGACGATGTTTTATTTTTTATGAATTTACTGAGATTTACTTTACGCAAAAGTTCTTAATTAATACAAACTCCTCGCATTTTTTTTTTTTTGCTTCGTCGCTCTAAAGAAACAACCATGGAGTTGGCGATGACTATTCTTTTTCATTGCACCAAACGGCGAAGCAAAAGAATCTGCATGACTTGGTACAATATCGCGTGCACTTCGAAGTGGGTGCCGTAAGCACAGCAGGATGCCAACAGCGAACGTTGAGCTTACACTCTTATACGATCACTGTCGGTGTTTTCCCTAAGAAAAGCGCCCTAATCGCTCATGCGGCAGATGCTTAGGCGATGATGTTTTCTTCGTTTCAGAAACTGATATATGGCATCACCTTGCCAATGTCTTCGAACTGCTCATTGGCACTAACCGCCCAACTGTTATTTCAATGTTAATTAGTGAGTTTTAGTTATTACCCGTCCAAATCAGAAATTAATTGATAACCAGCTATGCCTGCCGCGGAAAAAGAGCATGTTCCTGAAAAAAAAATAGCAGACTGTGTAAGGGATCGTAAGTGTACGCGGGGTCATCGGAACGCGGCTCGGGGCGCTCAAAGCGAAGCGTCTCCGATTTGGAACGCGGCCGCTCGCGAACGCGCCAAGAAGTACGGGTGTCCACCCCGCCCCGCGATACCGATTCGCGCACGTGCTGGCACGAATGTCTATTTGTGTTTGTTTTTATTTTGTGGTGGAGAGAGTTCTCTACCTTACGGAAGCTGGAGGGCTGGCCATGCCCTGGATGAACCAATGATGTTAAGACCGCAACATGATTGGGAGCTACGGAATGTGGGCCGGGCCTTTAGGTCTTTAAAACCGGACCCCGGAGCCGGAAGCGGGGTTCTGGGCTAAGGTGAGATGCTACGCATCTTCGGCTACGCCGAGTAGGGGCCTCCCCTAGTATTAGCCAGTTCCGCCTTTTGGTTGTTTGCCTCTTTGCCGTTGTATCTAACTTGTATATTCTGTTAATATTTGTATATAAATCTTCAGTTATTCCCTTTTTATCCCTGCATCTCAACTGACCACAAGACCGTCTCTGACGGGGCACCCCTGGTGCGAAGAAATAAGCTTCAGTCTTCGAGTTACCAACCGTCTCTGGCGGGGCACCTCTGGTGCAAAGAAGAAGAAGAAGAACCTGATCTTTACTGACTGTTTATGTTGTGTCATGGAAGTCGAACGACCCCGCAGCCGAGTAGTAACCAGAACTCGGGTTGTTTGTTGTCCTCTGGCCGTCGCACCGCGCGTACCGCTAATCAACGATTACCCGCACAAACAGATCGCAATGGGCTTATATCAAGATGCAGAAAGAAGGAAAGGGGCGGCGCCCTAACACCGACACGTGGCAGTGATTTAGCTATTTGCTTATCGGAACAGAAATGCTACAGTATAGAATGGCTAAGAGCAGAATATCATGCAGTACCACTAGTTACGGTAGGAACTTATGGTCTTTTACCCGGAAGGCATTTACAATGAAGGCCTTTACCCTAATGTCCTTTACCACAAAGTCATTTGACCTAAAAGACTTTACCGAGAAGGTTTTATCCTGAATGCCTTCACCCATGTGAGGGCCTGCCCCGTGGCGGGCTGCCCACAACCTGGTGGGCAGGTGGGTCGCCTGCAGCAAAGCAGCCTTCAGACACGCACAGCTGTCCAAGTCTTTAACTAGCCTGCACGGCATCATCGTTCTTCGTGCCCCTGTGCCTTAGGGCGGATCAAACTTCAGGAAAGGCCAAGATTAGGCAAGGGCTCGGTCAGCCTCTGCTTAGACTTTTATCTTTTTGCAGGTTAGCTTCCTTGTAACGAGCAGAGGCACGGAAAAGGCGACCGTCGCGCATGTTAGTTAAAGATTTGGGCGGCTGTACGTACGCCCGCAATCGGAAAATTTGCCTAGCACTGCCACTGCACTAAAAATTTTGATTTTGGACTAAATTGGACTAAATATGAATTCCTGAAAGTGTTCGCTGGAACATTCGGCATTATGTGTTGTATTAGTATATACCAGGATTTTCAGGGAAGGTGGTAACTAATTTTAAAAAATAGGATTTTTGAGGTAAAGAGAAGCTTCTTGCGGCATAGTAATACCTGTGTTGGCGGACGTCCAAAAACATGCGAATCGTGTTAACTAGTAAAGGGATTAACTAAATTCTAATAGTTAACTTTTAACTATTACCGATAGGCACCAGATTAAAAACTGTAATTTGCAGCCGACCGTTAGTAAAAACCATTTCAGTTTTTTTAATTTCGAAAAGGCGATTACCCTCGGCGCTGTGGCTCGACAAAATTTGGCTATTTCGAAAAGTTACGTGCACTGGAGCGGTTGCTTTGCCTGCATGCTTTTTGAAAGCGCATGTATTTTGGCATGTTGTTCCAATAACAGCGCTATTCCGTTTCGATATAGTGTTAATGACACAATACGCGAAAAAACACACGCCGTGTTTACATGTCGCAACGCAGGAACATACAAAACGCTCTATTACGAAGGCCATGTCTGCTTAATCGGGTTCAGCGCAAATGGATGAACTTGAAGGGGCCCTAAAGAAATGCTCGCTCGCTTTAGGTCAGCTGAAATGAGCACGCGGCAACTTATTTTAATGGAGAAAATAAATATCAAGTATCAACGAGCCGATCGCTCTGGGTGACTCCCTGAAGTATTTGAGAGTTTTGTGCGATGCACCTTTGAACTGGCGAGCTCATGAACCCGTAGACCGCGAAGGGGAGCACGCCTTGGGTTCACTGCGTCGTGTCAGCCATAGAAGGTCTGGACTGCGACGGGACACACTTATTCTATAAGTTCTATGTCCGTCCCATGCTCGAGTTTTTATGTGGTATTTCTTCAGTGTGCACTGCCTACAAGTTTCGTCCTCTTCTACTTCTCGAGAGCAAGGCTTTGTGGTTTTTTCTTACTTTGTCTGGTTTTGCGGCAAATAATCTTTCTACTATGAGGCTGGTGTTCTTCCTATGGAAATCCGGTTTTAACTTTTCATGGTTCTTACCTACATAAAATTACATAATCATTTTTTTTTTTCAATCGTTCGCAAACAACTTTATTTTGGTCACCAGTTAATTGAAGGAAACGAGCGCGCACACGCTTCGGCCCGAGCTTTTCTTCCCCGGAATCCTTCTACGTCCTCCCTTCCTGATTCTGGCTCCCCCTCTCCGCTAACGACATATTCAGAAATATTGCAACATTTGCGCCTTGAAAGGCAGACACTCCCGAGGCCCGCTAAGGGTCTCAGTAAATCAGAGGAATGTCACCTTCGCAGGCTACAAACTATGTCTTTCAATAACCCAGCTACGCTTCACGCCATTGAGCCCGAGTCCTTTTCGGCGCAGTGCAAATTTTGTGGCCAGAAGGCAAACTTGTACCACATGGTATGGGCTTGTCAGAAAAATGACAGCATTGAAATCATAAATCAGCCAACGCGGAAGGGCTGGGAGGCGGCCCTGTCCAGCTCGGACCTCGAGGAACAACGAGACCTCGTCGGCTTTCACCAACGGCGTCCCGGACTAGGGACCCGATCAGCCTTCCCTTCAACTAAGGCACTGTGGCTTTCAATAAACGTTTTCATAATCATCATCATCTCTAGATTTATCTTTCGGTCAAAGTGGCCGCCCTTCGGAAAACCTCAGGTAGACTAAGTTCAAACGTTTCTTTTGTAAGTTGCAGGTAGATGTGCGTTGCTTTGTCCCTCCAAGCATCCTCTCATCTCAGTTTTACTTGTTTTTCGACAGCATATTGATACAGCTCAGAAGTGGACGAAGAAGAAATGCTTCGCCATCTCGCTTGTGACGAGAAAGAAGAAGTGGTTCGTCTTCTGGCTGGTGACCGCTCGGCAGACTGGAGCAGTTCTTGTGTCTCTGTGTGCTGTGTAATATTCGTGACAAATCTGGTGGAGGTGCGGGGTACGCTTCCAGACCCGCGTAGGCTACCGACCAATACGGATCTCACCCCAGTTCACCAGCGCCGCGGCCGCCGCCTCCGTGGAGCGTCCCCTGAATTTGGACTTCTTCCGGCTGCAACCAGGGCGACGCAACCCCGGCCTTCGGAGGCACCAGCTGCCATGGCAACTGAGACCACGCTCCCGGCGCACATCCTCTGTCATCAGCCACGAACACCCCCGTCGTTTCATGGCGACGTGTTCGAGGACGCCGAGGATTGGCTCGAGATATTCGAACGGGTTGCCCGTTACAACGGCTGGAGTGACAACCGTAAGCTCCACAATGTCTATTTTGCACTTGAAGAGTCGGCTCGGACATGGTTCGAAAATCATGAAGCTTCGTTTACGTCCTGGGAAGCTTTCTGCCGCAATCTTAAAGCCACTTTTCCGAATGCAGACCGTCGAGAGCGAGCAGAAGCTGCGTTACACTCGCGCAACCAGCGCCACAACGAGAGTGTACGCATGTACTACGAGGACATGACTCGCCTTTTTAAGCGCGCGGATCCCAACATGACAGAAGACAAGAAGCTTCGCCACCTCATGCGGGGTGTCAAGCAAGAGCTCTTCGCAGGACTCGTGCGCAGCCCACCAAGCACTGTGGCAGAGTTCCTCACCGAGGCGGCAACTATGGAGAAGACGCTGGAACAGCGAGCCCGCCAGTACAATCGCGACGTCAACACCTTCGGGCCTGATCCCATCTCCATGCCTCCCGGTATCGACGCGGCCTTTCTACGCGAGCTGGTCCGATCCGTCGTCAGAGAGGAACTGCAGGCCTTCCGTACGCCGTCCGAGACGCCATCTTTCACGCCACTGAGCGAAGTCATCCGGGACGAGGTGCGCCTGGCAGCACAACAGCACCAGATTTCCGAGGTTCCTCGCCAGCCTGATGCAAGGCCCACGTATGCGTCCGTCCTGCGCCAGGCCCCTGGGTACGACGTCACTGCCGCGACTCCAGCAGTGCTCTCGTCGAGCTCACCTCGTGGTGACGCTCCGCCAGCCTATCAGCGGCCGCGAAAGAGTGAAGTGTGGCGTGCCCCGGATCGTCGGCCCCTCTGCTATCACTGTGGCGAGGCGGGTCACCTCTACAGGGCGTGCCCATACCGCCGCGTGGGCCTGCGTGGTTTCGCGCCGGACGACCCGTGCTCTCAGAACGGGGAACGACCGCAGGAGATAGCATTCCATCTGTCGTCGCGCCAGAACCACATCACGTCAGGCCACCAGGAGGCTCGATCACCGTCGCTGCGACGCTACCGTTCTCCAAGCCCCCGTCAAGCCGCAGGCTACTCCGGACGCCGTTCTCCCAGTCCACGCCGGGAAAACTGATTCCAGCGGCCTCTGGAGGCAAGGCCGCTGATGCCGGGACTTGTGAAGATCCTCCTGCGCCACTACCACGCGACGATGTTTCTCCGGGAGCGAGTAGCGACAGCATCCGACGCGCTACCTCCGATTTGTGCGTCAAAATTGACGGAATCGACGTGACCGCTTTGCTGGATACTGGTGCCGACTATTCTGTCATGTGCCTGGCCCTTGCCGTACAACTGAAGAAAGTATTGACGGGGTGGTCGGGGCCTAGCATTCGCACTGCTGGGGGTCACCTGATTATCCCTGCCGGCAGGTGCACAGCTCGTGTCGATATCCGTGGTTTTGTGTACGTCGGCGAGTTTGTAGTCCTCCGTGAGTGTTCGAGGGACTTGATCCTCGGTCTTGACTTTCTCCACACGAACGGTGCTGTCATTGACCTCCACGAATCACGGGTCACGTTCTCGACGAAACGGGCCGTGGCACGCACTGCCACAGACGATTCACGCTTCACTGCTCTGCGACTTGTTGACGACGACGTAATGGTGCCACCCCGGTCCAGTGTGCTAGTTCTCGTGAGGAATGATTTATTCCACGACTACGAAGGTGTCGCTGATAGCCACGTACCCCTGCTGCTCGAGAAAGGAGTAGCCATCGCTCGCGGGCTCGTCCAACTACAAGACGGTTGTGCTAGTGTGCTCCTTACAAATTTTGCCAACGAGTTGCAGCACCTCGCCAAGGGCACGGCTGTCGCCTTCCTGCATGACGTCGCTGTGGTGCCTCAAGTGTGCGCCCTGGAGACAAGCCCTGAAGACCAGGCCCCACCATGCCCTGTCCTTCCGTCCGTCAGAATCAATCCCGATTTGGCGCCTGAGCAGAAGGCTCTTCTCTCGGCGCTTCTAACCGACTTCGCGGGTTGTTTTGCCACAAGCTCCAGGGTCAGTCGTACGCCTGTCGCAAAGCATCGCATTATCACCGACGAGACTACACCACCCGTATGCCAGCGCCCATACCGCGTTTCTTCGACGGAACACGAAGCCATTAAAAGGCAAGTGGACGAAATGCTCGCCGACGATGTCATTCAACCGTCGACAAGTCCATGGGCGTCACCGGTAGTCCTCGTGAAAAAGAAAGACAACACCCTGAGATTTTGTGTCGATTACCGCAAACTGAACAACGTGACGAAAAAGGACGTTTACCCGCTCCCCAGGATTGATGATGCACTCGACAGACTACGTGATGCCAGGTTCTTTTCCTCCTTGGATCTCAAAAGCGGCTACTGGCAGATAGAGGTGGACGAGCGAGACCGCGAGAAAACTGCTTTTGTGACGCCTGATGGTCTATACGAATTTAAGGTGCTCCCGTTTGGACTATGCTCAGCCCCGGCCACTTTCCAACGCATGATGGACACTGTCTTGTCTGGGCTCAAGTGGCAGACGTGCCTCGTATACCTGGACGATGTCGTCATTTTCTCGCCCACCTTCGAGCAACACTTGGAGCGGCTGCGCACAGTGCTCCGGGCGCTCCAATGTGCGCAACTTACGATCAAGCCCGAGAAATGCTATTTCGGTTTTGAGGAGCTTCGTTTCCTCGGCCATGTTGTCAGCGCGCGTGGTGTTCTCCCAGATCCCGACAAGACCGCTGCTGTCTCCAGTTTCCCGCGTCCCACTGACAAAAAGACCCTTCGACGTTTTTTGGGACTGTGCTCTTACTATCGACGATTCGTCCAAGATTTTTCCAAAATAGCTGAACCCTTAACAGCGCTGACCAGAGACGACACACCCTTCTTGTGGGGAAGCGACCAAGAGGATGCTTTCGTGGAGCTCCGCCACCGCCTGCAACGTCCACCGATACTCGCCCATTTCGATGACGCCGCAGCAACTGACATACACACTGATGCTAGCAACGTAGGCCTTGGGGCGGTCCTGGTACAGTGGCAGGATGGCGCCGAACGAGTCATCGCATACGCAAGCCGTACACTTTCGCGCTCGGAATGCAACTATTCAACGACTGAGAAAGAATGTCTTGCGGTAGTCTGGGCCATCAGTAAGTTCCGCCCATACCTATACGGAAGACCATTTCGCGTTGTCAGTGATCACCACTCGTTATGCTGGCTGGCCAGCCTCAAAGATCCATCTGGGCGGTTGGCGAGGTGGAGCCTCCGTTTGCAGGAGTACGACGTAACGGTCGTGTACAAGTCGGGGCGGAAGCACCAAGATGCGGATTGTTTATCACGCGCGCCAGTGGACCTTGCTTCCCCGGAAATCACTGAAGACTTCTCTTTCCTTCGTGCTGTTAGCGCAACCGATATGGCGCAGCTTCAAAGGGAAGACCCAGAGTTAGCGCCGCTCATCGCGTACCTGGAAGGCTGCGACGGTCCCCGCATTCCTCGTGTTTTTCTTCGTGGACTCAAATCCTTCACTCTGCAGAACGGCGTCCTCTACAAGCGCAACTTTGAGAGCAACACTGCAACATTTCTGCTCGTAGTCCCGTCCGAGTTGCGACCTGATATCTTGAGCGCTTGCCACGACGAACCATCTGCCGGCCACCTGGGGGTCAGTCGTACCTTAGCGAGGATTCGGCAGAGGTACTACTGGCCAAGATTACTTCCATCAGTGCGGACATACGTCAAAACCTGTCGCGACTGCCAGCGCCGTAAGTCTCTTCCCTTCAAACCCGCAGGATTTCTTCATCCCATAGCGCCTCCGAAGACGCCTTTCCAACAAGTGGGAATGGACCTACTCGGCCCTTTCCCGAAGTCATCCACTGGAAAACGTTGGATTGCTGTCGCGACGGATTATTTGACGCGGTACGCTGAGACAACGGCGCTTGCAAACGGAACTGCTGTCGAAGTGGCTACGTTTTTTGTACACAACATCGTGCTGCGTCATGGAGCTCCTGCGGTTATAATTACTGACCGTGGAGCTGCTTTCACAGCCCGCTTGACTCAGGCAGTCCTAGATCTGACCCACACCAGCCATAGGCGTACAACAGCGTACCACCCACAGACAAATGGTTTGGTAGAGCGCCTTAACAGAACCCTGGCCGACATGCTCTCCATGTATGTGGATGTGGAGCATAAAACATGGGACCAAATTCTCCCATACGTAACGTTCGCTTACAATACGGCCCTGCAAGAGACAACGCAGCTTGTCTTCGGTCGTCCAGTTGTTACTTCTTTGGATGCCATGTTGCCCGTCGACCCTCAGTGTGACCTAGAGCCAGATCTTGACGTCGCCACTTTCGTTCAGCGGGCTGAAGAAGCACGTCAACTGGCCAGGCAGCGAATACACCGTCAACAGCACGCCGACGCTGACCGCTACAATCTCGGACGGCGATTTGTTACGTACGAACCAGGCGACCATGTGTGGGTTTGGACACCAGTTCGTCGCCGTGGGTTGTCCGAAAAATTACTGCGCCGATACTTCGGACCTTACCGAGTTCTCCGCCGCATTAGCGACGTGACGTACGAAGTTTCACCGGCAACCCCAGGCCGCCCTTCGCGCAGACCACCGCATCCGGATGTTGTGCACGTCGTTCGTATGAAGCCGTACCACGACCGTCCTGCTGATTGTACTTGACGCTGAGTGCCGCCGGTTGTGTGTCGTGATAGCTGTCTCACTTTCCGTGTCTAACCCATTTTCCCCTCTGTGAAAGCGGCCCGCATCGAGGCGATGCTGCAGGGGAGGGAGCAATGATACAGCTCAGAAGTGGACGAAGAAGAAGTGCTTCGCCATCTCGCTTGTGACGAGAAAGAAGAAGTGGTTCGTCTTCTGGCTGGTGACCGCTCGGCAGACTGGAGCAGTTATTGTGTCTCTGTGTGCTGTGTAATATTCGTGACAATATTCCACAACTATGCTAAATCACCTCCTCTGCCTTCCTTGCCTAGCATCTTATCGGACTACTTAGAACAATAGCATCGTTCAGTATTATTGCTACTTAGGCTGCACAGTGTGAGGAAAAGGCTGGCGTAGGCATTTATTCATCCCATATTGACTGTGCTTTCTCCCTTAGGCTGCTTGATTACACTCCGGTATTCATCGCGAATTTTCTAGCCGTGTTTGTAGCCAACAAAAAGCTTAGTACTCAGCAATGTAACGTCAATATTGTATCTGAGGCCCTTTCATTTCGTACAGCCGTGACGTCAAAGCGGAAAGATTTGCGTCCTCTGTTTTGGACTTCGGCCTTCTCATGTTCGTCAGGACAAGTTTGTGAGGGCCCCCGACTACAGCAGACATAAATGAGACGGTGTACTTCCTCGTATCTTTGAGCGGGCCTCTTCTGCACTTACTCCCGGGACCGCCGCGATGGCTCAGTGGCTATGGGGCACGGCCGCTGACCCGAAAGGCGCGGGTTCGATCCCAGCCACGGCGATGGAATTTCAATGGAGGCGAAATTCTAGAGGCCCATGTACTGTGCGATGCCACTGCTCATTAAAGAAACCCAGGTGGTCGAAATTTCCGGAGCCCTTCACTACGGCGTCCCTCATAGCCTGAGTCGCTTTGGGATGTCAAACCCTCATAAACCAAACCAAACTGCACTAACTTCCTCATCTTACGTTGTGGGCGGGTGCCTGTTTCAAGCAGTTTTTATTGGTAAAGCACTCGATGTGATCAGTACTCAAGTCTAATGACTGCCGTCATTTGAATTTCAGGTGCAATTCAGGTCAATGCTTTTCTCGTCAATGCGAGGTGACTCTGGGCAATTTTCGATGCGGGATTCCTCCCTACTGTGATATTTCTTGGTGCTCTCCCTCAGCCTAGTGTTCTTTCTACAAGCAGCCTTTGAAATTTCTTTCCGAAATTCAGGATTGTCCCTGACAATTCCAACTTTACTCTCGTTTAACGCCACATAGCTGGGCTACAACCACGACACAGCTCACTCCGCTGTCCACAAATTCATTTCTTGAAGGAGATACTGCTAGAGGCGCTTACTGCGCTGTCTTTTATTTACCTCTCCCCGTCCTTTCCTACGCCGCTCTAAGCTCAGGCTATTTTCGCTTTTTTTTTTTTCATTTCAGTCGCTGCTCCTTTATATTTTTCTCCTCTTTTTCCTTGTTTAAATTGTACCTGGTAATATCAGGCTTTCATTTCTTTATTGTTCAGCCAGTCCCCCTCATGGTCACGTGCCACTCTCCAATTATTTACTTAGCAACATCTATAAAATGTTACTCTGCTGACATCTGCCATTTAATACTGGGACTCAAAGTTTGAAGCCATTTTAATCTCCAAAAGCAAAGACCATAGAGCCGCTCCACAGAGCTCTGTTGCCACGTAACAACAGTAAGGACTGCGACTAACACAAGTGTGCTAGCCCATACGGACAGCTACTGCTCAGGCTACAGTGTAGTTGCGTAGACGATCTACAGAAGCCAAACATGTCCTTTGAGCGGCGGGGAGGCTATGCTGACCAGCGATAACCTGGAGGACCAACGGGCCCTATCCAACAGGTCCGCAGGCAGTTAAAGCCATTGGAGACCTGCAATAAGGACCCCCCCCCCCCCCCCATAAGCTCGAACAACTGCCATTCTGTTTAATATAGTTCTTCCTCCTCCTCCTTGCCATCTTATAGTGGATATGGTATCCAGCACTTTTACAAACCAAAGTACAGTGCTGTGGAGGTTCGCAGGCGGCGCAGTGAACGCAGTTTTGGTAAGAAAAATGCTGCATGTTTTTCTAAAGTATGCATTAGCAGTGCTTGATGCTTTTCAAACAGTTCGTTGAACGGGAAGTTGCACCGCGCTGAAATTAGTTCAACTGGAACTAATTTTCACTGGACATATGGTGGCTTCGGCGAAGAATTTCACAAAACTTTATTCATCTAAAAAGCTCATCAAGTGATGGTGCTTCAAGTGGTATTTCACTCTACACAAGTTACCAGGCAATTTCTCTGTTCTAAATAATAAACGTTTGAAGAAAGAACTGAACTGTACCTGAACCTCATCTTTCTTTTCTTGTCAGCGCACCGCCGCGATCTCCTTTTATGGGCATAAATTCACTGCGCGAGAGCGCTCGCGTGACGTTGGATGGGAAGAAGAAGAACCACACGCGCTGCTGGGTGCATGCTGCACGAGCTCCGCTGATTCCATACCGAGCAGCAGCAGCGCAGTCTTTGCGATAAGCGGACTGTTCTTGTTCATCGCCCTTTTCCCTAGCGTTCTTCTGGCATCTAGGACCTTCGGAGACCCCAGCTAAACGGCTGCGAGGTGATGAGTGGCAAGGCGAGCGGGGGCGACGGCGCCAAGGCGGGCGCGAGCGAGGACCAGCCCAGGACCGACAAGGCTTCGAAGGGTCGCCGTACTGCACCCGGTATGACGCAGAGCAAGGTCTCTGTCGCCTCTTCCAAGGGAAGCGGCGGATCTCATCAGAGCAAAGCCTCTTCCTCGTCTTCCAAGTCCAGCGGCCGGTCCCAGCAAAGCAAGATCTCGCGCAGGAGTACCGGCAGCGAGTCCAAGGCAGCGTCGTCCACCACAGCCAAGGCCAAAGCCAGCGCCCGGAAGGCGACCGCGGCGAAAGTCCAGGGCTCGTCGACCCCAGACCGGGCATCGAAGGCGCGCGGCACGATGCTCCGCTCGGACGCGGACAAGACGGCGGGCGCAGACGCCGAGACCAAGGACCTGGCCAACTCGAAAACAAAGCGGCCGTCCGGCTTGAAGGCTGTGAATCCCGACGACAAGGCTGCTGAGGACGTCGAGGCAGGAGCACAGTCCAAGGTCTCTCGCAAAAGTGCCGCCGGGAGACCTGTGAGCGGGAAGCCAGAGGCGTCTGATGAGATGGCTGCGAATATGTCGATGAAACCTGCGGCCCCTGAGGACGGCGGACCCAATAAGACCGACGGGAAGTCTTCGGGGAAGGGCGTGGCTGGCCGGAGCCGGCTTTCAGCTCTGAGGAGTCTGCTGAAGCGCAAGTCGCTAGCGGTCCTGAGAGTCGCGAATGTGGCTAGGTTCGCGACCCGCCGAGCTCCTAAGCCTCCCCGCGGAAGGCGCAACTCAACCATGCAGCCGGTGGGTGATAACCAGCCTACGACTGCACCGGACGTCAGGGAAGCTATTTCCAAGCTTATTCCGCACGGTAAGAAGCCTCGAGTGCCGACGACTTCTACAGCAGCCAAGCGCGGATGAGCTAGAGAAATTTCTTGGCCTCCAACTGTTCTCATAGAGGGCTAGGTTTTCAACAATAATGCTAGATTTTCAGAACGCTGGCTACTATTCACGCAGTACACAAGAAGCAGTGTTCTATGTATTCAAACAGCCATGTAAACAAACCCTTACGTAAGCAAACTGAACCGTATCTTAAGGCTAGCCGGTATTCACTCTCTCATGCGATCCCATCGTGTTTCTGGGCAAACCTTCCAGATGGGCATCTCGTTCAAAGAATACAAGAGACCTGCTTCATACCAGCTTCATTTCACAAGAAATCCAATAACGTCTCCGCTCGTTCTACATAGCTAGCGCTCCGTTCTCTGGCTAGGAAACTAGTCGTCAGTTATATCCTGATAAAACCTAATCAAAGTACAAATACAATAAACTTAGCCTCTGACTCAACATCGATACTTTTTTAGTGTTACGGTGTGGTTTAACTTTGCATGCTATGGTTTTGGTTGTCATGAATCAATTCCAAAGACTCAATATTCAAGCGCTCGCCTTCAGTTTCTATTATAAAGTGTTAAGTAATGCCTGAGCCAATAAGTATTCGTTGGCGTAAATGTTCGATCAAGTTCATTGACCACTTGTAAGTGTGTGCGTAAGTAGTAAGTGGAAGACCAATGTTAATAAATCTCATTTTGCCAGAGTCGTCACCAACAAAGAGATGTCCATAAAATCTCCTGCCCCATTTTGCCACAGCCGTAGAAAAGGTAAAAATCTTCCTTGTCCTGATGCAGAGCCGAGCGGCCACAGCGACCTGGACTCCCAACAACAGCGCTGGCTGGCCCTGTGCGGCGCGCTGTCTCTCACGGTGCTGATGCTGATCTTCTTCAGCGTTGCCACCTACTTCCTCACCACGGGCACGACTACCGTCATCGTGGCGTGCGACACGCCCGAGTGCATCGCCGCCAAGGCTTACGTCGAAGGCCTGCTCGGCGACCCCAAGGACAGGTGCGCTTGTCTGAGGATGCTTACGACGACCTTTACGCCCGGCCAGCATAAACATGCTCAGCTCAGCGCACGAGAATATATGTGCGCGCCCAGTTTCGACTGCGAAAAATTCTGGCGGCGCTGGGGTCCTCTTCGCGCATCACTTCGCAAACACTGAAGCTTTTCTTTTCTTTCGCTGTCTGATTATGTTTTATCCCTCACCCCATCTCAGCACACTCATTCCAAGTGTATTTTTATTATTTATTTCATTTGCAGTTTATTTTTATTTCCCTCATTTCCCGCGTACAGTACCTTCCTATAACCAAGTCAAACGAACATGCCTCGATGGCCTAGGGATAGCGCGTCTGACTCGTGACCCAAGGGTCGTAGGTTCGATTCCATCTAGTTACTGAAATTTTCTTTCCAGAGCACTTATCCAGTCAGCATTCTTGCATGTCATAATGACGCTTTTGTAATGTTGCGACCTTATAATCACCATTTCTCTAATGTTGTAATCAGTTAATTCCGCACATCCACATGTGACGTCGCGACCCTCCCGAACAGTCCGCACTTTCTCGACACGCCAACTTCGACGGCGGGCTCTGCGCTGAGTGGGATCCCATCGCGTTGCAAGCTGCCGGACATTTTACCCTACCGTGAGACGCAGAAGAGACAATGTGGTCAAAATTTCCGGAGCGCTCCACTACGGCGTCTCTCATAGCCTTAGTCGCTTTGGGACGTTAAACCCCATAAACCAACCAACCAGACAATACGGTTTCCGTCGTCTGCCTGCCCTTACCCTATGGCAACTCTAGCTCATTCGAAGGCCCACCTTGATATACTCAGCCAGCAGCAAAATTCATTTGCCCTGAATAATCTCCCTCAGCGTAGCGCTGTTAACTACTGCTATCTCGCAGCCATGCAAAAGTCATGGCACCTGAACTTGCAGAGGCCGGGCTTTGACACCGCTTGACGAACGAAGCCCTTCACCCACCGCTCTCAACTCACGTGCAGGTGCACAGACTACTACAGCTACGTCTGCGCCCGGTTGATCCAGGAGCGCTCGAGCGTGAGCGAGGTTGCCTTTGCGAGGCTGCACGACGGGCTTCTCCGCGAGAGGGGCACCAGCGGAGACAAGCTCGGCGGTCACGTGGCGGCCACAGTCTACTCCGGCTGCCACGACTTCCTCGACTGGGAAGAGTCGCTGGCCGGCGAGCTGCGGGAGACTGGCCAGTCTATCATGACCGCACCGCTACGCAATGCCGCCAACTTCTCAGAGATTGTCCAGGTTAGTGTCTACGCATAGCAGCAATGGCCATTTGTCTGCCCCTAAGAGTTTGCCTGCAAGCAATGTTTATGTTTAGTAGCACTACTGCCCGCAATCACGTATTTCGCGAGGTGTGTCCGAATCGGCGCAGTGCCCTTGAAGCGCGGAGATTAGCAGGTGGCGACGCGCGTCACGCAGCTGTGTGTTCAAGGACATACTTTGCATGATATTTTAGCACAGGAGGACCACTTCATTGAGTCAAATTTTCCTCGGTAAATGCGGTATTAGCATGTCCAGTATTCTTGGCCAAAATTTTGAATATTGGAATATTATAAGGCGCTGCTATACAAATACTGAAGGTAAGGCTTCATTCTGCCGATGCGTAGCAAAATGTTTCTTTTAAAGTTTTTCATCCCTGGCATCGAGCTGTTAAAGCTGCCATAGGAAACCAATGGGGAATGTTTCTGACGGTATCAAAAAGGGGTTCGATCCCGGCCGCGGCGGTAGAATTTCAATGGAGGCGAAATTCAAGAGGCCCGTGTATTGTGCGATGTCATTGCACATTAAAGAGTCCTAGTTGGTGGAAATTTCCGGAACACTTCAGAAACAGCGTCCCTGAGTCGCACTGGGACGTTAAACTCCTATAAACGAAGCCAAACCAATCGTCAAAAACGTTAATACCAAAAAAAAACAAGCCTCCCGACGGGAGAGCTGCGGATATATCGATGGTCATAGTGAAATCTTACAACGTATGAAAAAATTGTATTCGTAAACTCTTTCCTTTTGAAAAATGCTTTTGTCCAGAATTGTTGGGTATGTAGGCTAACAGGCTGATGATAACTCAAATGAAATCACTCGTAAGCAGGCCTCAACAGGGCAGGCATGTACGAGAATATTTTTTTCTTATTTTCGCTTTAAATGCATTTCTTTCCCCTTACGCATCGCTAAGGGTGAATTTTACAATAAACTGATCATTTACATTACTATGCAGCTAAGGAGCTTAACCAAAGAATACAATCCACGCGATGCAACTGTGTTTCCACCATCACATTAAACGATGTGCTTAAAAACCTAAAAATTCGCACGGTATTATCCTCGAAAGCGCAAAATACACCTCTAAGCGGTATACTGGCTGTACTGAGTAATTACTCCGGCTTGCATGCACATATATCCGTGGTACTCACGCGGTACGGGCGATATGTTCCTTCTTAGGCTTCTCACTACTACCTACCTACCCATGTACATGGTCTGTTCTGAAAGTAGTAGGACTCATTTTTTAAACAAAATTTATTCAAGAGAATAGTACAAACGATTACAATTTTTCAAGGTAAGCACCCTTCCGCACCTACACGCTGCTGCCAATGAGTTTTACAGTTTTCGTACGCCTCCAGGAACGCCTGGACCGGAATGCTGTTTAGCTTCCTCGTCACGGCCTGTTGAACCACCTCTACCGATACGTGATGTTCCCCCTTGAGCGTCGATTTTACTCTCGGGAATAGAAAAAAGTCTGGCGGGGCCAAGTCAAGGCTGTAGGGGGGCTGAGGCAGCGTTGCCGTCATGTGCTGGGCAAAAAATCATTCACATGATGAAGATCCTACCGGTTGGCCTTTTCCTCCTCTGACAACACTCCCGGCACCAACTTCGCGCACGCTTTCCTCATGGATAAGTTTTCTGTCACGATCTCAAAAACATGGGTTTGAGGAATGCTCAAGTCATCAGCAATCATTCTGATACTTATTCTACGGTCACTGTTAAGTAAATGTCTCACTCGCTACACATTTTCGTTGGTCTTGCTGGTCGAAGGGCGTCTGGAGTGGTAGTCTTCCTCCACTCTTTCCTTACCTTCTCGGAACAGCTTGTGCCACTCAAAAAACACCTGATCTACCCATGGAAGCGTCACCGTAGGCCTCCTTAATCATGTTGTGAGTCTCTTTGCTCATTTTACCGAGATTTACTCAAAATTTGATCGCGTATCGCTGATCCAGTAAACGCTCGATGATTCTGCGTGACGAGACGTTTCGACAGGGGTTCACAGCACAAGCGACCCCCTCTCTTCAACAGCCGAGAGCCGACGGCCGATTTTCCCCAGCATTCCCAATATCCCCCTTCAACGATCCTGCACGCGCAGACCACCTCTCGTCCGCCCGTTCGCCCAGGAAAAAACCAGTCCTATTACTTTCAGAACAGACCCTGTATAACAGGAATATCCGTAAATCGTTCAGCCGTGATGAAGTCGCATACTGGAAGTAAGGTCACAAATGGCTGATTGTTCTTTTTGTTGTTGTTCTCCCAGCTCCTGGTGCGGATCTCGTTCCAGAGGGGTCTGCATACCGTGCTCGTGATCGGACTCGTACGCATCGCGGAAGGCGCAGACGTCTCGTTGAACCTGTCCCCGGGCAACTCCCTGCTACGCAAGTTCCGCATGGCAAGCTACGACCAACTGGAGCAGAACTTGAAAGCCGCGTTCTCGTGGGCGCCTCAGGTAAGCTCCTTGGCGTTTCCTTGCTGAAGCGTTACTGGCTGGGTTCATAGGATACTGCCTGAAAGAGTAATATGACGCTATCTGGGCCGGACTTTGCAAAAACTAAATACGGGGCTTCACGCCGGATCGCGCACTATCAGCTGGAGAATATCGCCCAAAAGTAGCGATTCAGTCCATCTTACGAAATCCGTGCAAATTTATTCCTGTAGAAACGTTCTCAACCGACTTCTGTTCT
Source organism: Amblyomma mixtum (assembly GCF_055824585.1). Classification (NCBI taxonomy): domain Eukaryota; kingdom Metazoa; phylum Arthropoda; class Arachnida; order Ixodida; family Ixodidae; genus Amblyomma; species Amblyomma mixtum. The sequence goes on from NC_143012.1 coordinate 234,136,106, forward strand.
TCTTTTAATGAAAATGTGTATTGAATTTTGTGGGCGAATACATTTTTCTGTTCTATGCAGTGTAGTGGCATGCGCCTTTTCACAACGGCAATGCGACGTTGTCGGGCACCGTTTAATGTAGTTCATAAACGTAAACGCTGATCATTGCACCCTTTCTTATGGCAGGTCAACACGAGCGCAGCCTTGAAGGAGCTGGTCATAGTCGACAAGCGCGTCGAAGAGGCTCTCGCCGCCAGTGATGAGAAAACCGAGGAAGTAAGTGGACCACTGCGCAGCTTCGTCGGCGGCCTCGTCGGAGGCGTGGACGCCGGCGTGTGGGCGACCGCCGTCAAAGACGCCAACCCCGGCGGCGCCACCACCAGCGCCGAGATCAACTGCTTCGCCAAGGCCTTCACCGGCGTCCGAGGCGCATTCCGCCAGTTGACCGCAGTTGGCGTTCGCAGAGCGGCTTCTTACTTGGCGGCGAATCTCGAGGCCGAAGTCGCCTTCCTCGAAGACGCCAGGCAAAACCTTAAGGAAGACGCCGCGGCGAAGCGCCGTTTTTGCCTCGAGCTGGCGCGACGAAGCGTGGCCCTTACGTGGCACCCGCTGACCGCCAGGATCCTGAACAGCGCTCCGCACGAGGCCTCGGTGAGGGACATGTTCGCCGCTCTCCGGGACGTCCTCAACAGCAACAGCATCGCTTTCACCTGGCTCGACCCGGAGGCGCGCGTGGCGGCGCTGAACAGACTCAACGGCACGGCGCTGGTCTTGGTCGACGCGGCAGAGCCCGACAACGCCGCGAGCTACGAGAAGTTCATGCCTGTGATAGCCGAGGCCAAGGACTTCGTCAGTGGCTACGTCAGCGCCTTGAAGGAGACCCAGTGGCTGCAGACGGTGTCGCCACCAACACGTCTGCAAGCCCTCTACGCGAGCATGGAGCTGACCGCTTCCGTCGAGTACAAGCCTTGGCTGCGTTCCATCGTGGTGCCTCCGATGCTGCTGGCGGAGCCGTACTTCTACAGCAAAGCAGTGCCGATGCACTTCAACTACGGCACCGTTGGCTCCCTGCTTGCTTCCAGGATCGCTGAGGTCCTTGGCGCGGACAACCCGCTGACCTCTGGCACCAACAAAACAGGTGCGTCCAGTTAGTTTGGTTTACTGGATTTCATGTTTCTGTGGTCTGCGGGTGTTCAACATCCCAAGCGACTCGGGCTATGAGGGACGCCGTAGTGAAGGGCTCCGGAAATTTCGACCACCCGGGGTTCTTTAACACGCAGTGACATCACACAGTACACGAGCCTCTAGAATTTAAATAAATTGGTAAATTGGTAAATTAGTTTTTTGGGAAAGGAAATGGCTCAGTATCTCCCTCACATGTCTCGGTCGTATTGCGAGACGGTGACCGCTTCAATAATCTCACTTAGGTTATTGAAGCGGTCACCGTCTCGCAATACGACTGATATATGTGAGGCAGATACTGCGCGATTTCCTTTCCCCAAAAAAACCAATTTACCGATCTGCACCCAGATTTCCACGCTGAACGTCGTGCAGAGAGCCAAATCGTTAGGCAAATGCTTTCTTAATGATACTTTTGTGGTCACCACGGAACATGGTACACTCGGAACTGGGGGCACTATACGCACTCAGCACACACATGTTGGAGAAGAAACAGCCGTTGCTCTAGCCACTGCGGGATCCTCAGCAGAAACCATTGTCAGTGAATCAAAATTGGTGATACGTAACTACATGTTAGGAAGAGCCCCACAAGCAGCACGTATTCTGCAAAATTATCAGCCCACACGGCATAATTCGCCTAATCTGGACGCCTGCTCCTGCCTTCCTTGCTGGTAATGAGGTGGCTCATAACCTAGCTCGAGAACTGTCCCGCCGAACTGGGCCGTGCAGCCCGCCCGCCCTATACTCCGGCAAAGACAGTTGTTTACTAACAGAGAAATCCTGCAGCACTAAAGGCTTGCAAGACTCAGATTCCCCTCAGCAGATAAAACGCTCTCTAAACAACAAGCCAAATCCTGGCGTAAACTTAAAATTAACACCTATCCAAATCACCAATTGTGTAGCTTCTATTCGAGAGGACTCTACTCAGACAAATGCAAAAAGTGTGATAGTAAAGCCGATCTAAACCATATGATCTGTAACTGCCCCCAGTCCTTACCTGCGAGTCACTTTATTGCCAGCTCTGGTCATTGGGCGGCTCTAATGTTCATCCCTGACCCGGGGACACAGATCAAGCTCCTCCAGCTCGCTGAAGACGCCGCCCCTGCTTAAGGGATAGCGGCCGTCGTTTAAGCGGGGAGCGACTTCGGGTCGCCCCTCTATGTCCGCTGGAAATAGTTTCACCACCACCACCACATATCTCGGTGGACACCTGAACCGCGCCTTAAGGGAAGGGAGGAAAGTGGGAATAAAAGAATGTCCCAAAGCAACTCAGGCTCTGAGGGACGCCGTAGTGAAGGGCTCCGGAAATTTCGACCACCTGGGGTTCTTTAACGTGCACTGACATCTCACAGTACACGGGCCTATAGAATTTCGCCTTCATCGAAGAAAGAGGTGCCGTAGTGGTCTCCGGAGTAATTTCGACCACCTGGGGATCTTTAGCGTGCACTGACTGACATCGCACAGCACACAGGTGCCTCTTGCGTTCCGCTTCTATCAAAACGCGACCGCCTTCATCGAAATTTGACCTCCGCGACTGGGATCTAACCCGCGTCTTTCGGGTCAGCAGTCGAGCGCCATAACCACTGAGGCACCGCGGCGGCTGTCTCATGTTTTTCGATTTTCTTCACACATTTTTTTTTCTTCCCCCATGCATACATTAGGTATTCAGAGATATTCATTTATATTTGCATTCTGAGTTGAGCCAGCATTGTCACGTGAGGTTCCGCAGACTCGTGGGTGCGCATGCGAACAGACAAACCGCCTGGACCCTGCAGCTCCAAAGAAAAAGTTCTCCACTAATTTCTTACCCTTATCTGTTTCCTCGATGAGCGGCCTTTCATTTCTGTAATACATTCATAGCAAGTTTACTACCCAAACACTACGTTCCCGAGGCCGCAGTGATTCTGCTCCTAGACCGCTAACATCAGGCATCGTTCTCACCAGAAAAAAAAAAAAACAGCCGAGCTGTCAGTCCTGGCGTGATGATTATCGCCCAGAACTCTGCAGTTTTGTTGATCCATTGCGGTGAATCCTTTGCGGTGAATCTTGGACGCGTCGTCACGCTATCCCTGGTGTTTTTGAATCGTACTGATGCAGGTCCCAAAGGCAAGCCACCGGCCAACGGATCTGGCTGGAGCACGCAGTCGGTGGAAAGATACAGGAAGAGCGTAGCGTGCCTGCGGGAGCTGCATACAAGGCTTGGCTCTGCCGACGGCGCCTCGGGACCACAGCGCGGACACCTGAACGTCCTGCTCGCCTGGGCGCAGGCAGGTGTGCTCTGTTCTAACGAATCGCAAGTCACTGCGCTGTTTGCCGATCCAGGTGACATAATGCACCTTGCCGACTGGCATAGTACTTTACTGATATCTGCGGTTTTTGTGCTGGCCTTCGTAAAGTCGCTCATCAGGATAACGTCACTGTCAAGACGACTGTCAAGCCACGGTGGATCATTGTTGATGGCTGTGGTTAACCGGCGATGTTCTTAATTGATGCACGTCATGAAAGCTTCAGCGTATTCCCTTATATTGCACGAACACTATCGTTAGAGCGTTCTTGTCTTATTAATGACCATGGGCCAAAACTCAAAAGCAGAGTTGACGTGCACAATGGTGAAGGACTATAGATCAATATCTGTCGCGCGGGCTTCTTTGATGTGCACCGATCTTCGCAGGGTACGAGCCTTTCGCATTTCACCTCCATCAATATATGCTCCTCCTTCGTGTTCAGTAGTAAACTCTGTAATTTTTTCATAATAGTTACCAATGATTCTACTTCCCATAATTCTACTGGTGATGGAGAACAAGCCACTGACACTTTCCTATCTCGAGAGATCAATACAATAAAAACAAATTTTCCTGTCTCGCGGGGAAGATGACTGGCCATGCGCGGCACAGTTCATTTAATGCAGGTGCGCTCAAACTAAAACGGTGTATAGACCTGAACCTCTGCTCTGCTCAAGCGCGCAGCAATCATTAAGATAACTGGAATTATGTTTTGGTGCTCGGAGCACGGCGGTTTTTTTATTATTACGACAGCGTGCGTGCTGGCATAATGCATATACACGCCAGATTCAGTCCAGTAACGTTTGGTGGTGCGGCCCAGAGATCCACTCTATACATTTTGCGGCCGTCATGGGTGCGTTCCGCACCGGAACAAGGGCTTCTGCCGGATAGCGCGCAAATAGGGCTAGGTCCAGAGCAAGTGTCTGATGTCCGCCTCACAGACAGGAGAGCTTGGTTCTGATTATGTTGGCTCTGATGGCGAGTTGATATGTGCAGCCTACAACCATAAATTTTGAGCATTGCTGGCCTTCATCATGTGAGTGCTTACGTCTGTCGGCAGTCTTCTATTCTGATTGGGATACCAACTTCCTTTATTGAACGTGTTAAAAACGACTAATTCAATCCAATATATTCCTATTGTTTTTCAGGTAGATTCAGTTTGATCATCCACAATAGATACATGCTTACAGCTTCTGAACTAATATCGGTAGTGCGTAACTTTTATGTACTGACTCTAGCTTGTGCCCTTCTTCGCAGGGCCTGCGCATGGCGTACGAGGCGCTCCTCACCTGGTTCACCACGGTCGCCGGCGACTCGGATCGCTTCCAGCACCACTGGCACGCGGCGCAGGTGCTCTTCTTCGCCCGCTTCTGCCTGCTGTCGTGCGGCGTCGACCGTCGGCCAACCACGGCAGTGCCTGGGCGCGACCGATGCCTCGTTCCGGTGCACAACATGCGCCAGTTCGCCGAGACCCTCGAGTGCGGAGACGCGAAGGGCTTCGTCACCGCCAGCTGCCCGCTGTGAGGCGCCGTCGACCGCGACGGCGCCATTGATCTGTAGGATACTTGAGTATCCCTACTTTTTTTCAATGGGCCCGTCGGTCAGGACGACACCATTGATCTGTAGGATACTTTAGTATACCTATTTTTTTTTCAATGGGGCCGTCGACAGGACGACACCATTGATCTGTAGGATACTTTGGTGCTTTTCTTTATTTTCAATGGTGTCGTTCACCACGACGACACCATTGATCTGTAGGATACTTACATGTTTACTTGTGGTTGCAATGCTTCCATCTACCAGGACGACACCATTGATCTGCGAGATAGTTATGTTTGTGTGTGGCTGCGGTGTTTCCGTGGACCAAGACGACACCATTGATCTGGAAGATAGTTTTGTGTTTGTGTGTGGTTGCCGTGTTTTTCGTCGACCAGGACGACACCATCGATTTGGAAGATAGTTTTGTGTTTGTGTATGGCTGTGGTGTTTTCCGTCGACCAGGACGAAACCACTGATCTGGAAGATAGTTTCGTGTTTGTGTGTGGTTTCGGTGTTTTCTGTCGACCAGGACGACACCTTCCTTTTGAAAGATTGTTCTGTGTTCGTCTGTTTACTAGGCGTGGCAACAAACGCTCATAACCGTGACTGAGCCTAGAAAGGTCATTTGTGCAAGCGCTGTGCTAGCTGCGATGAATGTGCAGTCACCTGGGAAGTAGCAGCGCCAGAGAGCCGTATGCGCCATGCTGCGTCATCGCACTTAGTCCATTGACAGCGCTCTGAAGAATCCTTCCCGGTTGATGTAACGGTATATATAGCCAGGAGCTCCACGCATGCACTTATAACGTCACAATTTATAGTGTTTTGCTCTATATTTGTTGCATCTTATATAGTCGGTTGGCAGTGGCACAGGCTGGTGCAAGCACTTTCAGGATCGTGACTCGTGAGCGTGTGCTCATGATTGGGATAATGCTGCCGGTAAAAACGCGCAGAGCTCAGTTTTTATACAGTATACTGCTGGTGATACGCAGCAGTCGTTGAACGTTTTACGACCATGCGCGAGTGAAGCACATCCGGCTCTTTCAATGCTTTTGCACGAAGCTATTTTGTTCACTGTTCCCTCAGTGGAACAAAATCACGTACAAAGTACCAACTCGGCATTAGTGGCGAGGTTAGCCTCTTGATTTCAAGAACTCTGTTCGCATGCCAGCCAAGACATTCTTTGATGGTGCATGTAATATTTCCTGGAGCAGAACCTGTTTGCCAGCTTAGCGAACATAAATAATAACCACGGGTGACATTACTCTGTCCGATTAGATTCCCGCGTGACCCATCCCAGCTGTAGCCGGGGTGGAGATAGTCTGATGCAATGATAGAAAAAGAAAGATATTGGCTGTAGTGCTCGCTTCCTTTTTGCCTGGTGTTTCCAACGGCGCTAACGATGCAATACTTCACGAGGCAGTGACTCGAAGCCTCAGGATTTCGGCCACGACTTGCTTGTTACAAACGTTAATGGTGCGCCGCTGCCCATGCGTTGCACCAAGTACCAAGTTGGCTTCGCTGAAGCCAGTGACTTTGGCTAAGCCGTGGATACAGCGCCCATTGCAGAAACTTTCGCTATTACTGCGACGTTGAAGGAAAAGGAGGCTCTAAGATGATTAAAGCTGGCTTGTTCATAACTGGCTCAACTACTTTAGGAGAAAGGGTAGTGAAGGGGAGAGACATAAGAGCATACTTAGGTGGACCAAACCACATGCGCTCGGTGCACGACGTCATTGCACGCCAAAAGCCTGCTCATCGCAAGCGGTCCTTCGAGCCTTCGATTGATTAGTGAGAAAGATTTCATAATGAGTTAATAATAGATACCTCAATTACGTCACAGCCTCAACTAGCGGCTCAGTGTTTAAGGCGCTTTTCTACCGAGACAGAGTGCCCGGGCCGGATCCGACCTTGGAGGCCGCGTTTCGATGGAGGCGGAACGCAAAAGGCGCCCGTGTGCTGTGCGATGTCAGCGCACATTAAAGATCCCCAGATGGTCGAAATTATTCCGGAGCCCTCCACTTCGGCACCTTTTTCTGCCTCTTCTTTCACTCCTACCTTCTTCCCCTCCCTTACGGCGCGGTTCAGGTGTCCACCGAGATATGTGAGACAGATACTGCATTTCCTTTCCTGGCAAACCAATTTACAAGACAAACTATTACATTGAGAAAGATGTCAGTGCACGTTAATGAACCCCAGGTGGTCGAAATTTCCGGAGCCCTCCACTACGGCGTCTCTCATAGCCTCAGTCGATTTGGGACGTTAAAACCCCATAAACCAAACCAAACCAGAGATCGGTTTTTGCTTCTTGAGGAAAGGAAATAGCGCAGTAATTGTCGCAGTAAAGTTTCACAGGTTCTTCTTCCTCGTTCCTTGCACCAAAGGTGCCCCGCCAGAGACGGTTGGTGTAACTCGAAGACTGAAGCTTGATCTTCGCACCAGGGGTGCCCCGTCAGAGACGGTCTCTCGATGAGTAGAGATGCAGGGATAAAGTGAACACTTATGTACAGTTTATGTACAGCAATTTACAATACATACAAGTTCAGGCACTAGAGACAAAATTAAACAGCAAAGAGATACACAACAACAAAAAGGCGGAACTGGCTAACACTAGGGGAGGCCCCTACTCGGCATAGCCGAAGATGCATAGCATCTGACCTTAGCGCAGAACCCCGCTTCCGGCTCCCAGTTTTAAAGCCCTAAAGGCCCGGCCCACATTCCGTAGCTTCCAATCATGTTGCGGCCTTAACATCATTGGTTCATCCAGGGCATGGCCAGCCCTCCAGCTTCCGTAAGGTAGAGCACTCTCTCCACCACAAAATAAAAACAAACACAAATAGACATTCGTGCCAGCACGTGCGCGAATCGGTACCGCGGAGCGGGGTGGACACCCGTACTTCTTGGCGCGTTCGCGAGCGGCCGCGTTCCAAATAGGAGACGCTTCGCTTTGAGCGCCCCCAGCCGCGTTCCGATGACCCCGCGTACACTACAGATCCCTTACAGTCGCAAATCTCTGTGGACGCCTCAAATGTGCCCTAAGGGAGGAAAGTGGGAGTGAAAGAAAGAAAGAGTTGCCGTAGTGGAGGGCTCCGGAACGATTTTGACCAGCTGGGGATCTTTAACGTGCACTGACATCGAACAGCACACGGGCGCCTTTCCGTTTCGCCTCCATCGAAACGCGGCCGCCGCAAGAGAGATCGCATTAGATCTCGACCAGCTGAGTCTCACATTATGCTGTAAACGTAGTGCAGTTAACGCCTACACTACTGCCGAAACTTCTTTTTGAGATTTATTTGTTTTAATTTCCTCTAATTATTCTGAATTCTTACCCAAAGCTCAACCATTAGCTTGGCACCAATTTATCCTCTTCTTTCGGCTCTCCTCACTGAACTCTGGCCTATCTCCCGTTTTGGGTTGCCTTATCACTAAGGCAACAACAACTGCACTCGGAACCAACAACTTCCAAAGCCGAATCTACCGTCCCAGTGCTACCCGGCCGGAATGAAAAAAACGCCCCAGGCAATCGAGATTTCGTTTCATGACCCCTCTGGCTACAGTGCCATGGCTACTACTGCTCGGCGTGCGTGTTGTAATTTATAACACAGTCGGCGCCACTTGCTAGTGATTGATCCTGCGCACCTGCAACAGTTGGCGCCACTTCCAATGCCCTGGTATTTGCTGCTTGATAGCAGCGCAGGTGTACCCACCGCGCTGAGACATAGCAGTTACGCCTCTGCAGGAGGGTACTCCCGGGACCCGCCAAGGGTCTCGACAGAACCGAGGAGTGCCACCTCAGACGGCTCCAAACCGGGTCTTTCTTATATCCCGCCGTACTAAAACACGTGGACCCGACATTCACGGGCAGGTGCAAATTCTGCGGGCGGTATGCTGACCTATACCACATGGTGTGGGCCTGCCAGTTAAATACAAATGTAGCAGTTATAAATCAGCCAACTAGGGAGGGCTGGGAGGCGGCCCTCTCCAGCTCGGACCTGGAGGCCCAGCGGGCCCTGGTGAAGAGAGCACGGGCAGCGGCGCCAGCCAATGGCGTCCCGGAATAGGGACTGCCACCCAGGTGAACGTCCATCCACAGCTTCCCTTCCCAATTGAATACAGTGCTACAATAAATGTTTTATGCGAAGCATACTACTTTAGCTACCGCTTCAGCCCTTCACCGTGGTTATGCGCCTCCAAATCACGTGATACATGACATCACACCACGTGACACGATGACGTCACGGCAGTGGAGAAACGGGGGCCCACCTCGCGCCGTCGCTGTGGTTGTGCGCCTCCAAATCACGTGATACATGACGTCACACCACGTGACACGATAACGTCACGACATTGGAGAAACGGGGGCCCACCTCGCGCCGTCGCTGTGGTTGTGCGCCTCCAAATTACGCGACACGATGATGCTTCGCATTCTCCAGGCTTAACCAAGTTAAGCCTCAGCCATTTTCTCCTCCTCCTCCATATCAGTCGAACTTAAATCATTGCCGTCGCCGGCACTCCGCTCTGCGGAAAAAAAAACCCCACTGCCATTGAAGAACCATGATCGAATATATACGTGGACTGTTGAAGCAACGTTTAGGAGTCTGTATCTTGTAAAAACTAAAACCATTGAAAAGGGCTCCTACGTGACCATGGGCGCATGCAATGACGAATATTTGCAATGACGAGCGCGATGTGCTGGAGCCAGTCACTCGAAACTTCTTCCCGATGTTGTCAATTGATTTCAGCTTGCGCTTTGGTGATCTGAATGTTGGGGACACCTATAAGGCAATGTCACCAACTCCTTTAGCATGTATATTTTTTGGTTTGGTTATTTTGTCGAGTCCTGCGTGTACCTCTTGTACCCGTCGAGCAGTGCCAACACTATGGCTCGTGGCCAAAACTCCTGCGTCGAAGCAACTTCCTCGTTACCACCAGCGCCGTCAGCCACCCGAGACGCGCTCAAGAGCTAAAAGAGATCGCGTCGGGCTCAGTTACAGTGACGAACAAGCAGCACATGCTAGACTGGTGTACGGACCACTTGTGATGCGTATTTACCATCCGTTACGCGTACACTTGCCGCCCTCCTTCGAGAACAGCGGCTCCGTTGTCTCGCATTTCTCTCATTTCTGCGTCGGCATTCACCGCAGAGCATAGCTGTTTTTGGTTACACCATTTGAATAACTCCGCTGAAAAGTTACCAGCACCGGTTTCTCGTTCACGCTGCTAAGCCTTTTTTACACCCGGCGCAGGGCAGCGGGTAAAGGAGTGGGAGGAGATTTAATGTCATATTTAGGATTACACGAGGCACAAGCGCTTGAAGCGCGTATTCGCTCCTTATACCTCATGACGGCACGGTCGTGAAAGTATTTTAGCAATGCAGCATGTTATAATATCGCCAATATCAATTACACAGTGTTTTCCGCGATAAAAAAGCACGAGGCCAGCCAGCAAGTTCAGTCTAGCACTGAGAAGGCCGTGGGGTGAGCGCTCCGACCAATGTAATAATATTAACCCAAAATTAAAAAGAAAAACAGTGCTGCAACAGCCTTCTCGAAAATTAATTTAAAATCATTGCTGTCAAGGCGGAAAGCTGGGTTAGTTTGTGGTTCATGACTGAATTAAAAAGACTAGCGCAATAGGCTGGGAAACACGGAAACAGACAGCACCCGTCCTGTCTGTTTCTACCCCTTTGCCCCAGTCTATTGCGGTAGCCTTTTAATTCAGACAGTTTTGAAAACCGCCAAACGTATGTACATTCAACCCAGACGTTGCGCACTCAAAACCTGCAGTTTGTTTCCCCTTTCAAATTTCACACAGAGCACACAGCGTGTTCACTTTCCTTCTGGTGAGCCAGGGAATAGTGACTCTGACGTCTAAAAATCGTTTCATTTTAAGTTTCAAAATAGCGCTTCTTAAGTAGACCGGTGAATCGGAATTTTTACGCAGCGTTCTCTGTAGAACATGAAACCGTGTCGTCTCATCACCAAAAGTGAGTCACTAAAAAGTCGCTAAAAGTGCCAGCAGATTAGTTAGGAATTGATATTATGAAAAACTTAATGAAAGAGGCTAGACGCTGTCCGCGCTTAATACAAGTTGTGAAAGAATACGGCCGCAATCGTGCATTATCATACGGTTATAAAACAAGCCAAATAAAAAAAAACTGTGAGCGACATATCATTCCATGCTTACTTTTTTTTTTTCATATATCAGCACGAAGAAATAAAGACAACAAACGTTTTATGACATGAACGACCGCCTCAATTTTTACACCTCCCTGTTGCTGTCCGTGCCCATTGACTACTAAAGTTAATTATACCTGGAGTGGCACTCAGCAAATCAGCAGAACACACAAAGTGGCAAGAAATAAACTCGGGATCTAAAAACATGTGTATCGGTTTGAGTACGAATGTTTTTCTTTTTTTTTTCTGGCAAATGGCTCGAAAATGTGGAGCAAGTGCGTGTTCATCACCACCTATAGTGGTGAGGCTCTAGTGGCAAGTGCAGCATCACCTCCGGGGTCATCCCCTCCTTCTGCATCTGCAGCTTCATCTGCAGCCCTTCACAGCTCTGCACCTGGTGCTGTCCGCACTCTCCCTTTACACCGTAGTCGCACCTTTGGTTCCTATATGTGAATATGATAATCACCGCGACGGAAAGCTACAGCCAGCGGATCTAGTGCGCTCTAAACACGAATACGCCCATATGGGAGTAAAAAGGGAATAAGTTGTCTAGCAAACTCCTTTTTTATGAAAAGAAGTGCGCTAGAGGACAGCTTCCCCCTTTGTACTCATTTCTGTTTAGATGGTTTGGTTTGGTTTATGGGGTTTAACGTCCCAAAGCGACTAAGGCTATGAGAGACGCCGTAGTGGAGGGCTCCGGAAATTTCGACCACCTGGGGTTCTTTAGCGTGCACTGACATCGCACAGTACACGGGCCTCTAGAATTTCTCCTCCAAAGAAATTCTAGCCGCCGCGGCCGGGATCGAACTCGCGTCTTTCGGGTCAGCAGCCGAGCACCATAACCACTGAGCCACCGCGGCGGCATTTCTGTTTAGAGTGCACCATTCGATGCATTACAGGGCTGTCGCATAGACGACGCCGCGATTTACTGCTAAAATGGCGATGAGCACTGGATGCTTTTAGAGTCTTCGCTGATATGGAAAAGCATGATAAGAACACAGAACTACTTCAGTGATGCTGTTAGTTTTACTGCATCCTCGTATCCTGAGTTGACGGATACTGCCTGCAAGTGCAACTGCTGTATGAACGAGATCTTGGAACACCAGTTGTTTTATTGGGAAATATGATGATATGTAGCAGTGAACTTCTTTCTTTTTGCTGTTAATCAGTTTCACTGCTGGCTTGACATGTGTCTATTACAGGTCTCTTCGATTTGGCTGCACTAGCTGCACTAGTTTTACCGTCCCAGTGATATCCCGCAGGAATGAAAAAACCGCCCCAAAATGAATGAGGCTAGATGCTGTCCGCGCCGCACTGTCGCTGTCAAAACGAATAGGCAAGTCCACAAAATGTGCTGGCCACCCGGCATCGTGAACTGGCTGGCACTGGCTCCGAAGTGAGTGCAGCGCAGTCGAGAACTCGTCGAGAACTAGGCCTGCACTTGTACAAAACGAAGAGGAAAGTGCGGAGGGCGCGCGCTGCACTGGCAAAACGTATACGACAGCGCTGCACTCTCTGAACTCGTGCAGATAGTGCAGCCAAATCGAAGAGACCCCACGTGTAAGCTTGCTGTTTCACTCGAATCTCAAGTTCGAGTACAATGGATTTTTCTGAATGCCTTCGGCTCCTCGAATAAGGAGCATCCCTCAGACTACCCCGTCAAAGCAATATGGACTGAGACCATGTTGGGTGAAACAATTTTTTTTTATTAATATTCTCCGTTCATCGTCGCAACCGGAGGAAAAACTCTAACTGGCGTTGAGTGTTCATCAACGCGGTCAGGCGGCCATGTGGGCACACTCGTGGTTGTTCACCGAGATCCGGTCTCCGTTCTTGCAGACGGGGAAGCTCTTGCCCAGAAGATTGAGTGCGGAGCAGTGGCCACGAACACGCTCCGTCTGCGGTATAAAACGAGGAAAAAGAAAGGCGGGGAAAAGAAAAACAGGCGGGCCAAAGTCAACAAAAAGAATGAGCTTTGGCTGTTTTTCTCCCTGACGGCTTCCCCGACCGACAAGTTCTGGTTGCTCCAGTCGCTGCCGTCAAACACACGAACCGCAGTGGTGTTTACAGTAAGAACACCTAATTACTAGCGTGTGAAAACAAGAACATAGAGAGACATATAACTAGTATTTGTGTCGTCTGTATCTCGTTCTATGTTCTTACGCGCTAGTTATTGTGTCCTCTCAATGAAACCATGACAGCTTGCTTTACCAGTTGCCTCCGTGTGCACTGGCACAAGACACGGCGCCCTCTGTATACGCAAGGACAAACCAGCGCTGCTCACCACTTGCACTTCAATGTGGCAGTCGTGTTGCGGGAGCGCGGCAGCCAAAACGGGCAGCTCGAGCTCGCCGGCCGGGGCGATGCCGCTGCTGCTCGCGGCCGTCGCCTTGAACGAGTCGGGTTTGGCCAGCAACTGCGTCTCTCCCTCGCCGTGAAGCAGCGTTCGCAGGGAGTCCGGCATCTGCGATCGTGTGGTGGTCGAGCCATATATCATATGTGGTATCGACACATCTCAGCACGCGAATGCCACGGCAAGTTGTTGCACGTGGAACAGTATAGAATTACAAGAAAAAAAAAAAAACCCGCAGGCAGATATAGCAAAGGACACGTACAGAGCATAAAAGTGTGTCCACGTCTTCCTCAGCGCCACTATGCAGCGACCAATAAGCTCGCACCCTTTCTTGTATAGCTGCCTTTACTCGGCATTTGTTCTTACGATCGTCCGCCGTTGAGAACCATACAGATCACGCTGATGCGGTGACTTGGTGATTTAAGCATCCACTCCTCACGGGGGCTTCGATCTACAGCGCCATTGAATACCTGCCGGTTTTACAATGGGTACAAGCTTTCCTCTGGCCAGGTGCTCGCCTTCTTTAGAGTGAACTGCTTGGGAAAATTAGCCTTTGACCTCACCTCGAGTTAACCAGAGACTTCAGCCGCTGCAATTTTTTTTCTCTGACATCCTTGTGTCATTAAAAATCAAATTAACAATAGCAACAACGGCCGCAGCGACCTTGTGATGTCAGCCCGGAGGCTTTACCACTGTAACTCCCAACGCACGTTATGGCCGGTCAATTAACAGCAAGAGGTTCTCACCGGCATGTGTGGTTAGCGCGATCACATGCGGCAAGATAATGTACAGCCAAGCACAAGTAGGTACATTCGTATGAATAGTCCAAGGTTTTCAAAATTGCCACGTGCTCCCTCCGAAACTATGCTGAAAGCAAGGCGCACGTTATGTGTATTATAACTTTTCCATAAGAGCAGACTTAATTTTGTCGAGCCTAGAATGAAATCGGTACACTATAAACAGAAAAGAGTAGGAAAGGAGTAAGTTGTCCTCTAGCGCGCACCCTTTTATAAAAAGGAGTGTGCTAGAAGACAACTTATTCCCTTTTTAGTCCCATATAGGTGCATTCCTGTTTAGAGTGCGCATATGGCAGGTTATCTCAGATAATGAATGGTAGCTTACCAATATCCCTGAAGAGAAAAGTATACAACAGCTGTATCTTACCGGTACTCACCTATGGGGCAGAAACGTGGAGGCTAACAAAGAGGGTTCAGCTTAAGTTAAGAACAACGCAGCGAGCTATGGAAAGGAAAATGATAGGTGTAACGTTAAGAGATCGGAAGAGGGCGGAGTGGGTGAGGGAACAAACGCGGGTTAATGACATCTTAGTTGAAATCAAGAGGAAGAAATGGGCTTGGGCAGGGCATGTAATGCGAAGGCAAGATAACCGCTGGTCCTTAAGGGTAACGGAGTGGATTCCGAGAGGAAGCAAACGTAGCAGGGGACGGCAGAAAGTTAGGTGGGCGGATGAGATCAAGAAGTTTGCGGGGATACAGTGGCGGCAACTGACAAAGGACAGGGTTAATTGGAGATACATGGGAGAGGCCTTTGCCCTGCAGTGGGTGTAGTCAGGCTGATGATGATGTTTAGAGTGTAGCGCGTGCGAGCCACAGCATACCGGTCCGCGGTTCCTGAAGAAGCCCTCTTCGGCGTTGCACGCCTGCAGAAACGCTCCCATGATCAGTGCCAGGGCGAAGGCCGTAGCTGACACAGCTGCCATTGCTTGGTCCTGCATTGTATGAAGGAAGAAAGTGGAGGAGGAAAGCAATGCAGGTGGAAGAGAGAAGCTTGCAAGGCTTCGTCGGAAGTTCTCTGCTTGAAGTACTATTTCACATTGTTTAATGCACACGCTTGACTGCAGCCAATAAATCCCTATTATACTGGCTCATTGGTCACACACATTCCGTGCCTGCGTTATGCAAAGCATGTGGTGCGACGTCCAACCGTGTCCTGCTCTACATCTTCCGCGCGGCCACACAACATGATCTACACAACATGACCTTCGTGCAGCAAGCACTAGGGGCGCTCATAAGCGAACGATTCGAGAGATATTGCTTACAACTTAGTTTAAGGTGTCGTTCACTGTTTGAATGAATGAATATGCCATTCAACGTGATATTGCACCTGTGCCGCGATGAGCCACCCGGTACTACAACAATGTTTTTTCTTCAGATTTTGCAGCATTCTTTCCATCCGCTACATCGGTTGGCTGAGAGCGACTACAGCGGAGCCGTGCCGGTTTTCTAAGCAAACAAGAAGGCGATCAAAAATACTAGAGTGAGATAAAATCTTCATATTATTTAAGACCTGACGTTATCGACCTCAGAAAAACTATTCTTGAAGATTCTTGACCACTAAAACTTATTGATTCTTGCAATACTTGAGGTCTTTTTTTTTTTTCAATTTGCAGTGTTCTATGTAATCTGTAAAGTTCTCCTTTATTTCATGTTTTACTTTCCGCAACTTTTCAAGCTTGCACATATGCCCTTCTGTCCAACAATGGTAAGTAGGACGAGCGTAGTAAAACTTTTAGCAAGTGGCATGCCTTTTCCAACTCTTAGGATTGAAGAAGGAAACCTTGAGCAGTCCATCAATCACCGTGTTGGAGTCCGCACCCCCCCCCCCTCCGCTCTCCCCACCCCTCGACTCTGAAAGGCTACCCGGGTTCCCTTTCCCCACCCATCGTCTCCTACCCTCTCTTTCTCTCCCTCCTCTCCCTTAAATACAGAGAAGAGATTCCCTCTCTCCACCTTACCTCCTGTCTACCGAGGCTTCACGTGGCAACACCAACGCAGGACAGTTTTTGCAATAATTGGCGCTCTACTGCTAACGCATTAATACGTCATAATTGCAGAGTTTCATCAACCAAAAGAGCAAACGCAGCTCCATACAATTTTTTATAGCGCAACTGCTTGCCGCAGTACACCATGCTGATCCCACATGCCTTGTTTTCTTTCTAAGCCGGCAGCGAATAGCGTCAAACACCAAAAGAGACGAATTATTCCCGTATAAATCTGGACGATTAGTCACCTTGTCTCCAGTTGCAAGCCGTATTTATGCGCTCTGGTTAAAACGAGGGACGCCGTACTAACGGACTATACAGGCTGAGTGCGTTAGCAGTGCTTCGCATCTTCTAGTTTCCTACCCTTGAAGCTCGTGCTCGTTCATTATGACCTAGCTGCTGGCTCCTATCGAGTTTTCAGTCATATTTGTCCACTTGGGTGCCTGCAAAGGCGCGTATACAGAGTGCAACCAGATGGTGAATCACGACACCGTGCCGTACTCCCGCAATTGCTTTCCCGTCCCTTATCACCCCCCTTCACCCATCGACCTCTCCAGGCGCGGTTAAGGTGTCCACTCGGAATGAAACCGCCACCGCGCCTTTCTCTTCTTCATAAGCGAACCTAACCTGACATCACGCGTGAGGGTTTCTAACTGCATTCAACGACCTGACTACAACAACTTCACTCGCCTTACTTGAGCGAACGCTTTTCACCTTTGTAGTACGGTTTGGTTCGGTTTATGGGGTTTAACGTCCCAAAGCGACTAAGGCTATGAGAGACGCCGTAGTGGAGGGCTCCGTAAATTTCGACCCACCTGGGGCTCTTTAACGTGCACCGACATCGCACAGTACACGGGCCTCTAGAATTTCTCCTCCAAAGAAATTCAACCGGCGCAGCCGGGATCGAACCCGCGTCCTTCGGATCAGCAGCCGAGCACCATAACCACTGAGCCACCGCGGCGGCCTTCGTAGTACGAGCAAGATTGCCCGGCAAACGGCTGTAACAAGGAGCAGCTAGCTAGACGCTGTTCTGAATCTGAGCGCTAGTAGCTCTGCAAGCCTATAGACCACTCACCTTAGGTTCTTTTCGCCGAGGCGAACCACCAGTGCTTGGTCAAGGAGTGCGCGTGTGCCGTTCGGTGTCCGAGAACAGGCAGGCTGGTTGGCTGGCTCGCTGAGAGATCTCTGATCGAGTGCCTGCCGGCCGGCGCGCTTTTATGCGGACCGCCGCGGTAAGGCCATGCGGACAGCCTTTCTAGTTATTCCCTCATTTCCTGCGGCCGCAATCCTCGGTCGCGCCTCCCCCAGGAAGCCCGGCAAGTTACTCCCTCGACGCCGATCCCAGTCGCCTTTTTACCTTTTTTTTTTTTTTTGCTGTTGTTATTCCACGGGCTCGACTCTGAGCACGACGACCAACATCCTTGTGTTCTAGTGGCGTCAAAGATCCGCGTACGCGCAGCACAAATCGCGAAGATTTATCGAAGCCCTACGCTAGAAGAGTCGAGCTGTAGAGGTTCTATATATACGTTCTCGCTGGGGCGTTGTTTTTCGAACAGTGGCCGTGGTTAGCGGTTCTTCGCTTAATGCTAAAGAACATCACTTAAAGCATCACGCCTGCTCTCTCTCGTCTCATGCTGGGCCAGTCACCGTGGCTTTATGGTAAGCAGGATGGTTCATGTTTATTCAAATCAGGTGAATATTTCGGGTGCATCTCACGTGGTATGATGTGTTCCTAACGTTTGAATCTGCTTGACTCACTTTAGTTCAACTGATCATCCTGGATATGGGATCGAACCCGTACCGCCGTCTGACAATACTGCAGTAGCTCGTCCAGCAGAACTACATACACATAAAGGAGACTGCCAGCGAGTGCAAAGCGGGGCCAAATTGAGAAAAAGCTCCTGGCAGGAGTACGGTGTATGTTGTAAGAACCCTGCAAAGAATCCTCAGTGCATTTCTTGCTTTTTCTTCACTCACGTTTTTTGTTTTGTTTTCAGCCTTACTTGTGTATCCGAAATTTTTTGATGATTCCAGACGTAGCACCCCTGCATGAAGTCGTTTATCACACTTCAGCGCTATCTCTTCTGCTCTTATTGTCCATATGCTTCCTGAGACCTGCAAGACAAGAATGCTCATTTACACCTAGATAGGATTCTAAGAGTACGACCTACCTTACTAATTTATCGCAGCTAGTAATCATGATTTCACGTCCCCTTCCTCTTTCTCTTTAGCGTCCTTTGCCCTCAAAGCAAAGCAATCCATCAGATTCGCGGTTCTCGCAATCCCACTTATATTTCCATTTCTACCGTCTACGAACTTCGTGAGTTCTACCGTCTCACGAAGTTCCAGAGATAATATTACGTATAGCAATAAAACTCTAAAGACCGCTTGCACCTACACAATCGTACGTAGCCGCCTTGAGGTGAAGTGCAAGGAATGAAAAAACTCTTACGCGATCCTCGGTGGATCGTTTGAATGCTTTAGCAGCCAAACGTTCGTTATATCCAAGATTGACACCCTAAATTTTCCTATATCCGAGTTGGCACACACTACAAAATTTATGCCCTACTATGCATTCCTATAGTGAATGAAGTGCCGTATAATCTGTTCCTGTAGTCTGTTTTTCACGTTTCTCTCTTGTGTCGTTTTAATGAAAACTCATAGAGGTGTACAAACTGACGCATAGACGCAATATTCACTCTGCTCGATTACAGCCTAATCAGGGCATCATTTGAGCTGCTGTGGCAGCATACTGAAGACGATAACCTGAATTTATTTTGTATTTATTTTATCATGAAATTTTTACGCAAAGAGAAAATTACAAGCATTGGTACAGGCTGCAATTTTCCGCAGAACACACAACGCGAGTACAGACGCTATTAGATGAGGCACCAAAGGTAAGCGTATGATTATCGTGCGGTAAAGCCCGAATCACCTTGAAAAGCACTACGATGCTCTTTATCTGTGCTTCCTCCTGGTGGAAGAACAACATTTTAACAACACAGTGTTTTGTTCGCTGGGTGGCCACGACGAAACGACACAAAGCATGCTCAACAGCAAAGCGCAAAACGATGGTCGCGAATAATATCGTACTTGAACTAAGTTAAACTAATTACATCCGAGTAGGTACGCGGTCAGAATTGCACTTTCCCTGCCAAATATTCTGCAAGCAAATATCACTCCAAAAAAGGGAAAAGAAGAAAAGGCAATCACCCGCCTGCCAGTTTCGGGGTGGAATGTAGAATTTTTTAGCGCCTTTATTTGAGCCAGAGTGGCTGCTGGTCGCTCTGAAGATTGTCTGCACATAAAACATTATGTCACTAGGTTTAGCGAAGAACAGTACAATAGGTTTTCAAGACAAAGACGACAGAACTGCGAGCGCTCGAGCCTGCACGAGAACCACGAGCGAGCGTCTTTGCCGCAGGTCGTTCTTCCTCAGCGCCTCGAAGACAACGCTTCCGCAATGAATTCCCTCATTGGCGACACATACCAAGGCAAGTTCAGCCTCCAGGACAGGCAGATGAGCGTCATCATTGTACTGCTGGTTGCCGTCATAGCTGGGCTGTGCCGCGCTCTTAAGCGCATCGTCAACATCCCCGTGGTAGCCGTCGTCGTGGCCCTGGGCTTTGCCGCAGGCCGCCTCGTTAGCCGCTACGACCTCAAGGAGAACCTGCTGCCAGTCACCGACGCGCAGATCCGGGAGCTGCTTTTCCTGTACCTGCCGATGCTCATGTTCACGGGTGCCTTCAACATGCGCTACCACCTCTTCAAGCAATGCTTCTGGCAATGCGTGCTCCTTGGCTTCGGCGGCCTTGTCTTCAGCACCCTGCTGTTCATGTTGTACATGTCGGGCACCCGTGACGCTGAGAAGCAGAACTTGGCGGAGACCGTGCTCATCAGTCTGCTCACCTGCTGTCCCGAGCCCATGTTCGTCTCGGACATCAATTCTCTCTCCTCGTCTCGCTCCCATATTCTGGAGACCATAATAATGGGCGAGCCGCTGGTCGGAGTCACCTTCCTGTGGATGGCCTATCGATTCAGCACTCTGCCAGAGAGGCTGTCCGTCTACTCCTTCATGAGCACGGTGGGGTGCACACTGCTGGTGGGACCGCTGCTAGGCAAGGCCTTCGGTCACATACTGGCCATGGCGACAATCGCCCTCTCTCAAGACATGCCCGTCTCCTTCATCGTGAGCGTGACCAGTGTGGTGGCCACTTGGGCCTTCGCCGAAGCGTACCTCTACGGTGCCGGCATCACCACAGTCGTCTCGATGGCGCTCACAGCCAGCGCCCACTCGGGAGCAACCGTGCACAACCCTATCGCGCTCAAGAAGTTCTGGATGCTTGTGAGGTACAGTTACAGCGTCGTCATCGTGTTCCTGTCAGCGTACCGCATTGGCCGCGATACGCGCGAATATCTCGGCTGGCACGAGGTTATGAGCCCCATAAACGCGTACGTAGCGAAGATTGGCGTCAGGTTCGTGGCGACCATCGTGCTGTACCCTCTGCTGGCGTCGGCGGGATATGATCTGAGCTGGCAGCAGTGCCTGATAGTAGCCTGGGCGAACTTCAAGGGCGCCGTTATGATCGCCCTCGACCTCACAAGGGCTTTCCCCACGGTGAACCTGGAATTTGCCCTCAAAGAGCAGTTCGTCCGCATGGGCACTCTGTTCCTTGTCCAAGTCCTCAACACCACCACTTTGCCCAAGCTGATGTCTATGCTTGGGCTGCTGACGCTGTCGGATGTAGAGAGAGCGAATATGAACATGGTTATAATGGCGCTACGTAACACGGCGCGTTCGTCGACCAGCTACCAGCGTAGAGACAAGAAGTTCTCGGGAGCTGACTGGAAGTGGGTGCAGATGCACACGTACATCGACAACCCGTACGCCGGTGCCGAAGACGACGAACATGCCGAACAGACGGACACGTACATTCCTGCCCGCGTCTACCGAAACGCCGCCGCAAAGAAGGCCAGTTGTTCCATCCTAAGACTGCAGAATGTGTGCTACAACAAGCAATACGAAGATGGCATGATTCACAACAAGACGAAGACCACTATATTAGCCGCCCTGCAGTACCCCATGGAGAAGGAGTGCTACCTTGACTACTCCATGATGAAGCCCTACATAACCGTTTCTGATTGGATTTACCGCTTGAAAGACCTGGTGCTGCGATTCGCGGGCAGTGAAGCCATTGAGAAGCGCCAGACGCGTTCCACCCGTTCGCGCACTGAAGACGATGAGGAGGAGGAACATGTGGGCGTGCTCTCGAGCATGCTGAAGGAGGGCTGGTACCACGTTCTCGTCGGCTTCGTGGCGCTGGGTTTCGTTTTGCTACTCAGCGGACTAGCTGTGCTCCTGATTAAAAAGACCCCCGAGCCAGAGCAGTACGAGGTACTGTTATCTGTCATCACATCCGTGCAGGGCGTGTACGTGCTGTTGTACTCGCTCGAGATGGTCCTGCTGGTTTACAACGTCGGTATGCTGCACGTCAGACGAGACATCTGGAAGCAGATGGACGTCATCATGTACTTCCTGGTGGTCACCGAGTTTGTGTTGATCAGTATGGCATCCGTGCAGACCGGCAAGCAGGTCATTAACAGCAGGCAGGTCGTCACGTTCCTCCAGATCAGCTTCATAACGCTCATCTCGTGCCGAATCTTCAAGACGCTGCAGAGGCGCGTCGTGCTCTTTGTGTGGATATGGGACCTCCTCGACGGGATACTGAACCGAAAGCTCTTCTACGCATACGACCTCAGCTGGGCGTACATCACCGCCGAGGACGAAGCCATGGCCAAGGTCTTCCGCTTCGTCACGACGCCACACCTGGCCGTCGCCATACGCGAGAACAGCGGCTACAATAAGCTGCAAACGCTCAAGAACGTGGTCGACATACAGCAGCGCTACCCCAACATCGAAGTCGCCACCAAGACTCGGCAAGCAGCGCGCAGAATCCTTAACAAGGCACTCGACGGCCTCAATGAGCTCCACGAGGGCGGCCTTCTCGACGAAAAGCAGTTCAGCCTGCTCTACGAAAACCTATCTTGGATGATCCAGCGAGCTGACGGCATGCCAACCAACGTCGCCGTGGGGAACGCAGCTTTCAACACCATGCTCAGCGTTCCCTGGTTATCGCATGACGTGGTTCCACGGCTGCTCAAGTCCTTCTACCAATACCTGAGGGAGGGTGAGCTGCTCGTGGAGAAAAACAACCTGCACGAGTGCGTCTTCATCATCTGCTCGGGGATCGTCCGGGTGAGCGGCTGCAACGAGGAGCCTTGGGCAAACCCGGTGCATCTGGCAAACTCGGACTCGACCCACTTTTACTTCTGCGAAGGCGCCTTCCAGGACTACCTGGTAGCGCCCGACACGCTTGGTCTGCTGGGCTTCCTCACGGCTAAGCCCTCGGTGTGCCGCTGCGTCTGCGAGACAGACGTCGAGATGTGCTGCATACCTATGGAGGAGATGACGCTGCTCGTCGAACAGAATCCCGAGCCGCCAAACCTGGTGTACCGCATGTGGTTAAGCGTCGCCATCCGAGTAGGCCTCGCCGTACTCGTTAACCAGCGCCGTTACCAGGTAAGCACTATGCAATGGTATGACAGCGGAGTTTAGATTTTTAGTTAGTCGTGGTACCTGATGCAGACAAGAGTCCGAACCAGAACTGCAGGTCTTCCATGCGTTGCAGGAGAGTCCTGCAATTTATCCACCTTTCGTGTTACAACATCTCCGCAGGAGGCCTATGTTACCTGGTTTCAAATTATCAATAAATTCATGGAGCTCCTCGATAAACCGTAATAGCCCCTCAAAAAGTGCAGCTGGCACAGCACAGGGCTAGATCTAGATGAGTAGGAGAGGCCTTCACCATGCAGTGGGCTTACAAGGGCTGATGATGATAGTGGTGGTGGCTCTGATTTGAGGAAATTGGCACTGCACTAACCGTCTTTTCATATTTCTGATATTTTGCGCAGGAATGGACGCATGACAAGTTAAAACGGTTCCTAGAGAACGGGATCATGCCAAACCTGTACTACGCCATCGATTTCACGCTGGACGAGGCAGTGCTGGACGTGATCTTGATCCAGGGCGTCGTCCAGTGCTCGAAGTCGCAGGAGCTCTTCACCGGCCCCGCGTACATTCCGAGCAACGTGCGAGAGATGTTCCTGCCGGGTAAACCCACGGAACGGGCGCGACCGGTCATGCTCATCACCACGGTGATGCGCTACCACCTGCCCAGCGATCTGGACTGGTTCCACCAGCCGCTCACCCACTACGACTACAAAAGGCAACGGGCACACACCAAGGCCCTGGTTGCGCCCAAATCTGAGTAATGCGCCGCCCCAGAAACTCTCCAGTCGCCAATCAGCCAATCATCACATCACCGCCGCACACAATGCATCACAGAGCCATAGCACAGACACGGCGAACCTGGAGAAGTCGCTAATCACGTCATCTGTAACTCACCTTGTGCTGTCCTACCGGAACCCATCTTTCGTTACTGGAACCAAAGCATCCATCTGTCATTTTCCCATATATTCGCCGCCGTACCACTGCTAAGCTGTTACTGGATATTTAAAGCAATTGCCAGTGACAGCCACTCCGTTTGGGGAAATCTCGAGCGCATCATTGCTGTGCTGAACAACTTCAGCAGCCATTCATCATTCCCCGGCTCGAACCATAGCCATACTATTTTAATTATCCATTTCATTTCTATTGGCCTTTCTTTGTGAATACTGTGCACCTGCTGTGGCAACTGCACGCAAAATCTAATTTGCAGATCACGACCATACGTCTCAGGCTTGTATCCACCCACGAACAAATATTCTGGAGCAGCAAAGCAAACTATCGCAGTCGGCTTGCGTAAATATGCGTGAACAGATACATGACCGGTCACATGACGCTCGCGAACATTTAGCAAAGCGTTGCCTGTAGCGCAATTATGCCCTTCTGGACAAAGTTCTAAATATACTCCGCAGAAACTGACTAGCAGCAAAGTCTCAGTCCCGCCAGCGCACTGTCCTCAAGACGTTATTCGACAAGATTTGCACACGTTGCCAAACGGTATTTTGTTATTTGCCTGTGAACGACGACATCGACTCATCGAGTTTGCCGATGCACTCCATGTGGTTCTCGAGACTATGCTGCCCGCAAGATGGGCGTTCAAGTCAACAAGACGGAACCAGCGGCGAAAACCTGCTATAGATCGAGTTTTATATCTGCAGTGGCGTCGTGACACAGCCTAGAAAGAACAAAGTATTTTGGGCGTCGTATTGCTTGGTTGGTTCGCTTCTACACACCCAGCGCCACCAGGACGGCGAACATCGAGCGTTTGACTACCGCGGTGCCCGAATGAAACAGATCTACATACGCTCGCTGAACTTTGGCACCGATGGGAGGGCTGCTCGAAAGAAAAACGTAAAGCCACCCTGAAAGCGCGCCAAAAACTCAACACAAATGACCGGTCAAACATAACGCGCAGCCTAGTGTGACGAAAGATAGCGATGGATGCCAAACCACAAACTATTGTCAGTGGTCAGAAGGACAATTGACTATACTGGTTTGGCTGTCCGAAGCAGTGCATCTAAAGTGACTGTCAAGTCTGCCGCAGAGAGAACAAGGTCAGCACGCTGCCATAAGATACGAAGCAGGGTGGTTTAAACCACGACAACTGGCAGGGACTGTGCGCATACAACAGTTATCAGGCTGCGTCCTTGGACTATTTGAGGATATGTAGCGTTCGTGTATGAAACATTCTTCGGCTTCCGGTTCCGTGCTGCTTGACTGAGAGCTACCAGCGCATTAATCCGGGTCGCCGATATGCTCTAGCATCGATGGCAACTCTTACCGCCGAGTGAAACTACGCCGTGCGAACAAAGACATTTTTATTGGTTGGCAATAAACGGCGTTTAGGCTATTCCATCGAAGAGTCTGCAGTGTTCGCAGGTCACAACCCCTTGCTCAGATGGCCCCTGGCGTCCCGTAGAAGCATTTCGCCTTGTCGCTGCTGCCTCCTATCCACCTTTAGGGAACCGTTGCCTTAGAGGCCAGCCTTCGCTTCTAAGTCAACAGCTTGTCAGCCACGGCTAAGGAAGCTAGGAATGGCCGGGAGGTGCCACAGATTTATTAGCGGGTGGAAGCTATGCAGCGTGTTGTATACTGCACGCAACCACTTGCGAAGCCATTGGCACCCTGTACTTGCAAGTGTAATAACACATCTTTTTGCAACCGTTTACTCTGACACCTCTTAATCTGTGCTGAGGTACCCTGTGGCAGCATACGAGGGCTTGGCATGATACCTTGTGCCTGCCATGCCGTCCCTCGCCGTGACAAACGTCGGCGGGAAAGAGCAAATACTTGTGGCTCGACCCTTTTGACGTGAACAAATACTCGTGCTCCAAGGACGTGTAACCGCCTCCCCAGAGTAGCCGAATTGCTTCGCATATTGCTGGAATCTTGTTTCATGCCCTACCAAGGCGCTGTGAAGGGGATTGGTTACAATCGCTAAAACAAATTTAATGAGCAGAACCGCCTATTCCTGAACCCCAGGTGGTCGAAATTTCCGGAGCCCTCCACTACGGCGTCCCGCATAGCCTCAGTCGCTTTGGGACGTTAAACCACCACAAACTATAAACATATTCCTAATTGGTAATAAGTAAAAAAAAGTGAATGCTGACACGTAATTTTATTTCTAAATCAACCAAACACCAACACGATGGGTTTCCTATGTTAGATGTGACGATACGGTTGCGCCGAGATATCGGTACGATGATCTATTTAAAAGTTGTGACCCCACTACTTCTGCACTCGCACTGCAGCTGCGTTTGATGCCATTCAGTTGTAACCATTTCTTGCACCACGGAATATTAATGTCCAAATCCGCCCGCAAGATGCGTTTAACGCACACATTAAACAGAAATGAGTGAGAAGAAAGTAACCTGTCCCAGGAGTGCAGTAGAGGACTCGCATATAGGTGTATTCGTTTTTAGAGTGCATGTGTCCGATGTGTTGAGCTGTCATGTGACCATCTTAAAACTCAACCATAAAAAAATAAATGTGAAGTCAACCTGCGACCATAAAACGTACGAACACGTCACGTACAACACCACGCAAAGGAACAATTTAGGGGCCATCAAATGTTGTTTTTGTTGTTAGCCTTTGAAAAGATGGCACATACCCACACTGGGGGATCGGCCAAGAATCGGGAGGCAAAGGTTGCTATTCACCTGCACATACTAAAGGCAAAAGAAAAGCACACCTCAGATCAACACCAGGGGAGTCAACTACAAGGAGGGCAGGGAGTGAAAAAAGGTATGAGTTTGGTTTGGAGAGAGAGAGAGAGAGAGAGTAAAAGAGAGAGCGAGGAAAAAGAAGTGATTGATTCAAAATGTATCGGTGCGAAGTAAATACGATAGAATTTTTCTTCCTTTCGCCAATCTATTCTCATTATTCTATTCTCATTATTTACCATTTCCAATTTTCTTATCATTCTGATTCTAATCTGACTATGATCGCTTTTTTTATTGAATTTTGCTGCGTCAGCTTTAGTTATTTTTATAAGAGCTGAGTCATTCTTCTTCCGGCGTCTGTTTCCTCTCCAGTAAAAGTGAAGTAGAGGGTGGAATGCGAGGGAAGAGAAACGGGGGGGGGGGGGGGGGGGGGGAGTACAATTGGCAGGCGGTAGGTGTCGCCACCTGCCAGGCGTGACGGCGGTAGTCGCCGGGTTTTCGCTCCAACGAGGCTTCTATGCTATCGTATAATAATGCTCGTCTGGGTGAGGCACTGTCGTGAACATATATGGAGAGATTAAGGTATTGCTGTATTGCTGCGACTTCGGCCTACCGGCAACGCAAGGCGAACGGAGAGCCAGAGAGAGCAAACAGAAGCTGTCTTGCGAGGAAGAAACGAGTGAGGTGAAGCTCCCACCTCTCTTCGCAGAGTGTACACTCGTAAGGCGGCACTTATAACGTCAGACTTAATAGCCTCGATAGAATGGAGTCAAGGCTATTAAGGCGAGCCAACAAAAGAAGGAAGAAGCAGATGAAGGAATTAGATTTACAGAATACATTCGCTGTTTAACGAGTCAGTCTAGCGTTTTCATTTACATTACTGCAAGATATTTTTCAGCAGTAGGACGCCGCCGCCTAAGTCTAGGTCAACAATCCCGCATTGCGGATCTGTGCCGTTTTCCATTCGAGAACTACCACAACAACATCGGCTTCTATGGGAGCTGCTCTTCTGATACATATATCCTTGTAGATGCTT
The DNA here is from genome assembly GCF_055824585.1 of Amblyomma mixtum. NCBI lineage: Eukaryota > Metazoa > Arthropoda > Arachnida > Ixodida > Ixodidae > Amblyomma > Amblyomma mixtum. The sequence continues at coordinate 234,163,653 of NC_143012.1, forward strand.
GGAATACTTTCGTTTTACATGCTCTCCGTCATGGTTCAGTTTTCCTTATCGGTGCGTTTCGAACGTCTTTGCGACATGCCAAAGAAAAAACAAACTAGTGTTTGCTTTTCGTCCTTCGGAGTTTACCCCACACGTATGAGCTTTCTTTAAAAAGAAAAAGAAGCATATCACTCACCCATGAGCGATATGTTGCTCAATACTCTACCTACAACACACACACACAAAAAAAAAAATTGACCATACTGCTCGCTGTTCAAGGTAATGACCAAAGGTGGGCCTCTTCACCTGATCCTCAATTCAACTCCCAATGAAGGATGCCATGCGGTAGTGATGACGCGCAGAGTAACGAGGCTTGAACATATCATAGGGCGAATTCTTAAACCCATGACAGGAAGGAGGAAATTCGAAGGCAGCAGCTGTGACAACAACGGGCAGTCGAGCAAATGAACAAAACCGATGACCTTTGCACAGTTGTGCATACACCATACATTCGAGTCTGCTCGACATTCACTTCGGCATACAGGGCGTTATACTACATCGCGGAGACATTAAGCGTGCCCTGGAACTGCCCGAGATAGGCTCACACTATTGCAAATAAAGAAACATGAGTACATCACATGGCCCCAGGAACATAAAATAAAGAATAAGAAGCTGGCGTTTTCTACTGTAAGCGCCAGCAAGAACCGCATGTTTGTGCGTGTTTTATTTGCAATGCAGAACTTTAGCTGAGGAAACTACGCCTAAAAAAGCCGCAAACTGAAACCGGTTAGTTGCAGGAATGGCGAGGACTTTACGTGACCGTTTTTACAAGACCAAGAAGTTGAGCCTAGTTTTAGCAGTAAAACGAAAAAAGAGATCCATTTGTTAGATGGGAGACGCATATACGCAGTCGGCCTGCTCGAAGGTGCACGAGATTTCATACTAGCTTTGACAAGCTCCCTTTAAAATATTTGACAAACTCTACATATGAAAGGAAAAGTGAGAAGTTGCTTTTGTTTTATTACGGTGAATGGCGCGTATTATTAAAAACTTAATTACGCAACTGACCAGTGACTACAAGGCGTTAACCAGTAATTGTGCGCAGTAGTACACCGCCAGCCCCAACTTATGCCAAATGGCATATGTTCGAAATTAAAAAAAATCTTCGTGCGCGGATTTAGTTATCAGCTTTTTGAAAATGAGTTAACTAGTTTTCAACATCACTACAACACTAACAGTTAGCAGAAAAATTGAAAATGAGTTGATTAGTTTTCCACATCACCGCAGCACTAACAGTCAGCAGAAAAATATAATTTAATAGACACATCTGGTCTGGTTTGGTTTGGTTTGGTTTTAGGATTTATAACGAGCCAAAACCAACTCAGGCTATGCAGGACGCCACAGTGGGGCTCCACATAATTTCGATTATGTGGAGTCTTTTCCCGTGAGCTAGATATCGCACTGCACATGGGCCCTCAGCACTTCGCCTCTATCGTAATGCGACCACCCAGGCCGGGATCGAAACCGCGCCTTCCGGGACAGCAGTCGAGTGCCATAACCACTGAGCACCCGTGGCAAATCGGCCAAGAACATTACTTCATTGGAAGGACAAAGGAGGGAAGCATATGGCCGTAATATGTGGATAACAACTAACTGAAACGCTCTACACAACAGCGTCAAGCTGTGAACTTGACTGTTTTTCTGGACAACGGTCTCCCAAATAAACTTCAAGAACTTGGATACAGTTCCCTGAAGCACGACAATTCATAGACAACCGCTTTTAATTTCACTTTGCTTTTAATTTCCTGCCCTTCCTCCACGCATTCGTCCTGCCTCTCTGAAAACCCCATCCGCTGCGCAGAACAGTCGGTGCTTTTTATGCAGCGGAAATCCCCGCTCTTTCCCTCTGCCTGTTTCAATAAAGGCAGCGACCTGAAGCCAGTGGCACTATTATCGCGGTGTGCATATACCTACTTGGAATAAGCCATATTTCGAGGCCGTAAACTTCGTTTCGAAAGAGCCGCCGCTCCTAATCAGCACGTCCCGAGTAAAACGAGCGAAGCCAAATACGCGACAGTACCCTAACGACAGCGCGATTTTGATGAGACCGACTCTTGTTTCCTGGCCTGCCCGCCTCTCACCTGCTGCGCTTTGCACTTGACCTTCAAACGCATAACCTGGGAGGAAAAAAAGTATATTTTTTCCTTCCCTGTGGGCGAAACAGCCCAGCTGCCGTTTCTGTCGTCGCGGTAGCTGGCCACTGCATCGCTGTCGCCTGCAGCGCCTCTGGCGGCGAACAACAGTAGCGCATACCAGGAAAAGATCGCGTGTCGCTCACTGGAGTCGGGTGTCGTGCCTTTGGCATCCAATCAAGGCTGCTGCAGGTACGGGAGTGACCGGCTTTGTGCAAGCAGCAAGGAGTTAATGGGATCAGCTGACGAGGCTTGAGGCGCCGGGTGCTTGTTCAACGAGATCTGTCGAACCTCCGGCCCCATCATGTCGAAGCACATCCAATGGGACAATTTGTTCACCTACGACACCCTAGTGCACGCCGTCGGCGGGGCGGCTGGTAGTGCAGTGGCCATGAGCGTGTTCTTTCCTCTCGACACGGTCCGTTCCCGACTGCAAGTCGAGCAGCACCGGGAATCGAAAAGCACCCTCGCCCTCCTACGCGAGCTTGTGCGTGAGGAAGGCCCCGGCAGTGTGTACAGGGGCCTCGGGCCCGTGCTGACTTCGCTGTGGTGCTCCAACTTCGTCTACTTCTACTCCTTCCACGGCCTCCGAGCTGTCATCGCCGCGGGCGACGCGAGCCGTCACGGAGCCCTGTCCGATCTGCTGCTCGCCTCCGTCGCGGGAGTCATCAACGTGCTCACGACCACGCCATTATGGGTTGTCAACACGCGCATAAAGATGCAGGGGGTCAAGCTCGCGGCCGCCGACCGAGAAGCGCTCCGCAAGCACCCTCGCTACGAGGGCCTCTGGCACGGTCTGTACCACATCGCCCGCACGGAGGGCCTGTCTGCTCTCTGGGCCAGCACCCTGCCCTCGCTCGTGCTCGTCTCGAGTCCCGCCGTGCAGTTCATGGTGTACGAGGCGCTCAAGCGGCGCGCCAACGCAGCTGGCGTTCCCCTCAACGGCGCCGTCGTGTTCCTCATCGGAGCAGTTTCCAAGGTTATCTCCACCGTGGCCACTTACCCGCTGCAGCTTGTGCAAGCCAAGCTGCGTTACGGCTGCCCGCCGGAGCTGGCCAACAAGAGCCTGCTGGGCATTTTGCTCCACATCGCCCGCACGCAAGGTTTTCCGGGTCTCTACCGGGGACTCGAGGCCAAGCTGTGGCAAACTGTGCTCACTGCGGCGCTCATGTTTGTCGCCTACGAGAAGATCGTGCGCTTCGTCATGCAAATTCTAAGGCCGACCGCGGTCCGCCGAGCTGCCCAGTGAAAAAATGAGCACGTACTCCAGAAGAGGTTTGAGAACAACTTTGCTTTTTTTCTTCCTTTCTTTTTTATACACCGAAGCAGCGCAGCACGTACACAGGCAGGTCATCTTCGCCCAAGCGACAAGCGACGGGACTGCCAGCTGCTAAATTTGGTGTAGGCTGCTTGCAGGAGGTCGTCCAAGTGGCCCGCCAACTGCAAAGACAACGAAACGTGAAGTACAATAACTAAAATTAGCCGGTCACTAACGCATGTACGGGTATAATATCTGAAAAAATAAAGACACTGCAGTGCATTGCACTGTTTCAATGCACCCCAGAAGTTTCCCTCATTAATCCTTTACCAAGTTTATTGTGTATAGAAAAAAAATTGGTTGGTTGGTTTACGGGGTTTAACGTCCCAAAGCGACTAAGGCTATGAGAGACGCCGTAGTGAAGGGCTCCGGATATTTCGTCCACATGGGGTTCTTTAACGTGCACTGACAAAAAAAAAACAAAAATTTACTTTCCTGCTTTCAAATCTTCAATCCCTGTAAATCCATTACCAACCAGGCTGTGTATAGACAGCTTCAAACCTGCTGTCTGATGAGTCTATGCTATGCTGCACTGTTTTTAAGGCACTGTTTAATAAGAGGCTAAAAAAGAAAACGCCACCTCTTGTGTTGGCATGCAATTAAGAACCTACTGACAGACATTCACGCCCACCCTTCATGTTGGATACCACAGATTCAGGTTTTCTGAATGTCATACATTTGTTTCAGTAAAAGGTACTCGTGTCCAAGTCTGACATGTTTGTGATGTGGCTTTTGGGAGTACTTTTCTTCACGTCCTCAAAAACCTTGAGCTACAAAAGCCATGTATAACTTGATGAGGTCATAGTCGACTTTCCAGACCGTTGAAACAAGATGATGAGATAAAACTGAAGACCGACCAGCTTGGCTGGCTTCATGCCAGGTGCACTCGATGCAAATGGAAATTGCCTGCAGCAGCAAGTCTGCCGTCGGACGTAAGTGCAAATTGTGCGATCCTTGCCTCTGCAAAACTGGTCGTGGAAAAACTTTTAATCACTGATGATAACTGCATACTGCTTCCTCGTGAAGGTTAAACTGCTCACTAGAGGAGACAGCTAGCAAGTGCTTTAGCTTTTCCCTGCTCTGTTACCATGAAAAAGCACAACTACACAGCTGCCATTTACCAAGGTCCAACATCTGGACCTAGGTGGGCGATATGCTCAATCCAAATCAATTACATTAAAGCTTATTAACACTCGGACCCCCCCAACTCCTCTCCCCTTTTAATTCCTTTTGCCATTTTTCCATTTTTATTTTGGACATTGTTGGCAGACTGTTTCTTTAGCTACCTTCATGGTGTTTGCAGATTCCTACGGCAGCACTCAACCTCCAAAAAATAAAGCAGAGGCCAATGGCATCTTGAACATTACTTGCATAATGCATTCATTTGGCTCCAGGGCTGCTTTTAAGTTCGTTCACAGTACACGGAACAAAGCCACAGAACTCAAAGGCATTGTTTTACAGATTCATTCACAGAGTACAAATGGTGAAATTCAAGCTAGGCAGTGGACACTGTTCACAGCCAAAAATCACTGCTACAAGCACAAAAGGATTTCTAGGGCAGATTAAGATACTGAATATTATGATTTCAGTGCTCCCAGGCGGCACTGAGGCATTTACTTTTCCCAGGCGGCACTGAGTCAATTACTTTTGTCCCCAATAGTGCATGTACAGTCGGTAGTTCAGGTTTAGGAAATGCACAGTGTGAGGAAGACAGTCACGAGTGGTCATGCATGCTCTATCTACTTGTGTCCACACCAAGCAACTGGGTATCAAAGGGGTACTACAATAAATTTGTTCCCAAGTATACATGCATCCTGCAACATTTTCCTAGCAACTTCATGCCATTCGTGTCCTGTCTGCACCAGATGCAAATGTCCAAGAATGAACCACCTACCCAAGACCAAAACATCATTTGCGCACATCACCTTCTTTGAATGTGTGTCTTAAGTAAAAAAATTACTAGCTAAATTAGGCCATGGCTTAGTTAAACCGTTCGGTGATACCCGTCATGTCCATTTCTTTCTTCATGGTGGCGACCCTCAATTTTTTCCCTCTTCTTTTCTTTCTCTCTTCTTTTGTTTTCTTCTCTCTCTCTCTGGGTTTGGCTTACCTTGGCTTGGCGTCGATCCGGTTGTGCATCAAGGCAAGCCTAGCCTACAACTACTACAAGCTTCAGCTGCACGACGACTCAGGGTCATATCCCGTTAATGACTCTCGCCATAAAAGTTAGCAGTACCTTATGGTAGCAGGGTGTTTTTTAAGCTACACAGGAGTGGGCCTACCTCTATACTCGACTCACAAGAAACTCTGAGGTATGCACCAAAACAAAGTTTTAGCATTGTAGGCAAGGCCAGTCCAGTCACTCTTTCAGAGACACCAGGTTTACTAAAAAGTCAAAGCATCACTTATCGGACTATTAATAAAGTAGACAGAGTAAGCACAGTACTTAAATATAATATAAGAATGCTATCAACAATGAATTCAAAGTTTAACGTTACTACTTTCTACAGAAGTCTTCAGATGCTTAGAGGACACGAAAAATATCATATCAGGAAGGTGCACAAAATGTTCACTGGAAGTCCGGCGACTGACTGGGAAATGCATGTTCTGAGAAATGGAAGAAGTACTGATTTTGTATTGTCATTGCTGTAGCTGATTTGTTGTTTTTCAGTGTAATTGTATAAGATGGGCCACCAACAAAAGTTATATGCCAGTTCAGTCACACCAAACAACTTAAGGTCTCAAATAAATACCTGAATGTTCTACGGTTGACTAAAGCAAGCTTAAAGTACCAAATGTTCTTTGTATTGTGAACAAACAAGCTCACGGTTTCCAAAAATCTGCAGCTTACAAAGCAAAGCAATTTCTTTTCAGCATGGCAAACATTTCTAATGAACCGATACTGTTCAGCTCTCTTTCCAAGCACTGTTTTCGTTAATTTTCCTGACAATAAAATTTGGTCACATTAAAAGCTATGTCTGCCAAATATTTCTGCTGATAAGAAGTTTCATGACAACTTCACAGAGGGAAAGAACATCATCATCATCATCAGCCTGACTATGCTCACTGCAGGGCAGAGGCCTCTCCCATGTCTCTCCAATTAACCTTGTCCTTTGCCAGTTGCGGCCACCGTACCCCCGCAAACTTCTTAATCTCATCCGCCCACCTAACTTTCTGCCACCCCCTGCCACGCATGCCTTCGCTTGGAATACACTCCGTTACCCTTAAGGACCAGTGGTTATCTTGCCTTCGCATTACATGCCCTGCCCAAGCCCATTTCTTCCTTTTGATTTCGACCAGGATGTCATAACCGTGTTTGTTCCTTCACCCACTCTGCCAGTTTCCAATCTCTTAACATTACACCTATCATTTTTCTTTGCATAGCTTCCTACGTTGTCCTTAACTTAAGCTGAACCCTCTTTGTTAGCCTCCACGTTTCTGCCCCGTAGGTGAGTACAGGTAGGACGCAGCTGTTGTATATGTTTCTCAGTCTGTCAGAGAACAGGTTGTCGCAACACTATATCCAGAAATGCTACTATACATGCTAGAACCACTCCAGGAAGTGCAGGAACCTGCTTAGTGTAGAGATAGGAAATGTGGAGAAGCTTAGTGCACAAGTTGTTATCAAGTAAAGCAGTCACAAAAAAAGGCAAAGTTCAGATCCCATGCCCATGGCAGTGTTAAAGATGCTATCCAGACTGTAAGATGCAATTGCTGCACTAGTGGGTCGATGATTTATTCTACCACCAACCAACTTCTTGGTACAGTACATACACACAGTCCCACTACAGAAAGCTCTGCAAGAAACCTGTTCATTTTTCTTAACTTTTCTTGGCATTCGTCTCGTAGACATATGCGTTACCATTTATTGTGCCACTGCTAGAAGATTGTCATTAATGTTTCACTAGTGCACTAGCTCGAAGTAATGTATTTTACGTGCAGTCACCTGCAGAAGTTTACCAGGTACATTGTTAAAAAATCCAGGCACACATTAATCACAGCCAGCGAATTCCACGACTTAACCACGCAGCAGAAGAAAAAAAATGGTATGATATGATATGTACCTCTAACAACCCGAACCTGTACACAGGCTGTAAGAGATGCTGTAGTGGTGGGTTGCGGATCAAGTTGTGACCAATTAGGGGATCTTTAACATGTTCACTACTTCGTGGGTCACCGATGGGTCATGTCATTTATTCATGCTGTGCGGCCACAAATAGTGTGTCACATGACGAAGTCATCAGAGAATTGACACTGCTCATAAGGCACACATGACGGTCGCTATTACCACTTGTATGGGATTCAAAGACGCTGACATCACTGGTCAGTCACACCACACACAAAAAAATTTAAGTGTGGCCCACTGGTGGACCTTGACACACAGGGATAGGACTCCAAAAATCGCTGCTGCAGTGAAAGCGTCAATGTGCACTGACATCGCATAGCACACTGGAGTTTTTGATTTCACCTCCATCGAAATTTGCCGGTTGCAGCCGGGATTTGATGCCATGTTTTCGGGCTCAGTAGCTGAATGCCATAAACACTTTAAGCCACTGCATTGGGTTAAGCAAAAAAGTTACTGTTGTTGGCTGCTTAAAAAGACACCTAGAAGTAACACAACTGCTGGCAGTTGGCAAAGTGAAATGGCCCTCCAATTATAAAAAAGGCACGTACACATCCAAACAGCAGGTCTCGACATCAAGCACTACACACACAGGTGGAGTGAATAGGCATTTCAACGAGTGTTCGCACGGCCAATAAATTTTTGTGGGCACCAGTGCACCAATTGAAAAAGAATGCTCATGGGTCATGGATGATTCAAAAGGAGTACACTGACAGGCTGCTAAAGAATACTCACATCGGGAGCGTGGTGCTCACGAAGCAGCTTGTCTCGGAAGGGCTGGAGTTGGGCGAATTGAAAACGTTCCAGTGTAGCCCTCATGTTGATTGCCTGTGAATCAGCGAATAAAACAGCATATTATCTCTAAAATTTTTCAGCTCCAGTAATAGCCGACAGCAGCACTCTTACAGTATCCACGTAACCTTTGCATCCAACAATGCCATAGTCTTCAAAGATGCATTAGCAAAATAGAATACTCATGTACCCACACCATATAAGTAGAGCAGAACCCCGCTACGGTAAACTTTGATACAGTAAAGTGAAGCTGCAGTCCCATTTTGCCTTCCATGAACCGCTGTACATTCTTTTTTTCATTTATGGTATGAATGTGCGAATATTCGAAATTTCGAATATTCGCCAGCGATTGTACACCACAGCGACTTAAGTCGACCGACAATTGAGTTCCGATGACCGAATTATCCAACAATCAAGTTTAGCCAGGAAAGCAATACAAATGTGTCCTCTTTGCTTTCTTCTCCGGCGTGGACTGACCGCACTAGGACGCTGCTCAGCTTGACGTTGTGCCAAATCCCGTAAGTTGGCTCTCCCACATGACCCCCGATGTGAACAAGATGGCTGACAACCAGCTTCAAACAATCACAAGAAAGCGCGCTTCTTTTTATCCTTTCATAATGTGTTACAAACTTAGCGCCCATGTGCATCGCATTTGTCTTGTTGCCTCCACAGCTCTCCAAGCGTGAGCTCTGCCATCTCGTTTTGGCCGCCTGCGATATGCAGGGGTCCATTTGCGGAACTTTGCATAAAGGCTCCCAAAGGAGCTAGTCGAGGTGCCACAGCAGGGCAAGTGGTCGTGTAAAAATGCCGAACATTGCAAGGTGCATTGCAACCCGCGCATTTCTTAAATGCCCACAGGGGCAGGCATTATAATGACAGGAGGGACCCTGTCGCCAAGCCCAAAAATAGCCTGGCCATGTAGTTTCGGTTTTGAGCTTGCCGACAGTCCACAGTGACTGTAGCTGTCGGCCCGTGCAGTTGCCTCACTGCAGAAAATCAATGGGATGACAGAACTACAGCACACTCTCAATGATACAAATCTCACGTGGTCACAAAAAACATGGCCACCGCACAATCCATGCAGAGGCACAGTTAGCATGGGAAAATCGGTCTACTGGGGGCTCATTCAATCTGGAGCTCACCTTTTCTTCGAGCTGCGCACTGGTGGTGGGGAAGCAGCTCCAGAAATGCCGCAGAAGCTCAAACTGTGCCTGGTAGGTGCTGCGAAGATCACGCTGCACGTCCAAGCTCACCGTGTCTGCAGAAAACAGCGAGAATCGGGCAGCGCAAGACAATTCAGGATTACTACAGCCATCTTTCCAGCTATAGTTCCAACAAATATGGACACTTTGGTGAGCCCACTTTACGTTTGCAATGGCTTCCAAAAAATACTTATTTTAAAGGGATACGCTGCGAACAACTCCAATCAATTTTTTGTTTTTTGTAAAAATCAATTGTTTGGCCCTTGGCGGCTATGTTGGTGCTTTTCCAGCAGCAAAAGATGCATTTATTGCTGAGAAAATTGGAACTAAAAGTGGAACATTTTTTTTTCCCTGTCATTCAATTCAAACTTGTAAAATGCTTGCTGTGAAATTAGAGCAGCCAACTCGTTATGTGTGTCTGAACTGCTTTAAACTTGAATGTCAGGCACTGAGGTATTGTGATTGAAGGGCGAGAAGGGGAAGGCACACAAAGACGAGTGGACTAACAACTGTGCTTTATTGATGACAGCACCTTCCCGACATGGCATGTGCAGTACAACCAGCATCAAACACCAGACAATGGCAAAAGGAAAGATAGATATCAAATCTAGCACCAGCGATCTAGAAAAGCAAATTATTTTTTGAGAAGGCGCACTGAAACTGTGCTGATGCAGCCACCAGCATGCATACTGATGAAGTAGGCTTCAAGAATCTCGCACTCTTCTTTGCCCCTGCCTCTACCGAGACTGGTAATACTGCTGAACAATGAGCTTTCCTTCTGCCATTGTCTGGTGTGCTGCGCATGCCCTGTTAGCTTTGCTGGGAAGGTGCTCTACTCAATAAAGCACAGTTGTTAGCCCAGTCATCGTTGTGCGCTGTGGCAGTGCGCTGCGCGTCTCCGGAGGGCCGCTACCCCTGGCGACATCTTCCCTTTGTGGGACCCCCGGAGGTGCTCAGCTAGAGACTGTATGTCGCTAGGAACCGTTGGGTGTCGAGGGGGCCAAGGCTCATTATGGGTCGGAAAGGTGACAGCCCTGCCGTCATCTTTATTCCCACACCAACGAGTTTTCAACCGGTCAAGCACATCCCCGCAAAAGTGACAGTGGCACTGGCCAGAGGAGAAAAGGCTCATGCCAGTGGGAAAATGTGGAGGGAGACGATTAATGTCGCACACACTGGCGCTGAGAGGAGGGCAAGGAAGACACTCCAGCGTGGAAAGAAGGATTGCCCGAATGGACGAAAAACGAATGAAAAAAAAAAAAACAGAAAAGATGGTCAGTGGGGTGACGAGCAAGGCCCAAGACGACGCAGCTGGCGAGCCAGTCCTCCGGCACCCAAAGGGTCCAGCGAGCCATCAGATAGAAGACAAGCATGAGTGAACGAACAAGGTCCACTCCACAGTCCCTCCGCTCCTTCTAACAAAGACTACGGCGCAAACACAGCAGCATGTAAACTTGAGCACCCAAGCCTCTGTATCATGTGCTAGAAAATATCCAATTCTTGAATATATCTGTTTTATCCCAACTGAGTCAAACGATGTCTCTATGCCTCTCCGTCCCGTGTCGACCCGTACAATGCATGGGGTCATCCCAGTGCCTTCCTCTTCACGTCCTTTGTCTTTCTGACTGGTTTCCCTCAAAAATATGCACCAACCAGCCCACATTTCGACTCTCCTGGAAGTAAATGGCTGTGCACACTAGGCTCAGAGATCCACATAGAGAACACTGTCATGACGTCATTGCAGTTTTCTTGTGAAAAACGGCTGGCGGCAATACCCGAATGTGATTTTTGGTCTTTCCTGGATTATAAAAGCTCGGTTTTTTTTGTCCTCAGAGTGCCTTTAAAAATTAACGGAAATATTTTCATCGCTTAGTTCACATCAGTGTCTACAGAACGAGTTTTCCACAGCAAGAAGCCCCAGAGGCAAGAGAATCATGCAGTACAAGGCAATCGCAATTCAAGTTTAAAGCAGCTCAGACAGGTGACAAAGTGGCTATTCTAATTTCACAGCGAGATATTAACAAATATTCTCTGGCAACATCTCAACCCATAGCCACAGCACAATAAAATCCAATCTCATCTTTTACAACCTGCAATGGCTTCTGACAACATGTCTTGTAAGCAACATACAAGGTGAAAAATGCCTGCCACCGCAGACAAAACCAAACCGGTTTAATTGTGACCAAAGCAGCTCCTATATTATTTAATTATGGCAAATTGAAATGAAAGCTCGCAGTCTCCTATGTATTTGAACTTATGTGACCAAGCTGTAGACTAAGCACTAGACACCAAGAAAAAGAAATTCTGTCTTATGCCTTCTAAAATGTGTCATACCCTTCCGAGACCTAGAGTGTAAATTGTGCCACAGGTTTTATTCTTTCTTTAACATTTATGAAATCATAATATAGGTCTTAAAATATGACTGAAATATCTTTGCTACATTTTGAACTTTTGGTGCTACAATAAGAAATATCAAATATAAAAGAAATTTAGAAGTTTCTGAAGCACAGAAGAAACCCACGAGCTTTTGTCACTCAAACTTATATGCTCAAGTGTGTCGGTTGCACAGTTACAAGTGCTAATCAGTATTTAAAAGTGCTTTATGGTGCAAGGTTTGATCCCGAGTGCCGCCGGGTGCCCACCGGTGATACAATGGGGACAAGCTTTCCCCTGCCTGATGCTTGGCTTCTTAAGGGCGAAATGCTCGGGAATTGGGTCGTGGAACCTTGAGTAAAAAAAAAAAAATCTAGAACCGTGGCGCACTTTGGCCACAGATGCCCTTGTGCCATAAAAATTCATCACCATTCATAAAAAGTACTTTATTTCCTGTTAAAATGCATGTGAATCTGCTTTTTCCTTTTTTTTAACACCACTGTCAAATGTGCTCACACTGACTCCCACCTTTTTGGGAGCTCCTGAAGAGAACAGAAACGATATGACTTTCATCATGTTCACTTGACAGCAGCACAGACTGCAAAAGTAGCTGAGAAAGAGCCCTTCACAGCACTAAACCTCCTTGAATAGCTATCATGCTTGCCATTCCATTGTCCAATATACTGGACAAATATTCTAAATGCCAGGTCTCGGCAGGATGCAGACAGCAAAAAAGTACCAATACTAAGCTGGGTCAATACGAAGGATGCGATGAAAGGAAAGCTTCACCTTTCAAAGGTACTTGCTGCGCATTCTTCATCAAGGCACCGCCTGGAGACAGTTCACCCAGGACGGACAGAGCGGCCGACGAGGGCAGTATCTGTGCAGGGCGAGAAGATGGGGTGTCCCCCTCTCACATGCACACTCGCAACATGATTCTCGCAGCATTCCAGAAAAGCTCACATGATTGAGAGCCCGCAGTCTTCTAGCGTGGATGTCTAATTTGACACGCGTCATCGCTGAACTCCTCTAGCACAGCAGTCACTGATCAGTGCCATGTTAGCGATAAACAGAGCTTCCGAAAAGAAGCAAACATCCAACACAGGCTCTCCAGGATGCTGCATGACTACTCCACTATTATCATGACGCTATGTCATACTGGCCTTCAACTTATAAATTCAATCACAAGACAAATAGTCTTAGGGTCTTGCAAAAAAGGGCAATTCGATTCATTTCACATTCAGGGTACAACGCCCACACTGCTCCTCTCTTTAAACAGATGGATATACTGCCACTACAATCATTACTTGAATACAGGACTGTCTTGACAATACACACATGCCTTAAAGACAATTACCCGTTACACTCATCACTATTCTGTATCCCACCACTATGCACTCGCAACGCCACTCATAGAAATTTTCTTCTTCCGAAAACAAAAAATGTCTATGGAGAAAGAGGGATGGCCCATGTTGGTATTAAGCTGTGGAACAAGCTTCCAAGTGAACTCAAACATTGTAAAACTTTTCCTGAGTCATTGAAAAAATATTATAAACAATGAGTGAAGCCAGCGTTTTTTCTTTTCATGTATTTTTGTGTGTTTGTATGTATTTGTAAAAGAGGCTTGGTGTTCTGAATATTGTTGCTCTATGTACCCATTCATGTATTTCTAATTTCATGAGCTTTTATAAGTATGTAATTAATTTTTGTTATGCCTGCAATTTTCTTTGAAACTGAATTGCATGGATCCCAACTAGCTTTTAGCTATGGATCCAGATGTTTTCACAAGCATGCCTTGTATGAATGTTGACAAATAAAATGGAATCAATCAATCAGTGTGAGAAATAAAACACATAGAAGGATGAGCGCTTGCCATCCGGCTCCCTAAGCAAAGAGGTGACAGTGTCAGCTATACCACAGTCACCACGCATACGGCTTTGTGTGGTGTGAGAACAAAATGTGACAGCAGACCAAATGCTGACTGATTGGAGAAAAGCCTGCTGGCATTGGCCAAAACCTGGCCACAAATTTTATAGCACCCCAGACAAATTTGCTTGGCTGGAGGGAAATAGAAAGGCACACGGCAGAAGGCAATTAATCATGTGATGTTGTGATATCTCATAGTTTTCAGTGACTGATACCAACAGCACACCACGAAGCACTGAGTAAATGAACATACGAAGACAGGTCATAGCTCAGTCACCACATTTACTTCAGCTTTCGTCTATACACGCACACGCAGTAGTGTGCATGAAATTGTAAACCAGCTAGCATGCAAGAAAGTGTTTGTGCAAAAAAGCAAAACAAAAGAACCGGGACTAGTGCTGGAGGCTGTTTCACATATAAGCCTACAAGACAAGCGAAATAGCCCCTTGCACATTTCTCAGTTCACTTTGCTACTTGTCTGCTCAGGTAGTTATCGACATCAGTCACAAACCAACAAGTCCCTGCAAGAAAGCCTATTCCTCCAGCAAGAAAAAATAAAGAGAGGCGCCCATGCATTCTGCTGAGACTGTCTTTTGTTCATTTACTATAGTTGGATCCAACTCAAGAACAAAGAGAAGCAGCTTTTCCTTGTCAAAGGACGCCCTTCCAACCAAAGGTGTCGGCTGACTTTCATGATCCTGCTAGCATGGCAATGCAGGGAGCGGCAAGACAATGGAGGGAGGGGTTTGTCCTCTTTCACCCGCTACTCCCTGCACAGTCATGCTAGCAGGGGGTCCTTTGACGGGGAGAAAAGCTGCTTCGTCCTTGATAAGTATCCGACTACACCTCTTCATAATCATGCATGGGCTCCCATAGAAGCACATATATTCTGTCAAGACTATCTTCTTCTTTCTCTACTAATACTTTGTCTTCTCCATCCAAGCCCACTGATATAACACCAGGACATTCTCACCCCTTGTCCCGAAGGGTTCCACTGGGACAGCTCTCGTCGCAGCACGCTGGGTGCAACATGAGCCTCGGGCGTCGCCGAAGAGTCGCCCTGAGTGGGTCCACGCTGGTGTCGCTCGCCCTGGCCCAGCCGCACGGGGAATCCGCCACCAGCTCCGTTGTTGCCCACCAAGTCATCCAGCTGCGTCTTCTCCCACACCATGGCCTGATCCAGAGGAGAGAGAGAGAGAGAGAGAAAGGCCCCCACTGCCGCATCACAAACGCCTCTTCCCAAAAAACTCCCTGAATGCCTTTCACTGCCGCTAACACTTGTGTTGGGCTGTCCCTCTTCTCTCAGCTCTGAAAGCATGGTGCCAGGAGGTGTTGCAGGGGGACAGGCTCAAGAAAAAATTGACAGACGATTACGATAGTCGGCAACGCAAAATTTGAGCAAAACCTCTTCATGTGTTTTAGTTTTGCGATATGCGGTGGACAGGTGGCGCGCGCGATGTTCCCATGGCAGTCACCTTTTGTTGTCTATTCCTCCGTTCTCGTCGTGGCAGGTGGTGTTTTGCTCTGCTACTACCTGCCACGGCTGGCAGGTGGCATGTTACACCGACTACACCAACAGTGCTGACAACTACGACGCACAAGCCAGGAACGGGCGCCAGGAGCTGTGCCCTAAAACTGCGCAACTTTTCTAACAAACTAAAGATACCACTGCCCCTTTATTTTAACTACATGAAATATTTACTGAGACACAGACACAGCATGTCCTCCCACCTTACCATGCTTACTCAAATGTATTGCTAGCTTTTTCACTGAAAACAGAAGCATAATGTAACCTCTAATGCTATATACAATATTGTGCATCTTTATCGTGAAGACTTGCAAGAATTTTCCTGCTTCATGCACTGGCTTGTTTGCAACGAAACTGCGCACAGAGGTTGCGTGTTGAGGTAACTTTTGTCTCGTGGTAAGTTTGGCAATGGTACTTACGTAGTTCAGTCGCACAAGATGCAAACCCGTAATCATCTGCGCCAAGAACAAAGAACCGAAAGCCGCCAACACCGGGTTTTCCGCGGAGGGTGGTGGCGGCGCCATTAAAGGACCCGCGCATCTAGCAACGCTCGTGTTGGCACCTTTTTGCGCTGTGGCGCTTTCCTCTGCAGACAAGAGATTGCGTCAGCGCTGCCCCTCGACAGCAACCCGGTGCTGGCGGCTTTTGGTTCCTCGTTCTCGGCGCAGATGATTACGGGTTTGCATCTTGCACGGCTGAACCACGTAAGTACCGTTGTTAAACTTGCTACGAGACAAAAGTTACCAGAACCTGCAACCTCTGTGTGCAGTTTCATCGCAAACGGGCCAGCGGTTCAGGCGAGAACATTTCGAAAAGTCTTCCACGATAAAGATACACAATACTGCATAACTGAATCCCGTGCAGAGGCAGTTGTGAATATCACATAAAACAGCTTAGAAAAACAGTAAAAGCTTCATTATTAAGATGACCTAATGTAACAAGATACTGCCGGATTTCAAAAATTCTTGAATGAAGTTTCAGATATGAAGTCCTTCTAAAGACATCCTGCAAGAGAGGCTTGCCCCATTGGCACACGTGGGTTGGTACAAGGTCACAAAGAATGAAAAGCTGAACAGTGGCGGCATCTGGGAATCGTAGATGTACTTAGTTTCCAGCTCGTAAGGAAGGTGATTGTCTAAAAAAAAACTGGTGCATTTTACCACCACTGAACCAATCCCACGATCCAAATGGCAGGAGCTCCTGGCAGCTCCCAAATTTCCCTACCTGGCCTAACAGTGATGGCAGTGGCACTGTGCCACTAAATATCTCTTTTGTGCTAGATTCTCACTCCATGGTTTCATTAAGAGGCCTACCGCATGCTCTCATGCCCGTCACATCCCTGTTTTCAAAAAGAGAGCAAGTCTATTGGCCAATAAAATCAGCGACTCTGCTGCAGAAAGACAACTGGACTTAGCAAATCGACATAATAGGGTAGACAGAAGCGATGTAAGCCATTGATCAATTGCGACAAACTGAGGAACTGCTTTCGAGGGTCCAAAAAACATTGTTTCCCACAGTCGGAGCATAATGTATTGCAAATTCACCCCAGCTTGCAAAGCACTTCGACCTGCTAGAGACATGGATCTATTCTAGCAGAAAGTCAATTCAAGGCATCATGCAGTGGGGTGAAAAAATTAATGCAAGACCGGTTTTTCCTTTCGGTGTTATAGTAAATGAATTTATCAAAAGCTACCCATGGGTTCAGGGGTGGAGCGGAGGGGGCCCAAACGAGAAACTTTACTAGGAAAATCATGCTAAACCCCATTCCCTCAGGTTACTTTTATGCACTTCTTATTTTCCTGCTCAGCGTGGGCAAATACTCCTCGCATCAAAGTAGAGGTCGCATAACGCTTGGCCAAACACAAACATGCATATGTCTGTACAACTGCTCATTACTGCAGAAAAGAGATGACAATGTGCATTCACTTACGTGCTTGGCAGCAATGGGGTTCACTTCCTGTGCAGATGGTGAGGGAGAATCCTTATCCTCCCCACATGCCCTGAGGACCATCATGGAGTGATGGTTGAATCTACGAATCATGGAGTGATTGGCCACACTCCCCGCAGACGCCACTGATCCGGGCAGGTCTCGTTCCTGGCACACAGAAGGAGAACAGAAGCTCAACAGTGTACATGCCCCGCTATACCAGCAACTAATCACTGCCACAACAACTTAGCTGCAAGTTTCCATGGTTTTGCACATGCCTCCATAAAGTACAGAAAAGACGACAAACACACAAACTTACATTGAATGTGTCGATGTCCTGGAAAGATGAGATGTCAACAAAGGGATCCCGGAACCCTCTTGCAATAGCTTCTTGTATGTCTAGAGTTTCAACGTATGAAAAAAAAAAAAAATGAGAAGAAGACTATCACCAATGCAGCCATAGTAACATGTCCACTACGCAAACTGGACATGCTACAATATTATATGAAACGCCAATTTCTTCATGAATATCATTAGGCTGTAATTCTGATATCCAGGCTGACTGTTCATGGAGTTGTTGGCACCTTCGACATAGTGATGATCGCTTTTAAAAGCACAAATGTTGGTGAGACAAGCAACTGGATTAACACTCCTGCCTTTTTATTTTCGAAATTCTCACCTAGTAAGCCACACATGATAAGAAATAAAAACAAAAAAGACGACAATGAGGCTTATTTCACCATTCACCCAGGCCACATTTCAAAAACAGTATTCAGTGCATTCTAGGTGAAAGTGGCAACTTCAAAATCACAGAAATTTCACGAGAAAACCTATTTCCTTCAATTAAAAAAACGAGCAAAGTAAATAATCAATTATCCTCCGCATTTATTTAACTCTTTCGTTACCACGCCACTGTGCTTCGATCACCGGTGATCGAAAAATTCGAAGCGCTACGGCAGCGCGACCGCGGCCGCTACGGTCTTGCTGAGTCATTCGGTTTGTTGTTCACACATTAAACTTCAACTTCCTGTTTAGTTTATATTTTTGCCAAGAAGCGGCAATTTTTGAGACGCGCTTGAAGTTGGGTGTGCGGCGTCGGGCGCTCCGAACATGCCGTCATCATCGGGAATGGCGCTCGCTCGAAAAAACCCCGTTCCACTCAATTCCGCTGCGTTTGCACCACATATTTTTGATGTATCGATTAGCACGGACCCTGACGACGATGCTGTATCGTCAGGTATTGTTTCGAAGCCCAAACTGGGCAACGAGAGCCCAGAACGCTCGCCTGTGCGTTCAGATTCCTCGTTCCGGTCTGTTTGTGCGAACCGAAGCTCCTCATTGTAGCCGTTATGGTGATGTGGCGCCATCTAAGTTGTTCTTCAGAGACTACAGTTTCGGTTTCTGCGTGGAGAGCAATTTTCCGACGCGCAAATTTTTGAAACGCCCTTGAAGCGGAGGGTACAGCGCGGACGCTCCGTGCATGGCGTCGGGCACGCAGACGGCGCGCGCTCGGAAAAACCTTGCTGCGCGCAATTCTACTGCATTGACTGCAATTATTATCTATGCTACGAGTAGTAGAGCCTCTGGTGACGATGTTGCATTGTCGGATTTTGGTTCAGACGCTGTAACTGCGCAAACCGATCCCGGAACGTTGGCCTGATAGTTTCGCTTTCTTTTCCCTGTCCGCTTGTGCGGGTGCATCTGGTTTGTTGTTCAGGCGGTTAGTTCCATTTTCGGCCTAGTTCGTAATTTCCCCGCCAGTTGTGCATTTTTGAAGTGCCCTTGGAGCATAGGCTTATTGCGACATAATACGCGGTGAGGATGGCGTCGTGTCGAGGTCGGGCGCTTCGCGCGCTCGGAAGAGTCCCGCTGCACGTGATTCTCCAGCCTCTGCAGCTGATTTTCAAGATCCTCCGAGCAGCAGTGACTCGGACGAAGATGTTGTAACGTCGGATTTCGATTCTGCAGCTACATCGCAGCTATACTTATCGCATACTATATATCGCAATATCACACCTATACTTGTTGTGTTTTATATTTTTTTTAAATTTTTGACGTAAATTAAATAAGTTTTGATTTGTATTTTTTAAACCACGCTTACCAAGCTTTCGTTTGGCGCATAACATTACACTTCCAATTTTTTTTTCTTGGACTGTAAAAATCATATAAAGGGCACTCTCAAACGAGCCTTTTCAAGAGGCATGAAGAAAAAAATTTTAGCTCGAAAACTATTCAAGTTATAATTTTCAAACTTTAATGCCATGTTTTAGAAAGAATTTGAATTGTTTTGTATATTCTAGAATTTTTTTAGTACAAGTGTTTGGAAAGTTATTGTCATATAAACACAAAACTTTTCTTCTTTTTTACTTTTTGTTGTGTTTACTGATTTTTTTTTCACAGCATTTCAAGCAGAATATGTGTTCAAATAAATTTCATTATAAAGCGCATTCTATCTGAATTATTGTTATGCATTTTATATAATTTTATCTATCACACTTTTTCTAAAAAAAAATGTTGTCTGAGACATATGAAAAATGGTCGTTTTTCCCGTGGTAAGGAAAGAGTTAACACCGACCCAACTACGGGGCCCTTGAATCACCTCCGCAAGAGCTTGATTTGTTTAAACCCTCACCATTTTTTTCATGTCATTAATACTGACATGTAGGCCTGTTGTATAACAGGCATCACAGAAATAATATGCTATAAGCGTATTGAGCAATATGACTGTCCAATCAGGAAAGGAAATATGTTTATGAGTGCACCCAAACACATTCTGATAAAGATTCAGAGAGAGAAACGACACTCTGTGTGCAATCAGCCCGAAGTCAAAGCCATGTGCCATTCATATGGCCATGCCCTGGAAACTTCTAACACGGCAACAAGTTTCAGATGGCACAGAAAACCTCAAAATTACGAAAGACTGCAGAGTGGGTTATGAGCCTTTTAAAAGGACCATAAACTGAAGTTCTGAACATTTAATTTCTCTCTAGTTTGCCCATTCAAAGTCATCTACCTGCTCGTTCAGCATGAAAACCACTTTAGCCGAGAAAGTCTCAACAGAATCAATGCATTCCTATTTCACAACATAGCGATTCAACATCAAAGCAGAAATCCATGTGGCGTGATTGTGCTGGTCCCTTTGGCAATACCACCTGGAGCTCGTTTTCAGTTGTCTTCACATTTTTAGTTTCCTACTCTATCAATCACGCATTACTATAAAAACCCAGTCTGAACAATAAACATCTCGCTTGTGTGCTTCGAGCATATCTCCTAACAAAATATTCAGAAAGCCCAACTTTGCAAAATCAGCATCGCTCATTGTCCAGAAACGTGCAGAAACGTGTGTGGTCAGTTGCCACAGATACTTGACATTTACGTTCCTTTCTTCTTTTATGAAGCTCTCTTGTTGGCGAAATCTGTGCATATGATACCATTGCAATGTAATCAGTGAACGCACGGTCACTTCACATTAAAAGCTTGCAATCCGTTTCATTATGATGCAACAAACCCAACCAACCTTTATCGTCACTACGGGCGCAGTCCGAAAACAGGTCCCGTGTGCCTGTGTGAAGCCGGTCGCGGTGGAAATAGTGAGACTGGAAGAACCGTGTCCAGAATTCAGACTCAGTCATGCGCTCTGGCACATTTTCCAGGTGCTTCCGCTTGACTGAAAAGCAAAACAAGGGCCAATAAAACAATCACCCACCTAACAACACCAATCCTAGTGAAACAAATGTTCATTGATCACGCATGCACAGATGGTGAATGCCCTTACTTTACAATAACTTTAGATGCTGATTCATGTACTGTGAATACTTTCGAAAGTAATTAGCATGAAAACATTTAAAAGCAGAAGCTACATGCTAAGAGGCTTTTTTTCTAATTCAGTGTATACACATGCAATTTTAAAGTGAAATTTTCAAATCAAAGCAAAGCTCAAAATCCCCAACGCCAACTAAAAGCAACGGCACGCGCGGACTGCGATGCGTCGAATTTAAAGGTCGTCCCCGAAACATCATGACACCCTCGCCAATCAATGCATAATATTTTGCTAACGCCGGCTCCCACATGAAGTACCTGCACGTATCCGGAAGGGGTCGCAACAGGCAGTAGCTGACCATCTGGCGCACGAGCCAGATGCAAACTGCGCATACTGTTGCAGCTCACGTTAACGCCATTATACCGGAACCAACGTAAAGCACTCTTAAACCAGCGCACGCAAGCGCGCCGTCGCTTGGAAGCTCCCCTTGCCTTCTTGCAGCGTGCGTGCGTGCGTGCGTGCGGGAGCTCTCCTCCTCTCCCACCGAGACATCCTCCTCCTCTCCACTCCGAGAAAGCAACCTTCACGTGACCAGACACACGCAAGGTCCCTCCGCCCCCAAGGACGCCGTTTGATTCCAGCCTCCGCGCACCAACACCGGTAGCGGAAGCGCAGACGGAGCTCGCCAGGAGAAGCGGGGATCGCAGGGGGTCACGGCGCGCCGTTCGATACCTGTCGAACGTTTCTACACACCGGCGACCGGGAATAAGCGAAATCGATACCGGCGTTGGAAGCTCATACGCCTTTTTCACACGGAAATTTTTCCCGCGCAAAATTATGCTCGCGCACGCTTGGAAAGGCCTCACATGCGACATCGACCGAGCAGTTCTGTGAAAGCCAGATCACCCCAGGTTGCGACAGGCGGCAGAAACAGCCTGACACGGATCCCTCACCGTCTGCGACGCGAGGCACCGAGGGGTCGGGGGCGCGCGCCTTGAAATAACACCGTGTTTGTCAACGGAGATAACGGCGGCGACGACGCATGCGGGAGCTCCGAGGCGCCCCTCCACTCCACCGCGCTTTATAACGACCGCCCGTGTCTAAGCGAGCGTGCTCCTCTGAGTAGAGTCGCGCTACGATGAACGCGCAACCGGTTCCGTACTTCCGAGGATCGCCGAGCGGAGTCCTTGGAGAAAATTGACGTACGGTGCGCAAGAAGAGCTGGGGCCAGCCCTGTGTTATCACCGCGGTGGAGACGATCACGTCTCCTGCCGCCGGTGCGTCCATTAAAGCGAGACCGCCCAGACTACTGGATTTCCGCGCCGGCGTTAGGCAAACAAGCACTTGGCACGAGAGACGAATGCAAATAGGGATGCAGGAAAAAGAAACAGACACCGACCGACCTAACGATAACCCTGAATTACTCTTGGAAAAAAGCCACAGAACGTGTGCCTTCCTAAAAGCCAACAACATGAGGGTTACATCGCTGGTGTAAGCTAATACTCAAAGTGCAATCACGAGTGCATCTGCGCCATGCACCGACACGTCTGTTAACCACAGAGAAGATAGCTTCGTGGTTATCGAAAGCAACTCGCAGCTGACAGGCAACATCAAGGGAGAAGACGTAGTAGGCTTCAATAATTTCACATTTTGGCCTTCCAGGTGTCTAGAACACCTGGATCAGAAAAGTCAAGGACGGATACACACAATCTTTGCAGTGTGCCACAATGCAGGGGTATACAAACTTTGTACAGTTCTATTAAAGTCTTGTACTCACAAAGTAGCTATACTAGACAATGCAAAATACCCCTACAATAGACACTAGGCAGTCATTTTTTATCCGGCTTTTCTCATGCTCCATAATATTAATAAAGAAAATATTACTTTGACTGAAAGTACACTGTACTACCGCATACTCTCTTGCTCTGTACCAACCACTCCTGCCTAACGCCTTACATCTGCTGGCAGTATGAAATAAACAAATAAAGCATTCAATACTGCCCATCATGGCAACAGGTGTCTCAGTGAAGTATCACACTAAACAGCACCTTTCGAATTTACTTAGCAACCTAAAATCAGCTACTTTCTGCAGATAAACCGCTGGGTAAGATTAACTGCATATCTAGATCTTTCTGATTAAGCATTTAGCCCTAGCCTGCATGTTGGCACCGCTGGTTTGTATAACATCACAATGTAAACTGCTCCAGCTAGCCCTGTCTTGAAGGCACTAGTCAGTCACTAAGTTGCTCTTCAGCTGTTCTTGTCAGGTTTTTAAAAAAGTGGATGCACACTTTCAATGCACACATACCGGGTTTGTCATGCAATTAGAAGGAAACTTCGAAAGAACAATGAGAGTCGCACACGGACAAAACAAACTGCATACTGTTGGCAGCCACATTGTGCAAGTCAGAATATTTTATCATGCACTAATAATTAAGGGGGGACACTGGTCTTGAAAAAAAAATTTTATTAATGACTTCAGTTACGAAATCTTCAGGGAATATGTATTTTTGTGTGCTGATTCTAAATATGTCATTTAATTTCATGTAAAACAATTACTTGAGCACTTATGCACTTTTTATGCTAGTATTTTGCGGAGAGTTTTGAAGAAAATTTGTGGCAGGAAACTCGCTGAAATGTATGCCATTGGGTTCTCTTGACACTAAGGAATAGAATACAATAAGGGTGAAATTGTCTTCCTGCCTATCATAGAACTCATGTTATAGAGTTTTGAAGTTGTCACTTCAGAAATGAGAAGGAAAGTGTGTATTCCTGTTTCTGAAGTGGCAGCTTCAGTACCCTATTACTCAAGTTCTATGAGAGCCAGGATGATAATTTTACCCTTCTTGTATTCCTTGGTGTCAAGAGAACCCAATGGCATACATTTCAGCGAGTTTCCAGCAGCAAATTTTCTTCAAAACTCTCCGCAAAATACTTACATAAAAAGTGCATAAGTGCTCAAGTAATTGTTTTACATGAAATGAAATGACATATCTAGAATCAGCGCACAAAAATACATGTGCCCTGAAAATTTCATAGCTATGACTTAATTAATAAAATTTTCTTTTCAAGACCAGTGTCCCCTTAAATTAAGGTAATTTGTGCACTTTATTAAGTACTCATTTGGTACTATAGTGTGTTTAAAAACACCAAATCCAACCGTTTACAGCAACTTGTCTCTTACATGGTTCTTTAGCTGGGCTTCAAGAAAAGCCTCCACCTTTTCAAAGCAGTAACAGCACTGGAAACAAACACTGATGGATAACTGTGGTCAGCGCACGATAGCTAAGCCATCACACACATGCAATGTGCATGAAATGGAAATACGACTAGCAAAAGAGGCCGGCATCATGACACCACTCCTGGTAGACCGGAAGTGTGCTCCCAATTAAGAGTGAGAGTGCCTCAAAGTGCTCCAAGTAACCGCCTGATATATGGAAACGACTAGCTGAGCACAGTGAGCACACCCTACATCGATCAACCAAATGTGTGGCAGGAAGTACCTTAGAGCAGGAATCCTCAAACTAGGTTCCATAGAACCTCTCTGTTTTGGGGTACCCCAAGGCACCCTAAGGATAGAGTGCCTGTCAGAATACCTTGAGCACCTAAATCTATGCATGCCTCAACCCCCCCCCCCCCCCCCTTTTCTTTACCCAATTTATTTTGGAACTAATTCAATGCAATTGTTCATTGTAGACTTCATTGTTACCTTTAATAATGTTCATTTATTGTTTTGTTTTACTTTGATGTTAACTTCGCTTAATGTTCTTGTTGCTTTTTGTGTGAAAATGAATACGTTGTTTTGAAACTGTCTCCCCTGCGATAATGGCTTTGAGGCGACGCAGGTATTCTGTAAATAAATAAATGAATAAATAAATAAATATCACTGTAGATCCAGTCATTATCAGGCGGGCAAGTTGGTCTTTAAAAACTTTTTTTTTATTAATGCTGTCACAATTCTGAAATCTTCAGGAGACATGTACTTTTCCATGCTGAATCCAAATATGTCCTTTAATTTCATGTAAAGCAAGTCTCAGATGTATGTAATATGTTAAGCAAGGTTTTTTATTTTTAAGAGCTTTCAAGAAATTTTACAGCAGGGAAGTTGCTAAAAAATGCATTCCATAGCGTTTTTTCATAATGTCAAGGAATGTAACAAGGGCAAACTTACCATTCTGCCTATCATAGAAGTTGAGTAACGGGCCTTTGAATTTGTTACTTCAGAAATGGGAAGAAAAGATTGTATTCCTGTTTCTGGAGCGGCAATTTCAAAACCCTATAACTAGTTCCATAATAAGCAGGCTGATAATTTTATGCTTATTGCATCCTTATGCCAAGACCCCCATTTTCAGCAAGTTCCCCACAGCGAAAATTCTTAGCAGCTCTCGGCAAAAAGTCATATTATTACAAAAATGCACAAGCACTAGTTTTACATGAAATATAAATGGCATAGTTGGAATCAGAATGCAAAAGCACATGTTCCCTGAAGGCTTTGGAATGGTGACTATGATATTAAAATTTTTTTTTAAGACCAGCTTTCACCCTTCATTGAATTTGGACAAACTAAAGCTGTCATGCACAACGGGCTGAAAGAGGTGGATACCAGGGCACTAGGGGCTCTGCAGCACCTTTTGAAAAGCAATTCAGGTTTCCTGAGGATAAAATGTTTGAAAGCTCTTGCCCTAAAGCAACCATTTGAAGTTGCCATAAAGGTATCATATCGTTCTGTATTTCTGAGAACACTTAATCACTGCCATTACCAGCAATGTCTTAATTCCCAATTTCCATTACGCAATACATAACCAGGGTCATGAGGTCACAGTTTGTTTCATTTACTCCTGTCCGCATCTGTACATGTTCTGTCATCTCATCACAGCCACAGCTGCCACAGGCCGGGCTGCCGCCCATAACGATGCGAAATGAGCAGCCAACGACACAGCAAAGTAGCTTCGTGTTGTGGCAGAAAAGGTGGAAGATGGATCCGTAGTCCGACGTTCAGAGTATGGAGCCGTAAGTTGAAAAACCGGGCCGACATCCGTGACATAAGTACAAGTTCCCACTCAAAAAGATATGTATGCCAGGCATCCACCTTACCACACAATCATCCCTCATGATGGTAATGGCCAACATGACAACGGCCTTATGCTGCCTCCACAAGGGGTAGAGACAATTCAAACGCAAAGAAGAAAATGCAGAATTATAACACAATCCAGCCTTCTAGCAATAAATGGTCATAACCAGTCATCTTTCAACTACAGCATTCTATGCCCCTAAAAACCTGCAAACTACAGATAATCTACTAACTGCCACAAAGTGATGGTTCACTCAAGAGAAAGCTCAGGCAAAGCATATTTTATGCATATGGCTGAGCAGCGCATTTCGCAGAATAAAGTATGAGGAATGCCCAGAGAGTTAGAATACACCATGCACCAGCTGCTTGTCACAGAACATGAATATATGCTTCCCTCTTCCCTTCAGTTTGCAGTGCTCCGTCAGCGCCTGGCTGAGTAGCGTCTTCTAGAAATGCCTGTGCTGGTCCAGACAATCAAGGCGGACAGCTGGGCTAGTTGGTGAGTCATCATTAATTAAAAGACTAGCGCATAAGACTAGCGCTAGCACAGGTTAGCGCTTGTCCTGTCTCTTTCTATGTCTGTGTCCTAGTTTTATGCGTTAGTCTTTTAATTATTGACTGGTCCAGGTTTCAGCCAAATGTGAGGTGTGATCCACAGTAAGCTGTCTGCATGCAAGAGGCAATCCACCAGCAGGCTTTTGCAGAGAGGAATGTGCTGCTTACGACGACGTTATGAATCGACAGACAGTGGAGAAGTGGTGCCATGAATTCTAGGAATGCAGGATGAATGTTCACCACGAAAAAAGGAGCTGGAGGCTGTCTGTGATCACTGACGATCTCCTTCACAAAATCAGACATGAAGTTCAATAAAATAGGTGCCTATGATAAAAAAATTGCATAAACTTGCTTCCGAAGAGTCAAAGACAATACTAATTCATGGAGCCGCAACTGCAGAATAAGGGTACAAAATGTTGTGCGCAAGGTGAGTGCCCAAGATGCTGACCCAAGAAAGAGCACAACACGAAAAGGATGGGTTATGTGCCGAACTTTCTCGCATACTACGCACTGGAAGGAGACCAATTCCATGACCCAATAGTGACCAGGGACGAACCATGAGTTCTCCAGCATATGCCTGAATCCAAACAACAATCACTGCAATGGAGCCATACGTGTGCCTGTGAGACAACACAAATCCAAGACTTCTATTTCAAGCAGCAAACAGATGGTCACAGTTTAGACAGATGTGGCGTTCTGTGTATTAAAGGGGCCCAGAAACACAATCTTAGTTGACTGTTTTGCCTGTTGATTGCATACAGTGAGTTACAATGGTGCTATTAGCGTCGGTAATACCGCTTATATTCCGTTTTTTAATATTTTAATGTCCTTCCAAAAACAAATTCATGGCTCTGGTGGTGTCCCCACTCAGTGGCGGGTTTTAGCAGCGGATATGACATCACCTGGCGCAAGCTTGATGATTGAACAAACAGTAAATATACTGCAAATTGTGTGAATAAATAGAGACACATTTTGTCACCTGTTGGTGTTTTATATTAAATCAACAAAAACAACTTGTTTGTCTTAGATAAAAGCCCTGCAAAGCAAGCAAAATAAAAATACACCACCAGGGGCTCTGGCATGGAAACGACGCTGCCAGTCTCAGCAAGAACGAGCTACAGAGAGCAGGCAACCATGTAGTGAAAACTTCCGCAACGTGCTCTGGCAGGCTGTTTTGATTGGTTGCGCCAGGTGCCGTCATTGGGAGAGCGAAATAGGAGTGGGAAGCCCCACCAAAATCGAGTTGAGGGCAGCGTTTTCTTTGCTTGTATTTTGAAATTTCTTCATTGAAAAACTCCCGTTCCTGTGCATCGATTCCTGTAACTCTTTTTAAGTCAGCATCTGTGTGACATAAAGAATCCACCTGAAGCATAGCCGGTATCCCCCAAAGCAGTGTTTCGCAGCCCCTTTAACTTCATGCCTCCAAGCACAAGTAATGCTGCTGCAAACTATAAAACTTTGGGATGGCTACGGGTCCCTTCAAAATGAGCGGAGGGGACTGCTGACAAGCAGCATTCACCTGCTTCACGACAACACATGGGTCTACACTGTGCACGACACTATACCTGACTTCAGGCAAAATTCAAGTGGGAGGTTTAGCACCCCCCATATAGCCTGGGCCTGGCGCAAAGTGATTTTTTTCATTTGTTTCTTCACCTGGAAAAAACCTCTCCTTCATCTGAAGAAGCATCTTGCTAGGAAATGGTTAGCAGATAACAAATTCGACACAAAAAGTCATGATGTGGTTTACACTGCAAGCGGAGACGTCTACGACCACGGCATCGAAAAGTTGGCTCCCAGGCTATACAAGCTTTTCGTTAAAGGTGGAATATATGCCAAAAAATGAAGAAATTCAATGTGATTATTTGTGAGCCACAGTTTTGTAATACTAGTAGTGCACCACTAGTGCACCACTGTTCCAAAGCTAAAGGGGAGAAAGGAGGTAGTCAAGGCCTCGTCCAAGTCTGTCACACTCTTGGCCTCTGCCGAGAATACAGTAAAACCCCTAACTGCAAGTCGCAAAACAAAGAAAAATTTCAAAGCAAACGACAGTGGTCCACACTAAAAAGCACTCAACCACGAAGCCATGCCAGTCATTACTGGCCTACCCCGAGCAACTCCTATTTGTCTGCTGCAGGAGTATGCGCAGCTCAACACACTGCAAGATTTAATTACCCAGAGACAAACCAATAGAGCACGGAAAGTTTCTCTTCGTCCGATGTTCGCGCCTCAACCCCCTCCATGGGACTACTGTCACATTACATCAAACAAGCCTGCTCGTCATAAGAAGTCGGAGTTCCTCTCACCGCCGTTACCACAAACTTTTTCTACGCAACATGACAGCTGCACTCTTTACACAGAGGTCGCCATAACCCCAACAGGAGGATCAACTGCTTTTATAAGCCCGACACACCCTCAACTCTACGGCTGACAAGCCCACTCTACTGACACCTCATCATCTCTTTCTTTGGAGCTGCAAGCGATATTAAATGCCATAGCAGCCTTACCTGATGACCCTCCTTATAACCAGGTGCACCTATGCACCCATTCACAAGAAGCCGTGAAGCATCTAAAGAAAGTCCGCGGTACCCTTCGGGTTTCCCAGGCCATACATGCTGCTTGTAAATCTTACCCGGTGCCTATACTCATTCAGTGGGTTCAAGCTCGCACAGATGTCCACAGCATTGCACCTGACATGATATCGCGTGTGACTGACATTCCACAAACTCCACCTGCCTCTTTGCCACCAGATCCAATTCTGACACATCTAACATCTTCAGCCTCCCTCAGGCAGCGTACACGTGCTCTTATTCCCCCGTGTACCTACCCCATTCCCCCCAACCTATCATGGGTGGAGGAGGTCTCTCTGAGGCGGCTGCGTGTCGGAGTGGCCCTTACGCCTGCTGTTCGCAACCAGTGGCAAAGTGCCAAGATTCCTGCGCCGCAAAAATGCCTTCACTGTGAAGCACCCGCTTCCAACACCAATGTCCACCACCTTCTGTGGACATGTCCCGGAACTTCACTGGTGCGCGCTCGAGTTCTTCAAGAGGCAGGCCTGTCTGCCAACAATGACTCTACTTTGCACGTGTGGATAACGAAAAACATTTACGCCCGAAGCTTATGTGACTTTTTACACGCAACCGGGCTTCATGCATTTTTGTAACATATTTTACCGTTAGTCACTAACATCACGTTTTATGCCGTGCGGCACACTCAGCGTCACAAATAATTCAGTTACGAGACAAGTACTCAGATTCCCACAATACTAGTCTCGTGCTGCAAAAAAATTAGAGCTGTACAGACACAACACAAACATTTTGTGCATCTCGCGGTTTTCCTTTAAAGATATCCATAACCGCAGTAAACACACATATAAACCCAGAAAGCTGAAGTGCAACTTGACTAATAGTTTGCACAAGTAATTTTTTACCATCACTTCTGGATTTGATGGGTGCCAGTGTGAAGCTTCTGTGTGGCATCCCATTCAATCCACTGCAGCGCCGGTAATAATGTGCGTTTCGATATCCCCGACACATAAAGAAGTTAATTTGCTGGTGTATGTAGCTTGAGCCTCCATCACATGCCACTGAGCAGCCTGTCAGGTATGCATCAGTGTTCCCCATCAGATAAGGTGACGTCACAATTTTTGTTCTGCTCGAATTAAATGTAGCATTTCATGTCAATTTCCTTGCACCTGGAAATCTAGAAGCTCTTCTCCAGCCAATATTAAAGGTCTCATTAAATGAAATGTCAACCGCTGCCTGTAATTGAAATATGTTCAGTGACAATCCAACACAAGCAGAAAGCAAACAGTATACTTCGCTGGTCTTTAAAATTTCACACCTGTAACCCCTTAATTAAGCTTTCTACCCTTACTTGTTCTGAATACAAAACTCCCTTACACAAACCAAGCATATAATCACAATAAAAGTACAATATAGCGGCACAGCAGTGCAGGAAACAGCTGACAAGGAAGAACACATGAATGTTGATTATGCAGTCACTTTAATAATGCAACATGGCTAGAATAAAGCTGCTACCCGTGAGAAGGGGGGGGGGGCGTCAGACACGCCTCTTTCATATGTCCCTTTTCTTAGCCTGCCTCGCCATTGATTCCCTTAAAGGAGTATAGACACCTAATTTTTGGTTGCGTGTTTTCTTCTTTGTAATGATACTTAAGACGTTGCTATATACATATGTCGCAACATAACATTCACCTACAACCGCTACATAATTCCTAATCGAATTCTTCTCCCACTCGTCTTAGTTTCAGTTTGAACAGCCAAGCGAAGGCTGTGACATAAAAGGTCAGCATAGGTCTCATGGCATGAAAAATATTGCCATGTAGTCACTGCTTCGTCGTTTTACTTCACTACAACGTTGAAGCCAGGCTGCCTCATGAGCTGGAATCACAATGAGTGAGGAAGCGGCGAATATATCACGATTTTTTTCATGGCTCACATCACCTATACTGACCTTTGACATCATAGCCATCACTTGGCTGTTGAAACCAAAACAGGTGAGAGAAGAAAGTCGATTATACATTATTTGACGGCCATAGGTGATTACCAGGCAGTGATACATGCACACTAATGTCTGACGCATCATTATTACAAAGAAAGCATGCAACCGAAATTTTATGATGGTGTGGACCTCAAAGCCACTGATGGCTCAGCACACAAGGCTGTGTGACATGCATGCATCCCTTCCTTTTTCTGAGTACAAGCAAATGCACTCAGGTGCGACTGACAGCGCACCTTCGGCTGGTTCATCGCCAGGTGATATCACATTCACCGTGGCAGTGATGCCTGATAAGCACGCCTAAGCCACCAACAAGCAAGCGAAAGTTGTGCTCGAGCACTGTGATGACAGGGTTGCACTGCCCGTGGGCATCACAGTTGCGCCGGTTCATTGCAGCCACCAAGACGCTCCCGGACTATGCCTAGGGAAACGCTGCCCTTCTTGGCCTTGCAGCGAAGGTCCATCAGCAACGAGCATCGCAACGGAGCCTGATGAAGCACCTGACGTCAGTGGCTGTGTCTATCACAACACCGTCACCGTACTGCACTGACCTTCGGTTAGTGAAAAGTTGCTCTCTGGAACCACTGCAATTTTACCCGCATTGCAGGGCGGATTCGCATGCATTGTTTTTCTAGTTTCTTGGCCACAATGGCTGTGTCACACGTTCGAGAATTTTTGTGAGCTTGGAATAAACCGGTATTTTGTCCCTTGCTTGCGGCATTTCACTCGACAGGTGGTACCACGACTCACGAACCTCACTAAATAGGGGGCGTGGCCTTTAAGAGGAAAGAGAGGCTTAGAAAAAAGAATTGCTATCAATGATGTCACAATTATGAAATCTTAAGAGAACAAATACTTTTGTGCACTCATAATAAACACCATATTTACTCATGTAATGAACCCACCCACATACTGAACTCCCCCAACACTCCTCCCCCATTTTGACATTGAGAATTTACTTCTTTTTTTTTAACCTCGTGTATAAAACACGCACCCGAACTTCAGGGCTGCTGTTCAGCATGTTTGCTTTGTCTCGCCATGATTGGTTGGCACTGACGACTATCATAAAATTGTCGGATTGCACCGTGGTACAGCAAACAGCTTTTCAAGCAAACGATACTAAACACTAACATGGGTGATGCAGGGACATAACTTGCCTACCGCACTTTTGATGATGATGGACGGATGGACAGTTGGACATATGATATGAAATTTCAACTCTTAGAAAAAAAACCTCCTGAAACACTTTTTGCCTGCACAATGAACCCTTCCACCAAACCTGGAAAAAAAGTGGCTTCATTATGATAGTAAATATGGTATGCAATTTAATCTCATGTAAAACAAGTCCTTGTGCACTTACATAATATGTTATGCAAGTTTTGTGTCGAGAGCTTTTAAGAAATTGTGCTGCAGGGAACTTGCTAAATTGCATGTCGTTGGTTTCGAATTTACATCAAGGAATGCACTGACAATAATATTATCCAATCTTTTAAGGGACACACAAGACAAACTGAAATTGGCTAAATGAATTGATTACCACATTCCAATGCCAAAAAGGCTATGTTCACAGAGTACCTGGCTTTCATAAGCTAGAAAAGGCACGAAGGCAAAAACATGTATAACTGCCAGTCTCACTGTGCTTTGGCGTTGTCGGCTTCATCAACTTTTATCCATGTGCACTGCCCTCTTTCACTGAACCTCGAACCAAAACCGAAGTGAAAACCGAAGTGCGAGCACACCTCATTCACATTTGGCCTAACCATGGTAAATCAACCATCACTTAATTATGCGACCTCTGAGGCTGAACACCACCACCATACACCTCCAGTGATCATGATAGTTTTGATGTCATCATCAGTGTCATGAGTTTGAATCTAATGGTGGAAAAAAAGCATTCAATTTGCAACTCTTTGGGTTCTGCTCAACAACTGTCAACAAAGCCACGAAAAGCCAAACAATCAAATTTCATTAAGAACAAAAATTAGATGGCATTGTCCTCAGTATCCCTTCAAGAACAGACCGCGTCCTTCACTTGTGCAAAGTCCGTGGATTCTCCAAGTTTTTAAGTAAGAGTAGACGTGCCTGTCTCAGCTGCAGGCACAGGAATCGCGCATAGCACAGAGCAACGGGCAGAAGTGCCCACGCAGACTTGCTCATTGGTGCTCAATATTTGGTGGGCTGAATCCAATCCTTCGCGGAAAGCAGTGGCACGAAATGCGCGGTGGAAAAAATTGAGTTCACCACTATACACAAGAGGCGATACAGGACCGTGGAGATTAAGTTATGACTGAACGGGCAGGCTGTGAAGGAATTTAATACACTAAGGATCTTGGAAATGTGGCTCTAGAAATATGGCAAATGACACCACACGATTCAGAAACTAACCCAATGCACAGACCAAATCTGCAGTATGCTTAGGAGAAGAGAGAGACTCTTTAATGAAATACAGAGAATTTAGCCGGCGTTTAAAAATCGCTGGCATGCTGCTCTGCGTAGGGAGGGGAATTTGGGAGATAAAGACAGAAGGAGAGCAGTGTTGAAGGGGTAAAAAAAAAAACAAAGATAAAATTCGGCCATGAAATGGGTACTAAGGATGCAATGGCGAGTATTGATGTAACCTATGGAATGATGGAGTGCATAGTCCGACAAATGGGCTGACGAAGTTCACTGCATGAAGAATGCATGAAGGTAACGTGCAAGTGAATTTAAAGTTTATCGAGATGTCCAATGTCTTTTAAATATGTGAATAGAAAGTTCATTGCAAGTCTCTGTTGCCTAAGACAGGCTAAGGGACCTAAAACTTTGTCCATTGTTAGGGGCACTGGGCAGAGCTTCTGCATGCAATGTTCATAGTGCGCAAACTCAGCATACGCAGGGCACTCAAGCAGGATATGTTCCACAGTTTCTATCGAGGCACAGTTGTCACAATGCGGACTGTTCATTTGTCCAAAACGGTATCGCAAGCCGTTTGTATATGCAGCATTCAGACGAAGTCGGTGATAAAGTGTTTCCAGTTGTCGAGGAATTCTGGGCGAGAGTCTTGATCTAAGATGTGGGTCGATTGAGTGAAGAAATTGGTACTGATGTGTCGGCAAACTCCAAAGCCGATACGTTTCTTCGGAAGCTAACAAACAGAAGTGGGGGCGTAAAAGAAGGGGATACACTCCAGGTGGTCCCAGCCTTGATCATTCTGAGATAGACATACAGCCTCCCTTTCCACAATGAAAACGATGCAAGACAAAATAAACACACACATAAGGAAAGCGTACAAGATCGCCCTGGGATCTTGTACACTGGGATCTTGCGTTGGATCCACATCCAACACAGCGGTCCTAGCCATGGGCACATACGCCACCTACAAGGAACACAAAGCATCCAGAGTTGGACAAGAAAACAGACTGGCCCTCAGCCCGACAGGATCCAGTCCTAGAAAACCTGAGGCAGCTCCCGCCAGAGGAACCTGACTGAGACCCCAAAATGAAACTCGACCTAGAAAAAAAAAAAAACAAGAATACAGAGTCCTGCCAATACCCAAGAACACGGACCAGCTTCATCACGAAGCACGGAGAAAAGTCAGAGCAAGGAACATCCAAAACATGATAATTTGTGAATGCACGAATCTCCTCTTCACTGACGTGAGCAAGCGAAGAGGAAGGGGGGTAGCCATCGCAGCGGTCACGAACAAACCTTGCAACAAGCTAAGCAGTGCAACCATAACGACCAATATCCAGGAAGCAGAAGAAACCGCTCTTGCCTTTGCGATCAAACACGCAAACTCATCAGGGGCTTCAGCCATAATACTATGCAACTCCCGGCAAGCATACCGAGCCTTCCTAGATGGCAAAGTGTGCAGGTAGGCAGGTCATATCATGAACATGAACCGGCCAGAAAACAGCCAAAAGCACAGCACAATCCGGATCCCAGCCAATGAGGTGGTACTGGGAACAAGATGGTGGACAGGCTAACCCGAGGGCACTTCCACTCGGCTCCTGACACGCTGCCATCTGAACCAGTAACACCGGGCTTAGACGGAGAACTAATAGACTACTATAAACTAAGCAGACACCGGTGTGCACAGCCACACAGACCTAAGCAGGCAGGAGGCCATGATGTGGAGGAACATCCAGGCTGGCACCCACCAAAACCCAGAAAGACATAATAAAATTTGGCTAGGGCAATATAAATCCGACAAGTTCACAGTGTGTGGAGAGGTCTCCGACCTGTTATACACGATCTGGAACTGCCCCGATCAACTCGGAATGATATTCAAATATAGAAATCAGCCATGCACAATGGGAGGAGAATTTGGGCCACACAGGCCTTCCCTATCAGCGTCAGCTGATAGGCCAAGCCTGGAGAGCTGCCTTCGATGGTGGTTTCCCGGACTTGGGCGAACCGCCCGACTAAATTTTTAAGGACTAAATAAAGTTTACTCTCTCTGCACAAATGGCTCACAACTCTTTTTACAGGCCAGATTTTGAGACATTTCAATTCTGTCAACTTTAAAATCTGCAGTGACAAACAAAGTACCTATTAAGAGGATATTGGGCAAGATGAAGCACTTTAAATTTAATCAGTATTTCAAATACACTAACTCAAATTAATGAGGGTTTCCTGTGGTTCTGAATTTAGCGGACGATCTCCTGTCTTGCCATTTGCTATGTCACTATCATCAGCCCAACTGTGCCCAATGCAGGACAGACAGGCCTTTCCAACTGACCTCTTATTAGCCCTGTTCTGCACCAGTAGTAGCCGCCTAATCCTAGCTCATTTTGTAACCTCAACCGCTTTAGCTTCTTTCATATTAATTTTCAGACCCACCATTCTACATTGCCTGTCTAGGCCCCTTATAACACACTGCAATTTATCCCCTGGGTTACTTAGCAGGGTAACATCTATGCACCCACCGCTTAGGTCATGAAAAATCCGTGTCTTCACTGGTCAGCGCATATATCCACCCATATATCCATGCAGGACAGTTAACCTCTGGAGATACCTTGAGGGAAACCCAGCTTCTTGAGCCAACCGGTGTTACCCGAAGTTCGACTGAACCTGTGAGTAAGCTAACCTCTGGAGATGTTTTAAGGGAAAACCGGATTCTCGAGTCGACCGGTGTTTTCTGAAGTATGATCTATCTTCTGTGAAGGCTAACATTTGTACGATGCAGCAGTACCTCTTCCTATACATTCATGCTACAGCTTTAAAGTGCTCAGAAATTGTTCCATATGAAGGTTTATGGTTTGTGATGGTTTAAAGTCCCAAAGCGACTCAGGCTATGAGGGACGCCGTAGTGGAGGGCTCTGAATATTTCGACCACGTGGGGTTCTTTAACATGCACTGACATCGCACAGTACACGGGCCTCTAGAATTTCGCTTCCATCAAAATTCGACCACCGTGGCCGAGATCGAACCCGCGTCTTTCGGGTCAGCAGCCGAGCGCCGTAACCACTGAGCCACAGCGGCAGCCATTTAATTCCATTACGTGTGTCAATGTGATAGCAACCAAATATGTGGAGCTGTCTTCATATATCCACTCATACCCAAGCACAGCTGCCGAACGCCGCCGCGTGCCTGCAAAAGGCCACAAGATGCATGATATCACAATCCGGGAAGATCAATCAGTGACACCCAGGCACAACTGCCAGCCACCCCAGCGCTTGTTTCCGCACCAACATGCAGTGCGGCCTCATGACATCGCCACCCATGCTGGCCAATTAGCGACGCAGTGGACACTGGCTTTGCTCCAACGAGGCTTCTATGCTATCGCATAAAGTAGTTTATCAGTCCAGTTAGCAGCACCGAAGAAGTTGAATCAAGCAACATTAGAAAAGCCATGGCGGATAAGGCCTACAACCATAAAACAAGCTGTATTTTCTTGTTTCCCTTATACTACCATTACTTCATAAAAAAATTTCAAAAGAACATCTAAGCCACCAACAAATGTCCCCACAGGTATCATGGACCACTTCTCATCAAACAATCAATGACAAGTGAGTAACGGCATCTGCTGCTTCAGCCAGTTCTTGCGTTATGACAACCAACAAGGGTGCTAACAGCACCAATGTGGTGTGGGACTGTGATGTGCACACTGGACTGTCAAGGGGTTTTTTGGAACGCGGCGTGTGGGCAGTGGTGCGTAGGACAGCGGAGCGTCGTACGTGCCAGCCCCGCGTTGCGCGTGTGCGCGTGCGAGTGGTGTGCGCGAGGCAGGCACGAGGAGCGTAGAGCTACGTGTCAGCAAACCGAGGTGTTGAGGAAGGCACCGCAGCACAAGTCTGGTGGTTCAAGCGTGGAAGTGGCAGCGGTCGGACGTTGGGTTCGAGCTGCCAGTGGCTTCCCTTGGATCACCGACGCAAGACCATTAAGCCTCATTCAAGCGTGGAGGTCGCAGCCGTCAGACTTCGGGTCTGTGCTGCCGTGGACCTCCCCGAATCATCGACGCAGGCCTACTGCATCCATTTCGAGGTCAGAAGAGGCAGAAGCCAAGGCTTCCTGGGATAGGCTGCACAAGCGTACGGTGTTTGCGGAACACCGTCAACAGAACCTGGCTACAGTTTTCCTGCTGCAGCTGCTCAGTTCTTGGGGGAGGCTGACACGAGTTCGTCAGCATCTCCCGTATGCATCTCCGTTCCTCATCTCCTGGCTCTCTACCATCGCCTTCCTGAACGCAACGCCAGCGACGCATCGCAACTCGCCAGCCCGCATCTGTGCTACCTGCAAGGCATTCCCGCACCACCTGGGACACTTTGTAGCAGGTGAACTCTCTCCTTTTTATCTGTTGTGTTTTACGCGTGCCTAGTGTATGTTTCCTTTGGTGTTTTCGCTTCTTTTATTGGCTCCTGTCCTTTAAAATATAAACACGGCTTCGTTTTGTTTTGTTTGATTTCTTTGTTCCTTTCTTCGAACCTGCACGCAAAAGCGTTCCCCTTCACCATTCGGGGACACGTCCACCGATTCGCGACAGGGACCACGTGCCAACCTTACACCTAGAACATGTTCGCCAATGCAACCAGAACACACTAGCAATTCTGCAAAATAAAGCAGTTGCTAGAATCCACAGCTACAAGGCATAGGCACACAGCTAATGCAGAACTGCAATGCGCTGCCAGAGTCAAAAAACCCTTTTAAAGGCTCTTGCACTGGAAGTCAGTGTTAGCTACCGTTACGTACCAGCAGGGTAGGTCCTGAATATTGAGTCAATGATGTCAGCCGTCAGGTTGTACTTGAGACCCTCCGTGCCATCCGTCTGCGGCTGGACATCGACTAGAAATGCTGCCGACACCCCGACGGGCTGAGATGAAGGAGACACCTGAGAGTTCCCCGACTTCTTCTGGAAAAAGAATAATAAGAACAAAATAAAAAACAAAGCATAAGCCACATTGGTTGCTCCAAGTTAAAAAAGTTACGAAGCTAAGAAAGTAAGCTGTTGCTCCTTAAGAAAGTGGCAGTTCTCCCGTACCTTCGCGGGATTTCGTACAATCTTAAGAAGTTCGGTGCCAGGGCTGGCATCAAAGTGGTTTTCTCCGCACCAGAAAAACTCTCCAGGATATGCAGGAGAGTGAATGCAAATGACGCGACCATCGTTTGTTCAAAGCGTTACCAACAGCACTTCATGAGATGTTCAAAGAGCATCGTAGATTCCATACTGCTGGCCAGTGGTAAGCGGTATAATGGCCAGACTTGGAGGTGTCTCAAAGAGAGGCTAAGGGAGCACGCAAAGGCGCTGAAAAGAAATCAGCCAGTAGAATGATTGAGCACATTCTCAACTGCCGTAGCTGCACTCCCGCTTGGAAACACTGCAGTGTGTTGCACAGCTGCAAGACACAACTATACTCCATTTCATACATTAGGTACGACACTGGGAAAGGCACAGAAGTACATGGTCCACATGAAAAAATAAAGGGAAGAGTGTTACTCCACGCTTCTTTTCTGGCTAAGCGGTCTAAGGCACAAGAAAGCGGCAGCGTGTTTTCAGCAGTAACTGTGCATTTAATCAAGCTCATGACAAATGTATCATGTAGTAAGCCTGTGTGCAAAGTATTTGTTATTTTTCATTAACCACAGGAATGCACTACTTTTTTGTTGTGGATGTAGGCAGCGTAAACAAGAGCACTAGCTTTGACAGCATTGCACCTGATGTTTGACACAAAGTATAGGAAGAGAAATAATTGAAGCTGATTAGATTGAAAAACCTGGTAGTACATATGTCAGCAATCCCACAGTTCTGCTCTAAGAAAGAGAATTCAAATATCTTGTTCAGCAACAGAACTGGAATTATGCAGTTCACCTCGTGGGATAATAGGAGATCAGTTGATCTGATATTTCCATGTGTGATTTCCTTTCTTTCATTTTGTTGATAAGAGCACCTGCTGTATATAAGCAATTGGTCTCCCAATAAAAACCCAAGTTGTTAGTTAGCGCTCTGTCCAGTCAACTTTGTTCTTTCCTGTGCTATCCTTCTACGCTTAAAACCGATTCCAGTAATGCACCAAAAACGTTCTCGCAGGCGAATCATATCTGTTCCGCTGAGATGAATCCAACGCTTCTCCCAACTATTTTCTCAAAGTGAGGTCACTTTGGCTAGTACAGAGTGGCACATACTAGTGATTTTATTCAACAGCTAGCATAGAAATTAACAGCAAGAACACTTTCTGCATGCCAGCGAACCACATACATAATACACAGTGCCCAAGTATTTTCCAAAATACGCCGCATATGGTCACAGCGAGCCCCATGTAATTCGAGCAAAACTACAAAGCTTAACGGGCACGCAGCTTTCAAATCGCGAAAAATGGCAAAAATAAAATTGCTCGTTTTAATCACTGTATTTGTTCATATGCTTTGCTTTTCTATACTGTCCAGAAGTTTTATTGTTGAAATTCAATGAGCAGTACCCTAATAAATCGTTTAGTGAACCGCAATGTCACTGTATATCGAGGAAAAGGTCGAAAAATCGGCGTCTGTCTCCATTCCGGTTTTCCGACTAGGTGCTCACCTTGTGGAGCAGATTTGTTCATGACTGCTTTATCTATTTTGATTCCGTTTGTTTTGTTGCATTCATAGAACTCAGCTACATGCAATGAGAATCTTGATTTTTTATTTTGATGGATTGCAGATTTTCGGTTAGACATCAGACATCGTGTTTACAGTTCAGGCATGTCTATGCCAACTGCTTTGTAAAAAATGAAAACAATTAAATTTGTGTTGTGGAAAATTGTCATCACACATAGCATGCTTTCAGAGATGCAGTGAATGTCGAACTCGTCTTCTACCACCATATTGTCACGTAGT